>NC_081412.1:448389542-448989542 GCF_030272615.1 Cryptomeria japonica | reverse complement strand
CTTATCCCCCTTTGGGGAAATGGGCAGTTTCTCACCATGTGGAATTGATGAAACCCTCATTTGCGATTCTATCTTTGATTTTAGAGATTTTGCCTCCCGAAGTAGTGTTTGCAGGTCTGCCATATTGTCTTCCACTGATTTGTCTGCTTGTATCTGAACTATGTCGCACTGATGTGGCATCTCCTGTTGAGATCCATTTGTGGGGATGGTAGGGATCTCAGAAACTCCCATAATTTCCTCAACTGATAATTTCCTTTGGGGCTCTGCGCTGTCCGTAACTTCATTCATTCGCTCTGGTAATTCTGAGTCAGAGGGGGGGGGTCCTTACTCTGTTCTTTGAACCTGTTATCTACATGTGGCAATTCTGTCTTTTGTGTGCATGAATATGCTCTAGAGATTTTTGCTGAAACTTCACACTCCACCCCAATATGTTCTCTAGAAAAGCATTTAGGACAGATAAACATTTGATCTTCTTTGTCAATTCTCTGTGTCCACACCTCCCCATTACCCAAGATCCTAACTTTATTCGGCATGCTTGAAATTTGGTTGACACTGACACATATCCTTGCAAAACTTCCCCAGATCCAGTTTTCCAGGATTTCATCTGCATATATAAAAGATCCGAAGCAATTGCTGACTTCTTTCAAAGACTTCGTATTTCAGTATTCTGATGGTATATTGTATAGCCTTACCCAAACCGGACATTCAGGTTGTAGGGTTGAAATTTGGTTGCCAATCTATCAAATGAACTTCAATACCGTCCAATATATAGGGGCCACTGTTTAGGGTTTTCCATCTTTCATTTCCATCCGGGAATTCAACCATAAAGTAATCATTAGGGAGCGACTTGACCTTAATCCCATTTCCCCATTGATCTCTACACTAGTTAGCAAACTTGCCCCTGCCCTAGTGTCCCCCACCCTATTTGGTGAATATGCATCTATTCCGGAGATCTTTCCTACTTTCATCAATTCTATTATTATTCAAAAGGATTGTTGAAGTGGAGGGGTCACTCACTTGATTTTGAAGCTCCGTATGTTTCCGGGAGCATTCATCGGTTTCTTTAAGATCTCCCTTTCTTTTCCAAATTTCATTGGTTCGGATGGCGATACCTGGATTCTTGGATCTCCAATTGTCAACCTGATTTGCTTTTGGAATATTTGTTTGCCTGAACCACCCACTCTTGCCTATCTTGAACCTTTGTTTTTGTCTTTTGAAGGTGCTCTGCTACACTATCGGTCGGGAAGGTATCTTGCCTCCTTAGGTTCTGTTGTGGGATCGGCCTCTGTCTGGGCCAAGAAGGCCCAGGATTTTTCAGACGCTTCTTCTGGGTTGTGATTTGATCTCTGCTCAAGGAAGGACCCGCTTGATGCTGTTTTTGGTAAGAAGGATGGCATCTGTCAATCCATCTCCCCCTTCAAAAACCCATTGGGGCCGATACATGCCAGTATGTATACCATCATGCGGCAACAGTGGGATCCGAGATCTTTCCAAACTCAAAGTTTTCCATTTTTCTTTCGCTGCCAGATCCTGGATGGTTTCCATGGGTAGCATCTTCTGCCTCTTGCGCTCAGATGCCCACGCCACCTTGCTTCACTCCATGCCCGCTGCCATGCTCCGTGCTGCTCCTTTAGGAATTGCTTCCGATTCAAATTTTCAGCAGTTCGTGCCATCTCCCCCACACTTATATATTTATTTTATACATATATATATATATATTTATTTAATATTATAATTATATTTGTTATTCTATACTCTCTCTCTCTCTCTCTCTCTCTCTCTCTCTCTCTCTCTCTATCTCCCTATATCCCCCTCCTATCTCTCTTTCTCTTTCTATCCATATCTTTCGATACCTCTATCTCCTTAAATGGTTATATGTTATTTTCTTTAAAAAAATAAATTAAACGGGGATGATCCTGCAGCGTGACGGTTGTCACGAGCCCTGTTGAGAGGGCGGTCCCATGTTCGAGTCCCTTCGTCTTCGGCTGACCTTGTTTCCTCCTGTGATCCACGCTGCTCCCGTGTCCATGCATTGGTGAGGCGTTGATGTCTCCTCGTATTCGCTGTGCCTTGCCCAGATCATGATGCCCCCCTGCCAGTTTAAGGAGCGACAAAAAAGCCTGTGTTGGAGAGATAAGGAGAATTGTAATGCAGTGATAAGGAGATGTTTGGAGAGATAAGGAGAATGGAGTGATAAGGAGAGATAGATATAACAAAAATATTTGTAAGTGTGGCATTCATATCATCGAGGAGGTGTTATTACCTCATCTTGTAATCCCTTGGGGAGGGGGCCCCCCATTGTGACCCCCACTGGCTCGTAGCTCCAGTTAAAAGCGTTCTTAATAAATACAAAATAATCACAACGTTACCGATCAAAAAAAATAAAATAAAATAAATTAAACTGTTATACATTAGTATTTTTAGCAGACTAACTAATTTTCAAATAGTAATATATTATATTTAACTCTAAAATTTTTAATTTTTGTTTTTATTTATAATTTTATATATAAACAAAAACAATTCTAAAATTTATTAAATAATGTATTATTTTAAAATTTTATGAGTAAATCAAAACATCAACAACGTTACCGATCAAAAAAAAAAAAAAAATTAAACTGTTATACATTAGTATTTTTAGCAGACTAACTAATTTTCAAATAGTAATATATTATTTTTAACTCTAAAATTTTTAATTTTTGTTTTTATTTATAATTTTATATGTAAACAAAAACAATTCTAAAATTTATTAAATAATGTATTATTTTAAAATTTTACGAGTAAATCAAAACATCAATTATTTCTCCTTAAACTTTTTACTTCCTGCAATTTACGGATTCTGAAAATTTCTAGATATTTACACAATATTATCCCAAGGGATTTAAAATATTTTTCTCTTTTGATTTGCCGAGATATTCCGAAGAATAATATTTTATTCTCTTATCTAATTGGTATGTAGAGGAAAGTATCTTGTAGTTTAGCACTTTGTGTTTAGTGGCCGATAAGTATATTGTATAACTTTCCAAATAATGTATGGAAAAGTAGGACTAATAATATTATGTCATGGTTAAACTACTATTTTTGTTTGGCATATTCAATTGGATGGATGGATACTTTTGAATCGATTTACTTCGGCTTTATTAAAATACCCTAAAATCTAAGGTGGTCTTAAATGTTGGTGTCAATAAGGCCTTGTACCTAGTGAAGGTGTTGTACTTGGCTAGTTAGGTCCTAGTTGTCCTTTTAGAAGTCTTAATTGTCTAGATAAGATCTTATCATTATCTTATTTTTATGACTTTTATTTAATTTTAGTTACCTTGGTCATTTAATAAATTGTTGAGGTAGTTGTTTCATTACATAGGATTAAGAGACATGTCATAATCTTGTCTAATCCTATGTCTCAACCTTGTCTTTATAAGAAAGGCATCTCATTGTACATTTTCATATTCAAGCAATCAATCTTGCATTATTGAAGCAAGTTCTTGCCATTTTCTCGGAAGATATTTTGGTCTAGCAGCTTATCCTGGGGTCTTGAGAGCTCACAATTAACTCGTACGTTAAATTTGTGAAAAGTAGTATGTGATTGTTATACATGTGTCATCTTATTTTGGCTCTTGTACTATTATTATTGACTACTAATTGTATTAAATATTATAATTTCAGACTTCTACAACTTATAGTCACACATCATAAAAATTGGTACTACAATCAACATATCCTATCTCAACTATTAGTCTATGCTGAACAATGGGGGTCTTTTCCCCTATAAGGCGTGCATGCACGCACCATATGATTCAGCCTGGGAAATAGTAATAGAAATATGATTGACGAAACAGGTGTGACAGATGGGTGAAGAAATCTGGTTAAGAAATTTTACAACCTGATAGCACATGCCTATTGTGCTCACTATATCAAAAATTATATAAATATTGATATTTTACAATAGAGCCAAATTTGAAATGTTTAAAGAAGATGCAATATCCAAGGTGAGGTAATACCTCAAGTTAGGAGAGCCATAACGTTATCTATCTAGAGATCTGTCAACAATTAAATTTTTAATTTGTGATTTTGCTTTTTTCAAGTTTGTTCAGTCTTTGAAAATGTCTTTTGTCTTGTGAGAACAAGGTTATGCACAAATGCCTGTATGCTGCTTCTATCATATACTGCATTTTGAGTATATTGCGCATCAAAGGCATTGAGGAAGTTGAGTGACAAAATCCAAGGACAATGGAGTTCGTGGAACAAAACGCATTTGTGCAGTTATAAATTGCAACTGAGTAAACGTTAATTATTCCCCTTGGTTAAATGATTACAATATAGTCTCTATTACACTAGTCATGAATGCTGCTATCATCTCTTTTACATTTTTTGGTACTGTTTCACACTTAAATTTCTCTTGCCCTCCTTGTACATGTCAACAGTCAAAAGTCAAACTACAAATATATTTAAGGTAGCATGCAGGTCATGGTCTTTCTATGTCTGTTGTTCATGGCTGAAACAAAATTTTTGTTACTTTGTCAACATGATCAAGTTGCCCAACTTGAATGCTTTAACTGGCTTTTAGCTATCATTATTTAATATTGGAATGTTTCTTTCAGGCTTTTTTTCAACTGAATGCATGAATTGGTGTATGAGATTATTTTCTCAAATCATTACAAAATAAAAATGGTCTGTAGTCTACTGGTTATGAACATCACTTCTACCTCTTTTGTATTTTTTTTTGTTCAGTTTGAACATGAGTTTTCTCCCAGTGCTTCTTGTATGTGTTAAATTATACTGTTAAGAAAATATTTAATTCTGGGAGCATTCTGTTTATGGTCTTGCTATTTCTGCTGTTCATCACTGAAAGAAAATATATTTGTTTTCCTTTGCCACTGTGTTTGAAGTTTGAACTGCCCAGCCTTTAATTGGTAATGACATTATATTTTTAAAATGTGTCATATAATTAAAAGACGGTCTCTATTGCACAAGTCATGACTGTTCATTCCATATCTTCGATTTTTTTTTGTTCTGTTTCATCATCAAATTTCTCTTGCTGTTTCTCTTATGTGTCAAATTATAAATATATTTTGAGGGAGCATGGGTATCATGGTTTTGTTATTTCTGTTGCCATTGCTGAAAAAAAGTTTGTTTTCTTTTGTTACTCTGTTTGGACTGCTCAGCATGGCCGTTTTCCCTATTCTGTTCCTATATCTGTATGATTTACATTGGAATGATCTCTTTCAGACTTTTTTTGCACTTAATGAACTAGTCGATGACATTATATTTTTAAATGTGCAGCTCATGAATCATCAGATGGAAGCAACATCCATGTCTGCAAGGAGTAGTTTGATTTCACGACAGACTACTACCTCTTCTGGGTCAAACAATTCTATGAATACAAATATTAAGAGGTCATCAATGTCCACAGGCATGGGTCATGTTCCATCTCGTCCATCTACTCCCACCTCAAGGTCGACAGTGTCTGCACCAAAGTCCATGATGCCTACATCACGGTCTGGAGCAACTGCATCAAGACCATCTACACCTACATCGAGAACTATGGTTCCTGCATCAAGATCTGCAGGGACTGTATCAAGGCCTTCAACCCCTACAGCAAGGCCTACTTTGCCAGCCTCAAGGTCTACAGTTCCTGTATCAAGATCTACAGTTCCTGCATCAAGACCATCATCAAGACCATCCACACCGACAAGGCGACCTTCCACTCCTTCCTCAAGTCAAATTAGTACTATGCCACCAGGCCGCTCTTCATCGGTGAGTAAGGCGGCCTCAATACCTTCTAGAAATTCAGCACCTTCACGAGGAAGCTCTCCTTCTGTAAAATCTCGACCTTGTCCTCCTTCATCTATGCCTGATTTTTCACTTGATGTGCCTCCAAATTTGAGGACAACCATGCCGGAGCGACCAATTTCAGCCACAAGAGGCAGACCTGGAGCTCCCAGTGCTGCAAGATCTACTAATGAAGCATCTAATGCTAGTGGCAGGCCCCGAAGACAGTCTTGTTCTCCAAGTATCACAAGAGGAAGAATCTCAAGTGAAATGCATGGCAGTGACCGATCTAGTGTGCAGTCCAGCAAACCGCATCGTAATGGAAATGACATCATGATCCCTGGCCTACTTGGTAGCAAGATGGTTGATAAGGTAATCAGTGCGAGAAAAGCTGCTCCACGGCAGGAAGATCAATTATCCACAAGATCTACTACATCCACTATGCATTCCAAACGACCAGTAAAGCCTGCATCATCTCCAGATAGTACAGGTTTTGGGCGGACTCTTTCTAAGAAATCCTTGGATATGGCTTTGAGACACATGGTATGCTATGCTTTCATTTCTTTAGTCTGAACGTGTAAGTTTTCATTTATGGATGAAATTTTATGCCACCTATTGATGATGGTGGATCAAATGTTTTTGCAAACAGCCTTAGTTGAAGACTATAAAAGTCAAACTAACATGATTTTTTCCAGGATATACGTCGAAGTACACCCAGTAGCTTGCGGCCTCTCATGACCAATATTCCAACATCATCTCTGTACAGTGTCAGATCAGGAGTTGCTAGAAGCAGGCCAGCTAGTATTTCTGACTCTCCAGTAGCAACAAGCAGCAATGCTAGTTCAGAACATAGTGTAAGCATTGCTCTAGGCCTAGGGAGTGAATTGGATGATGATGATTTTGGAAGTGAGAGAGGAAGCAGAATCTCCCCGGCAAGTCAGCAAGGTAGCATTCATTCAAAGGGAAACTTGGCAAGCACAAATTGGCTGCACAGCCCAGGATTTAGAGATGATAAGTATGATCATGACTTTTTATACAATCAAGAATTAGGAGAATTGTCTGAGCCGTCAGAAGGTTTTGTAACTTCAAGAAGTGTGGCTGCAGACTGTGAAAGTAAACTAAGATTACAATATTGACATATTAATGGATGTAATTGTTGTAATAGGGCAAGTCAGCCTTGATATTGTCATTGCAGCTGGAGCTTGCTGGAGTGAAGGTATTGGTGACTCGAAAGGAGACAGTTGTATCAGTACAAATTGTTTAGAGATTTATCATTTGCACCACTTACTGCACTTTTGGAAAAAACATAACGTAGAAGTGGTCTGCTTTTTTCAATTTTTTGCTGAATTCAATGCTGAGAGGATCAAGTCTGTATCATTAGTATTAAATGCCAGGAATGTATAATGTTGGACGCTTTCTGAAAATCAATTAAGTCTTTAATGTGCAAACCTTGTGTTGGAGAATACTTATATGAGCTCTAGATCATGAAATGTGTGGATAGAGTCAGTTGTGTTGACTTATGGACGGTGCAGATAAATAGGAAATACACTCTGGAAGTATGTCTCACAATGAAGATATTGTCAGGTAAAATACTCAAATTTCATGCATTTTTCTTAATTGACATGCAGAAACACTCAGCAGTTGTAACATTCAGCAACAAAGGCTTGTGCTAAATCATGGTAAACTGGAAACAAGAATAGGGTGTCACAGAATTATTTGTAATATTTTTCTCGTTCCATTAAATATACATCATTTGATGGGATGTTTGCACGAATTGGCTACCAACCTGAAGTGTGGTTGGTTGCTAGTCTGTCAGGCATAGTATAGGTTTCTCCTTAACGGGCATGCCTAATTTTGTGAGTCTGTAAACCTTTAATTTAGCTTCACTTTTCACAGTTCTTACAATTGATAACTAGATAAAAAATCTAGAGGTGTTTCCCCTACAGGTTTTAGTGGACATAGGATTTCTTAAGATGATGTATCAAAATGAAGGGAAATTAAGGATTGCTCATACTAATTGAAGGGAAATTATCTATTTTAGATCATAGTTTTCCCTACAGGTTTTAGTGGACATAGGATTTCTTAAGATAATGTATCAAAATGAAGGGAAATTAAGGATTGCCTATACTAATTGAAGGGATATTATCTATCTTATATCATAATTAAAGTGTATCAAAATGCTTTTAGAGGCTGATTGGCTAAGGATAAGCAATGGTAATTATAAAAATGAGTTATATATTCATAGATAGAGATAGAGTAAATGGACTGCAGAATGAAAACATAGAAACACCTGTTGCACAATTCATTGATAAATCATATAAATAGATTGATCATAGGTGGGCTCGGAATAACCTAAAGCAGTCAAATGGATGAAGAGTAATGCTCTAGGCTGCTGCATTTTGGAAGAGGAGATGATTATGCTTCATGAATGCTTATTCCTATATCTAATGGATACCTGATCTTGATATCAAATGGGCAATTGCATTTTACAAAAGTTATGTTCTATAACATATATGAGGATAAATTTTTTGATTGCAGGGCCTTTTGAATCCGAGTCACAATGGTGAAGATGGCATGGATAATCAGTTGATCAGGGATTTGCTACTGTTGAAGATATTGTAAAATCTATGTAGCATATAATGGGATAATTGATTTTGTGTCTTGGACAATAGATGGTTCAAATTGCATGATGGTAAACCTGTACATAGTGCAATTTTTAAATATGATCAGCAAGTGCGAGGAAAATAAAAGAAACAAAAGTGCTACTACTGCTTTGTTTCCATTAACCTCCAATCTTTGGCATTTACATTGCTATTTTCTTTCTTGGTTATTGTTACAAAAGTTATTAATGCCATTTCTGCCTTAGTGATGAAATTGGCAATTGCCTTCTGAGAATTTTGGATATATATACTTTTTCAAAACCGTTGCATTAGTTACAATAACTTTATAAATAAACAAGACAAACTCTGGATAGTTCCGAACTTCTATAAAAGACCCCAGCAATGACACTTGCAATACACACACGTTGTGTGTGTAGGAAGTGTTATTAGGAGACTTGCATGTAAGAAAAGACAACCTGAGCAACAAAAGGATGGGATGATACAAGCACACATTTTGGGTAGAATGAAAATTGCCTTACAAGGTCGTGAACTAGGACACCATTGATATCATCTACAGAGGCGCAAAACCTTATGTGAATTATAAAATTTTCAATAAAAGCAATCACAAAATCATTTTCATAATGGACTCCTTCCATTACAGATTTACAACACATCATCAAGGGTTTCATTTACGAGAGATAAATTAAGGTCATGTCTAAGATTGATATTCATGAAATGAGAAATAAATATCACAACAAGATCTGTAACAGCCGTCAAAATCCTATTCTGTTTCATCTTATGTCAATATGTTATCAAGGAGTCTTGTAGGTTGCTCATGCACCAATGATAGATTGGGCGTATATTCGAGTATGCAAACTATTTATGAGAAACTGCAATTTTTTTGTGTTGTCATATAGATGTGACGAAAAGAAAGCAAATGCTACAAGGTCATGCTTATGTAGCAAATATACACACAAAAGAACATTTGACAGTCTGCTTTTCTTCCTTTAGGCTTCTTTCCAGAGAGATGACAATGGAAGAATTATATCTTGCATGGCATTTTGAAATATGATGATTAAAACAAGAAGGCTATGTAGACCGATATGGGCAGTAAGAAGGGCAATCAAAGACTACTTTGGAGCCATGGAGCTACTTAAGGTAAAGAGTGTTGATGTTCATCGTGGGAAGGGTCCAAATAAGCATTTAACCGTTGTGGCACTAATGGGCATATGATGCCAAGTGTTGGAAGATATATACTTGAATTATACTCCCATGGAAGAAGGCAGTCCAAGAAGGAAGAGACCTAGGATGTTGTCCTAATATGAATGAGAACTTGGCTTTCATAATGCAAAAGGTAGGCCAAGATGCAAGTGAGACCATCATGGTTAATAATTTATTAATTCAATCTTTGAAAGAAACTTGATTTCTCAAAGATGGATGCAACACAGATTGAAGTACTATAAGTTTCCATAACTTACTCAGTAGATCGCTTGTAGAAAAAACATGCAAGTTGATGAAAGTGGGAAGCTTGCCATAGCTACCACTTACATTAATGAAGTGGAAATTGACGTGGTGCCTCTTGATGTGTGGCAAAGATGCAGCGTTGAAGATAATAGACATTCAAGGAGAGCTTGTAATGCCTATAATGCACATAAAGTGTGGAAAAAAGTACACCTTAATTTGTCTGTCAAAATATTATGATCAATGCAACATACTTTAAACCTCACCATGGAATTAATAACAATTTCTTTTCATGTGTAAGATGGAGACAAACCTAAATGACGTAATTAAGTATGTCCAAGTAAGGATATGATTAAAATCTACCTTAACCCTTTGCGATCATCACGGGTGTTAATAGGGCATCCATTCAATCGCAACTGCTAAAATTCGTATCAGCCTACTATGGCATCTACTATGGCATCTTTTATATGCCTTCAAACACTTACTATAAATCGAGACCGAGGCAAAGCTTTAGAACATTAAGTATAGATTCAAAAAATAATAAGGTTAAGCTTTGGCCTACCTGTAAGGCATCTTATATATAAGTGAAATTTTCTTATGGGAGGATGGTCTGTTATTCGAGATGAGAAAAGCTTTCAAGCATAAATGAATCTATTAAATTTGAATGAAGAAGTAACTAGATTGTGATCCTCAAGACATTAAATATTTCAACAAGAATGTGAAGTGTTTTGCTCGTTCTTGCATTTTGAATTCTATACAAGAGGTTTCTATACCGTAATTGAATGTTTCTAGCACTCAATAAGAAGACATTGATAGCTTGAGCTAATAAGTAGGTGGAGAATTGAAGTCGTTGTAGCAACGAGAAGGTGAAGAAAAAAATGAGTGGAGAAATTGATATAACTATTTTGTATCTATACATGTTCATTTGAGCAATACATTTTGGTAGAAGACCATTTTCCAATACCATTTGAGTTTTGCTTGTTGCTTGTTGCTTTTTTTCTTCATTTAAATCTTTCATTTATGTTTATAATAGCATTTAATTTCTCCATTCACATTATCATTTGATAGCACTAGCCAGTACATTAGTTTACCATTTAAGTAAGGAATTATAAACCACTCTTCAAAAATCTCCATTTATGATAAAGGGGTAAAAAACCTCTCAAACCACAAATGCAAATCAATAAAAAATTTGACTTAGGGTATGCTCATAATCTAAAACCATGTACATTTGCAACTTAGATATGTAATTAAATGTAAAAAATCAACAAACTACTTCTCATTAATTCAATCCAAATGTTTAGGAAATGAATAGACTATATAGAAAATCCACAAATACATTGCATGACAGCCTTATAGGCATTACAAACACTTCGAAATTCGATATAAACTGATAATAATCAGTCACAATAACAAAGAGAAATTACAAGCCAAAACATTTCATCTTATGCATCCTATTGCAAACCTCCAGCCTACAATAAGAATCAACATGGCTTCAAATCTTTAAGCTTGAAATCTACCCATAATCATATTTCTCTATCTTCAAAGACAAATTTCTTCTTCCCCTCAAACTTCCCAAAAATTTGAAAATGGGACCCTGAAAATAAATGTTGAAATGTGCCTTTTAACAACAATAGTTACAATACATAGTGATGTCTCCAACGACTCTCCCACCTTGTCGGATTTGAACGCGTTCACTGTGGATGGATTTTCCCCCTTCCTCCTGTCGGTGGCGTCGGCTCTGCGATTGCATCTCGGTGTGGCGAGGCACTTGGTGATGGTTCGATGGGTGTGGGTGGTGTGTATGCCACCACTCTGGTTGGGTTGTGCCCCCCACCCCTCCTTATGTCTTCCACAACTCCGGCTGGTTTGGGTCTGCTCCCCCCCCTCCCATTGGTGGTTCTGCTACACCTAGTGGAGGCATTGGAGATGAGATGACTCCTGGTGTTGTTGAGGTCATGGCCCTTCCTAGACCTCCTAGATGAAGTTTTGCTCGGGTGGCTGGAGTTGCTACTCATCCCTCTAAGGGGATTTACCCTCTTCCTTGTGCCAAATCCTCCCCTTTGATGGTTTATGGACATGATATTGTAGATAATATTGAGTTCTATCAGAGTCGTGCATTGGTGTGCAGATTTGCTGGACTCTAGCCTTTGATGAATACTAAGAGGGGGGGGGGGTGAATTAGTATACCAATAAATACTGAACTCAAACACTTAAACAATTTAGTAGTAAACCGGTATAACAGATTTACTAACAAATCGGTTAAAACAAATGCAAACCAAACAACAAATAAGGCATTTACACACGAGCACAATCACCATAACACGAGATTTTGACGTGGAAACCCAAATGGGAAAAACCACGGTGAGATGAAACTCACAAGTAACTATCTACAAAATAGTAACCAGACCGGTTAAGATCAAACTGGTTAAGTTCATACAATGTTCTTCACCAGAACAGATCCTGTTAGGAATCTCGATCTCTGTTAGGAGATAAGTCCGATTAAAGACTACCTTGTGAGAGGATTTCAGATCCATAGTTGTGAACCACCTTGTTAGAGGATTTACAAAGGCTTTGCTAGGCCTACCCGGTTAAGGGTTTCAGACTTGTCGAAGATGTGAGTAATCAACAAGTGAGTGATCTAAATACTAGCACAATATGCTTGGTTAGATCCTTGACAGCTCATTGTTAATGCATTTCAGCATTACTTCAGTCCTCAATATCTCCACACTCTATTTCTTCACACAGACCTAATCTTCTTCTATGATCGCACATACAAAAACCTCATCAACCACCTAAAACCCTAGACATGATGTCCTTATAGAGGAATCTGATTTCATGTCGGTCCAATAGGATTACATTGCAAGTTCCTAGGTTCAGTGCATCTGGACACATTTGGTAACACGACACAAAATCACCGCCAAAGTGTCGGTGGATGATAACTCATCACAAAAATACCAGTTGGTAACTCATCACAGAGTAATACCGGTTCATACATTTAGCCGATTACCGGTTCACATATTTTACCAATTACCGGTTTGTTAAAATGAAGACTGGGAAAAATGATAACAACCGCTTTGTTCCTTCGTACTGCTTTGGGATCCTCGAACTGCTTGAGGTCTTCATAACGCTTGAGATCGGTAAACACTTTCTGCAAAACACCGATAGTCTAAAGACTATAATACATAATACCGGTTGGAACAAATACCGGTTGAGCATAACTCATTATACAAAAAGTGATCTCAAAGCAAGTGTGTGTCCATCAATGACAATCACAACATCATTATCAAAAATGCCAACAACCTTCTCTTCCATACCTCCATCGTTGGGTGAGTGTTTCTTGGAAGCCTCTGGTTGCACATAACATTGAGCTCTATCCTTGTGCTAAGGGGTTTTTCATTGCTATCTTTATTTCTTCTTCGGAAAGAGATTTGGTTTTGGGTAAGTTGTGGGCCTGGGGATCGAGATGACTTTGTTTTTGTAAAGTCATGGACAACTTCCTTTAACCCCTTTATTGAACCACTTAATGTGCATTCAGTTTGGGTTCACCTTCCCAATCTTCCTCTCCATTTGCGGGAACTCTCTTGCTATGAGGCCATTGACAACTCCATTGGATGTTTCTTGAAGGTGGATGAGGCCACATCTTCTATGGAGCATTCTACCTTTGCTCGAATTTTAATTGACATTGACATCTCTTTGCCTCTCTCGAGAGATGTAGTTCTTATGGTTGGGGATGTGCCATGAACACAACCATTGGATTATGAGGGCCTCCCCTTTCACTATTGGAAATGCTTCTCAATAGGTCATCTTGCTTCAGAGTGCTCTATTCCTTGCCATAAGGGTGCTACTACTTGGTGGAAGAAAGCTACTGTAGATCATTTGACGGTCAAGGTTGACTCCTCTCTTGAGGATGATTTCTTCTCCTAGGAGGATGTTGTGCCCCTCACTACTACAGTTACTCTTTTTGATCCTCTCGCTTCTACTGTTTTGGCTTCCATTGCTGAGGCCCCCACTCTTGATTCTACTATTCTGCAGCGTCCTACTCATGCTGAATCTGAATCTGATGCTATTCTGTCGTTGAAACCTTTCACTATTTTGCCACAACAACCTGCATCCATAGTGGATAGATCTATTGCGGGGACCTCCCCGCACTCTTATTCTGTTATGGATCCTTGTGGCAGTATTGCCTGGACTATTGTTTGTTGCAGGCATAAAGGGGATGTCTTCCCCCCTCCCCTAAACCCCTATGTGTCAAGGATTGGGCGCTTATCCCCCTCCTTGAGCTGGGGTTTGGGTTTTTGGCTTGATAGGTTTTTTTACGCTTGTCTTGTTGTGGAAGTGCCGTCACGACTAGTCTTTGTTTTTGTTTTTCATAGTTGCAATTAATGTGCTGTTAATGCGTTGCTACTGGTTAATGTAAGGGTCCAACACCTAGTTTTTGCTTCTTTTAATATAAAAAACAACAATAGTTACCAATACCTATTTTTGGTAACCCCCAAAAAGTCATGCCCAAACAAGGGAAAAACATCTTCCCAACTTAGAAATTGCCTTCAAAGCTTTTGGATGCTTTGTCGCCTCCACCCACCTGCATGCTAAGAATAGCAGTCCATTATGCCATCAACTCCACTCAATAAGACCCCAAAATAGAAGTTGCTCAATCACTCATTCAAACAACTATCTTTTAGGAGTGAATTTGTGATTTGTTACAAGTTGTAACTCCAAGAATCTATGCCCCAAGAAAGAATATTCTAAATTTAGGTTGAATATGCCAAATTCAAATTTGAATCTCTTTGCATCAGATAACCAAGGTAATTTGAAATGATATGTTTACAACCTAGGAACCTCTTCTCAACAAATTTCTTAACTAGCTCCTCTTGCAACTTGCTCATACACACACTCCACCATAGATCTTGTGCATGACTGCCTCACTTTCAACACTCTATTTGCACGCTTAAGAACACTACTCACACACCCTACCCATAGATCCCAGTGCTAACTACTTCCAGCAACGCTTATACCTGCTCACTCAGGAACTCCCACTTTGATATGATTGAAAAATGGGTGAATACCTTCTCAAAAAAGAAATGTAAATCAATGAAATATTTGACTTAAAATATCCCAAAACCACATACATTTGCAACTCAGATATGCAAGTAAATGTAGAAAATTAGCAAACTACTTCTCATCAATTCAATCCAAACGTTCAAGAAATGAATAAACTACATAGAAAATCTGCAAATACATTACATGGTAGCCTTATAGGCATTACAAACACTCCAAAATATTATATAAACTGATAATAATTAGTCACAATAACAAAGAGAAATTACAAGCCAAACACTTAATCTCATGCGTCATGTTGCCAAACTAGTTCTGAAACCTTCATCCCACAACAAGAATCAACCTGGCTTCAAAAATCTTTAACCCTAAAATCTACCCATAATCATTTTTCTCCATCTTCAAATCTACAATTTGTTCAAAGACAAATTTCTTCTTGCCCTCAAACTTCCCAAAAATCTACACATGGGAATCATAAAATGAATGTTGAAACTTGCCTGTTAACCACCATAGTTACCAAAACCTATTTTTGGTAAACCCCAAAAAGTCATGCCCAAACAAGGGAAAGACATCTTCCCAACTTAGAAATTGTCTTCAAAGATTTTGTATTCTTTGTCCCCTTCACCCACCTCCATGCTAAGAATAACAATCCACTATGCCATCAACTCCACTCAATAGGACCTCAAAATAGAAATTGCCCAATTACTCATCCTTGGGCGCACATTTCAACAAATTTCTTTTAGGAGTGAATTTGTGAGTTGTCACAAGTTATCACTCCAAGAATCTACAACCTCAGAAGGAATATTCTAAATTCAAGGATGAATATGCCAAATTCAAATTTGAATCTCCTACCACCATGGATGCTCTTGCAAAGATAAATGTTAGAAGAATAAAAGCTACAACCTCTACATAATAGTGACATGTTAATTCTTGAAGATCTTAGATGTGAGGAGTTGAGAACATTTTTTTGTCATTTATAGGTATATCAATTCTCTAAAGGGGGTAGACACTTCAAAAGGGAAAACAATAGTTTTATTTTGTCAATATTTTTCTATTCATGAGAGTATTCATGATCTGAGTTCTACTATCGTGTGTGGTTCTATTTCCCATGTCACAATAAAGAAGTATATATAAGTTTATTCATTTTATTAGTTAGATCTTAGTATTCTAAAGATGAAAGCCTTTTTTTTGAAGAATCACATTATCTCAAGGTTGTGCAATTAGAATTACATAAAAAAGTCTATATATACTTTATTTTCTAGTGCATAAAATTAATAAAAAAATAAATCAACAAAATTAAATGTTGGTAATCTTTATATAAAATGTTGAACACAAATAACCTAGAAAGAAGTTTCTTTTGCTATAGATTTTTAGGATTAGGGAATCTAGGCTTAAAGAATTGAATAAAAAATATTATACACTAATACAAAATTATTAGTGGGACTTGAAGACATAAAATAGTTGAATCATATCATTCTTCCATAACCATCAAATGTGATTTCTCTCTCATAAAAGAGCTTATTTATTCTTAAAAACTATGGTAATGCAATTATCATGTTTTCATAAATATCAAATGATCTTTCTCATCCTAAAACAAGAAGATTATTTACTCTAGACAAATATGGCAATGAAGTTACATAAGCTTTGACAAACCGTTTCTTCCATTCTTGTATAATTTTATATTGATTATAGAAGATCATATCATCTACTTTAGAATCTCAGTTTGAGAAGTGTGTCAGGTAAATATTTTAATGTGATAAGTGACATTGGCACACCACTGTAATAATGCAAAAGTGACCTTGCAAAGGGAAGAATTATGTTCCCTTGAGAGCCAATTTCACAACATACATTCAGATATCTCCAACTAGTGAAACTGGTGAAGATATCTAATTATAGAAATGGTAAGAGTAGACACATGAAGTTATCTATCTAAGTCTGAGCGTCTCGGTCAAGGATGTCTACGTGACACGTTGTAGTCTCGTATAGACCGCAGACAGAAAAGACTTAGAAACACAAAACTCAACTCTGTGTTCTTAAGATAAATTGCAAAACCCAAACGTTAGAAACGTGATAACAAATAGTTTAGATAATAAATATAAATAGAAATGAATGCGAATGAAATAAATAGAGCAAAAGCAAACTCTCGTGCATTCGAATGCCTTTAATTAACTTGCACACATGAAGAAGATGAAAAATGTTGGGGGTTGTGTTTAGAGGTCTACCTCAGTCAGAACCCCACTTTGGTGTTTTCACCTCCACGAACAACCCAGATAGATAGATAGATAGATCAAAAGATAAATAAGTTAGAATGAAAAAAAGATCAAATAGATAGGGGATGTGATAAATCCCAAGATGCTCAAGGATGAGATAGATAGAATGATAGAAAGATATTGCCAAAGAGGCATGATAAAGCCAAGAGAGTTGCAAAAGATTATTGTGAGAGCTTAAGAGTGTTGTAGAAAATTAGAGACTACTGTAGCAAGAGAGAGAGAGAGAGTCAAGAGAGATTGCTTGAAGAACCAAAAGAGAGCAAGAGCTTTGATGAAGAGAAACATGGATTTAAAATGAGAGAATAGGAGGGATAGAAGAGGCTAGCAAGCCATTTAGGAGATTCTGAGCCGTTTCCACCAACCAAGATAGTTGACAAGTGTCGAAATGCACAAAGCTGACATTTGAACATTAAGATGTTGCAAGACAAATGCGCGATGCATAGATGTCCACGTAACATGCTAGTTTCCAGATGAATCACGCTAAAAAACAAGTGGCAAGAGAAACACGTGGCTAAAATGAAATAGAAGCTGAAAGATAGTTGCTGAAAGGTGTCTTGAGCATCCTAAGAGAGGGAAAAGGTTGATGCAAGGGCTGAAATGAGCCTACCCAAATGCTAGGAGAATGGACACTAAAGTGGTTACAAAACTGTAGGTGGAATTACAAAGGGGTATGCAATTTTTGACTCTACAGACACATCCTTAGCTATCACGTGGGTTGGGGAGAGACTAAACCTCATGACCTTGTGCCTACCATCTGAAGCTCTCACCTATTGAGCCAAGACCTCGATCTAGAAGATCATATCATAGAATAAAGCAATAGAGTGTAGTTTCTTTCTGTAGACACCTAAAATTGTCATGTCTAATTAAATGAATATTTTATTTAGTTAATTATCTAAGCCTAATTCATTTATTAATTAAATAAATCTTTATTTATTTAATTAATTCATTTATCCTCTTCTAGCCTCATTTCTCATTTAAATAAATACATTTATTTATTTAAATTATCCTTTTCCTGAATTAAATAAATATCTTATTTATTTAATTATCCCACTTCTTCTATTAATTAAATAAATCTTTATTTATTTAATTAATTCATTAGCCTTTTCTACCCATGACACATGTCATTCATCTCTTAATTCCTACACTACCTACCCTCTTATTATTTTCTTATTTTCTCTACCTACCCTCTAATCATAGCCGACCTCTTTTACAACTCTCAATCTTATCCCTCCATTTCATATAGTGTCTTCTATATAAGGAGATGCTTCCTTCATTATCAAACCCTGACTAATTCAATTATGCATTTGACTACACTACGCTTTTCATATGAGATCCTACTTGCAACCACATTCCGTTCTTTGTTGAGCTCTTGTGCACATAAAATCTGAGAGCAAAAATATCAAGCAAGATCAATGGAGATAGGAAGAATGGAGATTCAAACCCTATCGAACATGTGATGGTATAATCTTTGTGATTTCATTTGATTTGCATTGTCTTAGGTAATCTTCATATGTTATGGTGGATCTTTGTTGTTGTTAGGCTAGGGTTTTGTGGTTGAATTCATTTAGTCTTTCAATATTGTTAATCCATTTTCACCATATACATTTTGGCACGCCCGGTGGGACTCTTGTCCCTTTTGCATTTAACATCCTTGTTGCAGATTTTGTGTTTTGAAGTTGCAGATTTGACATTTTCGATAGTATTTTGGTATTTTCACGTCTGCATACTTTTGGATCGCGTTTTTGGTTTTCAGCCGCGTTTACGACATCTAGGATTGCGTCCACACCCTTGACAGTTTTTTTTTTTGCAGATTCCAGAAATCGCGTCTGTGTTCCCTAGTCACGTCTGTGGGGTTTTCAGGCACGTCTGTGTCCAGAAGCCGCGTTTGTGTTTATGATACCCGTGTCTATGCGCACTGATTTTGTTTTTGGGGGTTTTCATTGATTCAGTTTTTCATCATTTGGTTTTTTTTAGATTTGGTTTATTTTGAGCTAACATTTTCAGATCTAGCTAACGAAATTGGTGCAGCTTGTCTTGAAAGCAAAATCGTTTTGTTGAAGGCCCCTATTTTCACAAAGTCTTTTGGATCTAAAATTTACCTAACTTGTGTGCTTGCAGGAAGGGGTGATTATTTGAAACAATCCAAACTACTAATAGATCTTTGTTGTAGGACCTTGGCAACGGTTTTTGATCTTTCATTGTGTGTTTTGTTTTCATAGATTAGCAAACACTTCAATTGGTGCACTAAAATTGAACCATTGTCTTTTGTGTCTTGAGCAATAGGCTCTTTTTGTTTCATCTTTAGAGGGCCTGTCTCCCCGTGTGGTCATTAGGACTACTAGTGAGGAGAGAACGACCCAAGTGGTAGCAAAAGAAAAGCCATCTTCTTCCAAACTACTATAAATAAATGTATCCATGGTGAAAACTATGGATAACATGTGCTGATTAGTTCGTACCGACACTATGTCTCCCCATAAACCCGTTTGATCAAATTTATTTGATCAGTTGTAGGGCGTAACCCCTACCGGCTGGGAGCCTTCTATATTTATAGAGCTGAAAGTGCCGCATGTATGGCCACACAAGCGGATGCCCTTACTAGCACCTTTTTGTTTTAGAAGCCAAAATCCTTCTAGTTGTTGGGGCAGGAGGTCGGACCTCTGGTAGCGGCCCACACACATACGGTTCTTAGTAGAGATACAAAGTTCGCCACAAGGAGTTTTCGTGGGGACTGATGCTTGGCTGCCCTGAGAAGTGAGTCTTGGCCAACCATAAGAATTGTGCTTGTCTTATTTTGAACAATCAAACATTCAAGACCAAACAACAAAACATTGTGTCTTTTGTGTCTTCAAGTGTATGCAAAACATTCTTACATCAAACAACACACTTTTCTTGGAGTCATTTTGAGTCTAAACACTTGCAAACATTGAGTCCTCATCAACACTGTGTCCTCTTGTCACAAAAAATAGTCAAACATCCATATTTGGTCACAACAAAGCAACTTCACAGATTGAAAAAAAAATTGCACAAATTTTGCAGAAATGCGTCTGTGTCTGACAGAATAGTGTCTGTGTCATATAACTGCGTCTATGAAGGGCAGAAACATGTCTGTGTTCTCAGAATCAACATTGCATTTACAAAATCTTAGACTTGCGTCTGTGTTAAACAGAACCACGTCTGTGTCAGGAAATCATGTCTGTGCAGTATACAGACATGTCTGTGTTCAGAATTAAAAAAAACTTTTACAGTCCAGCAAACAAACATAGTCAGTTTCAGAATTCTTGAGCTTCCTAGGTTATTTCTCCAGGGTTTCATCAAGCATTCAACCTATCTTTGGGTCTCACAAAGTCCATCATTGCTTTACACCTTACATTACATACACATTTGTCTAAACTCGAGTCAAAAGGTCACTTGCTTGTCCTCATCTTGCTTTGTCAACACACTACATACAACAACATTTTTCTAAGTGGTCCCTCATCAAGGTCTATCACCTTTGGGTCTCATTTGGTCTTACTTAGAGTCAAGGTCAACTTACCTCATCAAGAGAAACTATCATCTCTTTGGAAAGTCACACCTACTCTACTATATACATACTTGGTCTTACACTTTGGACATTGCAAGTAAACTTCAGATTCATTTACATTCCATCCAACTCTTGGTCTTCCATACTCTTTCCATTTTCATCTAGTCTCACACATCTTGGTCAATACCTAGTTCATGGTTGAAACCCGTTCCCAAAAATCTAGGAGAGAAACTAAAGAGGCTCAAGAATCCACAAACATGAGTTCCTATGAGTATGACAATGATATCTTTTTCAATTCTGATCATACTACATTACCTGACATGGATGCCTATAGAAACATTCCAAATGTTGAGCACATGGACACTACAAACAACAATGATACACACAATGACAATATGGACAACTTTTCTGTACATTCAACAGAAGTGGAAGACACCATTATGAATCCTCATTTTAATCGATTGGTTGAGGAAATAATGAGGAGGGATAGACAATACTTCCTACAAGTGATGGCACAAAGTGGGGCCAAGATACCTCATGATTTTGACATGTCTCAAATAATGGAAAATCGACCTTTGCAACAAACTCACTCAAACATGGATCAAAGGAGGCCTAATAGTGGAGGCAATAAAGGACCACATATGGTGCCTGAATCACCATCATCTTTGTTTCAAAAACCAGAGGTCCCATACACACATGGTCAAGCATATGATACTCACCTTTGTAGACCATTATGGAAGTGTTATGCAGAAAAATATGCTCAATCACATACCAATGCTAAGGATCAACCACCAAAGCAATTAGATATTCAAAGGCATGCTCAAAATTTGGACACAAGGAAACCTCGCGTCAAATTTTGGGGCAACACACTAGAACAAACTCATGACATGCCTATAGAGTATGGTATACATGGACAAAGCAGATATTTCATTCCTCACCATGACTCTATACCAAGTGGTCCATATACGCAACATCATTATAGACCTCCTCCATATGAACATGTGTATGATCAATATCATCCATATATGCAACATGCTCCTCCTCCAATTGGTGCCTCAAGCATGGGGTATGGTCCAAGAAGTCGATCTCCACCTAAGAGCGATTTGGAACAGCAAATCAAGGAATTACAAAAGAAAATGGAGGACATAAATACACCGAAGCCAACTTACACAATGAGAGACATATGTCTTTATCCATTTGACAAGAGCATTCCAATGCCTCCTTTTCCTACACATTTCGTGACACCTAAGTTTGATAAGTATAGAGGAAAAGGGGATCCTAAAACACATATAAGACAGTTTTTCACAACTTGCATTGAGGTAGCAGCAGAAGAGACATATTTGATGAGATTATTCCCACAAAGCTTAGGTGAGAAAGCTATGGAATGGTTCTCCCAACTCCCACCTGGTATTAAGTCATGGGGTGATTTAGCAGAGGCATTTATCCAACATTTCTCATACAACATAGAGATAGACATATCAGTCACTACCTTGTGCAACACCAAGCAAAAGGATGGAGAATCTTTTTCATCATTTTTACAAAGATGGAGGAATCTAGCTAGTAGATGCTCTTGTGAAATTACACAAAAACAAATGGTAGAGATGTTCACCCAAAATGTTAACAAAGACATTGGCTATGATCTAAGGAAAGCTTGTTTGTCCACCTTCAAGGACGTCATTGAAAAAGGCTTAGCGACAGAAAAGGTCCTAATTGAACAAGGAGTCATTAAGATCTTCAAGGAAAACAAAGATGACTTTAAAGGAAAAGATAAGCCAATATTTTGGAATGAAAACAAGAACACAGTCAATGATGGTGTTGTTGATGCCAATACAGTGCGACCCAAAATCAGTTTTTCGGGATCAAGTTCTACAAACAATCAAGTGAATACTCAAACAACTTCAAAGTCACGAAGGAAGTACACTCCATTGGGAGAACCACTTGAGTCAGTTTTCAAAAAGCTAGTGGCAAACAAAGTAATCACTATTCTAGATTTTCCTCCATATGAACCAAAGGTCAAACCAAATTGGTGGAATGATGATGAGTATTGCGAATTTCATAAGAGCAAGGGCCACAAGACAAGAAATTGCCATTGACTAAAGAACATCATACAAAATCTCATTGATAGAGGTGACATTGAGATTGAAGGACACTCATCTAACCAAGAACATGAGATGTTTAAGGAACCATTCCCAAAACATGACAAGGGAAAAGCTGCAACCACAGATGACCAAACCAACTATACCAGAGCATCCTATAACTATGATTCAACTATCAATCATATTTTGATGGACAATTATGTCTCTACCATTATCATCAAGGACAAAATGCCTGAGAATTCTACCCAGAGACCCAAGATCATTCTGAGAGGAATTGGATCTTCTTCCGAACCTACCTCTGAATGTAATGTTACAACCCGTCGAGGTAAATTCACTTTGCAAGGTGCTCCAGCTAAAAACACCGCTTCCTCATCAACCAAGCCTGAATACGACCTTGTAGAACAGTTAGGGAAGACACCTGCACTTATCTCCATCCTTGAACTCTTATGCATATCCCCCGCACATAAAGCCATTCTTGAAAAAATCTTGAGAGACATTGCCGTTTCTACTGATTTGAATGTGGACTAGTTTCAAGCCATGGTGGGATACCTTTCCATTCCACACTCCCTTACATTCACAGAAGCTGATGACGCCTCCGTAAGTCAGCCACATAATGCACCTTTACACATTGAAGCCTTCATACACAAACATCGAATAAAACGAGTCCTGATAGATGGAGGAGCAGGTCTAAACATTTGCACATTGAGCACTATTAAACAATTGGGATATTCAGATAAAGCTATGAATTCTACAAACAAAATTACCATCAAGGCATATGATGATGAAGAGCGTTCATCTAAAGGCACAGTCACCTTACCTATCAGAGTTGGGCCAGTTACAAAAGATGTGATTTGTCAAGTCCTAGACCTTGATCTCACATACAACATATTGCTAGGACGTCCTTGGATTCATGAGATGAGAGTAGATTCATGAGATGAGAGCAGTCCCATCTACATGCCACCAATGCATTATGTTTCCTCACAATGGATTTGAAGTGACCGTCAAAGCTGATCCTAATCCATTCATATATTGCAACAATCTGCGACCTAGATCATAAATAACAATCCCAGTGAATCGAGAAGCTATTCCTTCATCAACATATGTGGATCCTGAATCCTTGAAAACTTCTACATCAAAACAAGTAGAGATCAAAGAAAATTTCAAGTTTAAAGACATGGGATGTCGTGAGTATATATTTCATGTTGATCAACTCCCACTATCTCCTAAGGTATTTAGTCAACAAGAACAACCTACAAACAATTTCCAATGCCAAGGAATTGGGTGTGAACCACCTAGTGTTGTGGCTACTAAGTCCAAATGCAAATCTCCTATAGTGGTGCAAGCAACTCTTGATATCAATAGTCCTAAGAGTGATTCCAGTGAAGAATCTATTGAGCGTATCGCCAGACCTCTTGAGAACTCACATAGCCTTACCATTTCATCCACTCATTCCATTTCCACCCCACTTCTAGACTTGGATCAACAAGAATTACAAAAGCCCTTACTCATTGGGGATCAAAAATCAAGCTTTGAAAAGAAAAATCTAAAAGTCAAAAATAAAGAAAAGTCCTTTAGTCCAAATCAAAATCAAAAGCTATTGGACTCTGAAAAAATCAAGGTCAAGGATAAAAATTCTATGAAAGAAAAAGAGCAAGAGATGATTTCCCCTAAAATCAAAATAACTGGGGGCAAAAGTTCTACAATTTTAAGTCAAAAAGCATACTTGTTGATCCTAAGTCTCCATCATGCTATCCTACTTTCACTTCTTTTCGCAATCATAAGCCTTCATAACTCATACACTTGTTCCATACATCCTTTCCCTTCTGGCGATACATCATGGACCTTTAATGGATCTTCCTCAAGGGACTTTGTTATCAGGGATGCCCACACTTCTTCAGGTGACACGCATATGGACAAACATAGTCCACACACTAGTAATTCTATCTCAATTCTTTTATCAAGGAAGACAGTCACTCGAGCTACACATCATTCAGTCAAGGAACAATGCAGCTACAATCACAAGGTAAAGCCTCGTACATTTGAGGTAGGTGATTTGGTTCTCAGAGAAAACTCCAAAAAATCATCAATACAGAGAGAAGAAGGGTAAGTTCAAACCAAATTGGCTTGGTCCTTACATCATCACAACAACATATGGATTTGGTGCGTATCAGCTCTCAACCACAGAGGGTGAACATTTAGAGGATCCTATCAACAACATGCACCTTTTCAGGTTTTACACATAGCTCTTCGGAGTATCCTAATTCAAAAATACAAAAAAAATCATAAAACAAAAAAATCGTTACTTGGTGAAAACCTGGCAAACAGGCACCTTGTGACACAAAAAAATTGAAAAACAGAAAAACATTTCGTCCAACGGTGAAAACCACTTTGGTGGCGCCCTGGGAAAGTACCATGGTGAAAACTGGGTCACCGGTGCCATGCATAGAGACATTGCTCCTCCCTCCTTCAGGATTCCATTTCATCCTTTCACTTTGCACACACTCACGACCTATTCATTCATAATAAACATACACATTCCCATCATGGCTTGTTATTGATCTACCCAAGATTGGTTAGCTATCCATAATAACCCCCTATTTCCATCCATAATAAATCAGATCCTATCTGTGGCTAAGGCAAATCCTACGTCTAGTGATGGGTGTGGAACTAAGAGCATCACCTGTTTCTGAGGAATATAGTTTCTTCCAGCTTTCTTCAGTCTATCCATGCACAATCCGCAATAAAACAACATCTACATCGCCAATCCACAATTAAGTTCCGTCTTCTTCTCAATAAATTATCAGTTTCATGGATTCAGTCAGTTTCAGATGAGACACAATAGCAACAATGGGCTCCAACAAATCTTTCAATAGACTCAAACTACATTATGGTTCAGTGCTATCTATCCTTTTTGTGAAAGTAAACATTGTGACCACAATCAAATAAGACTTATACAAGTGACAAGAGACACTAAATTTGAGGACTACAGTCAAGTCTTGGTTTTCTTTTGATTTTATCTTTTTGGTGACACGTCTTTTAGCTTTTCTAGGATGTCTCTGACTAGAGATTTTATCTCCAAGATGTCTTTGACTAGAAAAGCGAGGATGGGGTATCATCTCCTATTTTCTTTTGCTGTCTGTAGATTGTCTCTTAGTAATGCTATGACTTGTCCAAGGATAGGAGGACACTGAGAGTCTAGTATGAACTGGGGCATTCCTTGTTTGTGACTGTCTTATCTCCATGCAAACAGGTACAATGACTTTCTAGGTCGAACATATGCCTCGATTGTCATAACCTACTTGCCATAATAAAACTCAATGATGATAATGCACAAGAAGCTCTTTCACTTTCATATCTTCTATCTTCCATCCCCCTTTCTTGATTGACCTCCATCGTCCTTCTTGAGTCCATGTAGCCCATTATCACATGACTGAGTATAATGACACGCCAAAAAAACATTTTCATTTCATATAGTTGCACCTGCATTACCACATATTAAGCATTTCATACATACATAAAGCTATCACAATTGCATCACATCCTACACAACACATGTTAGCACATCTTACATTCTCATCATATGAATAGTTATTTGCCTTATCATATCCATTTGCATTTCATACATTCACATTCACATTGGCATAACATATTAAAATATAAAAAAACAAAAATATTGCATTTCATCATGTACATATTTACATCCATATCATAATCATCATCATAAAACATATCATAAGCATCACATAGAAACATCACATAGGTACACATGCATATAGCTGCCGCAAAGATGAATCATCTCATATATATAATCATAAGTGTCATGATACAATGATGTCAAAATCATATGGCTACAATCACCCAAAGGTGTCTACATCATCATACAAAATGGTACAAAATTGATACATAGGGAGCCCTCTACGACTATGATGAACTCCCTCCCTTGGAGCCGGCTGGCCTCGACGGAGTCTGAGCCCTGGAAGGACCTGCCCGAAGATCATCCCTCGTGGCCCCTATGCCCTCTGCAACCACCCCTCGCATCGCCCTATCCGGACAGAGGAACTCACTGATCACTCCTACCAGCACTGCCACTAGCGCCAATCCTGTATGTGTCATCATGTCCCATGCCACATGTCCAGCCCTCATCTCCAGTCCTGAATCTTGGAACATTCATCTCAGTGCATCCCTGTCTCCGTCTCAATCATAGGGTATCAACTCCCCATCGATCGATATCCTCAAAATCCTGTACACATCCTCTAAGGTGATTGTCATCTCACCCATCAGCAAATGAAAACTACAAGTCTTAGAGTGCCATCTCTCAACAAGTGCAGTCAACAACCCCATGTTCGCCCGAAACTTAGGCACATACAGAATATATCTCAAACCCATAACCTCAATGGAAGCTCGGTCCTCAAATGTCAACTCCGGTTGTAACCTCTGAGTCAACGAGAATCTCTCTCGTGACTCCAACATAGGTAGGTACTCCTGCAGTCAAGCAAATCAACCGTGTCAGTCAAAGTGACACTCACTGTTCATCACAAAGTGTTGCTTTCTATCCTAGTGGTACTCACTGTTCATCACAAAGTACTACGAGTTTTGCACTCCCTATTCATCACAAAGTGCTGCTCATATTTGCACTCCCTGTTCATCACAAAGTGTTGCTCATTTTTGCACTCCCTGTTCATCACAAAGTGCTGCTTACACTTGCACTCCCTGTTCATCACAAAGTGCTGCTCCTATTGGTACTCCCTGTTCATCACAAAGTACTATGTCTTGGTACTCCCTGTTCATCACAAAGTACCTTGATCTATTCTATCCTAGGGCCTCTGCTTGAGTGTATCCTCTTGAGTAGTTTCCTAATTGGCAACATATGTTCTATCACAAAATTGTCAACCCTAGCCCTATCTGCTATCCTAGTCTTCCCTAGAGGACCTGCTTGAGTATATCTTCTCAGCAGCTTATCCAATTGACAACGTATGTTCATCACAAAACTGCTGATTTGCCCTTGAAGACATAAACGCGCTTGGCACCAACATAGATGCGCCTCGACTTTTTTTGACCTTGTTTGACATATTCTAAAATGCATTTATTGTGCTACCTAAGATGCATTAATGACAATATTTATTGTGACAAAGTACAAGGAGGTTTTGCGGTACTCACCAACTCTCCTGCATCTACTGGCCTCTGAAATCGGCGAACGCGATTGAATCTATGCACCAATGCCATCGCTACTGACTACTGCTGCTCTATTTTTGCTTTGCACTCTGATCTCTTGGATGTGTGGATGACAATGAGGATGTATTCCCTTCATGGTCTATCTTATAGACTACCCTAGCCCTAGCCCTAGCCCGAGTCAATCTTCTTTCTCCTATGACTCTGTCACTCTATTCTATCTTGTCAGTCCATTCTAGCCTTTCTTTCTTATCGAGAGATTGTCTGCGATCTTTTCAGACATTTTCATCCATTCTCTCGAGGGGGCATATCATTCCCATCTTGGGGCAACTTTGTATCAGTTCATCTTATCTTCTTTGAAACAACGCGACAAGCTGCATTGTCTCAAAGAGGGGCAAAATGTAGACACCTAAAATTATCATGTCTAATTAAATAAATATTTTATTTATTTAATTATCTAAGCCTAATTCATCTATTAATTAGATAAATCTTTATTTATTTAATTAATTCATTTATCCTCTTCTAGCCTCAATTCTCATTTAAATAAATACATTTATTTATTTAAATTATCCTTTTCCTGAATTAAATAAATATCTTATTTATTTAATTATCCCACTTCTTCTATTAATTAAATAAATCTTTATTTATTTAATTAATTCATTAGCCTTTTCTACCCATGACACATGTCATTCATCTCTTAATTCCTACACTACCTACCCTCTTATTATTTTCTTATTTTCTCTACCTACCCTCTAATCATAGCCGACCTCTTTTACACCTCTCAATCTTATCCCTCCATTTCATATAGTGTCTTCTATATAAGGAGATGCTTCCTTCATTATCAGACCCTGGCTAATTCAATTATGCATTTGACTACATTATGCTTTTCATATGAGATCCTACTTGCAACCACATTCCGTTCTTTGTTGAGCTCTTGTGCACATAAAATCTGAGAGCAAAAATATCAAGCAAGATCAATGGAGATAGGAAGAATGGAGATTCAAACCCTATTGGACATGTGATGGTATAATCTTTAAGATTTCATTTGATTTGCATTGTCTTAGGTAATCTTCATATGTTATGGTGGATCTTTGTTGTTGTTAGGCTAGGGTTTTGTGGTTGAATTCATTTAGTCTTTCAATATTGTTAATCCATTTTCACCATATACACTTTCTATTAAGGAATTAATGGAAATAAAAAATTACTTCTCAATAGAGATTGCTTTAAAAAAGGTAAATATTAAATGCAAGGTGAAAAAATATCCTTCTAAAATCATTCCTATATAATTTTAATTTCTTAAAAATAATGTATGAAAATATATTCTATATATAATACAATAATGCAAAAGATTAATATAGTCTTTTCCTATTTTAACCATTCTAAAAAAAAAAAAGACACCATAAATAATAGTAATTTTTTTCACCTCATTTGATTTTTAAAAAATATTATCAATGATTTTTTCTTATTAATAGAAAATGTTGGCAAGAGACACTGCACAGGTTATCCGGTTTTTGTTGGATATTGGCTGATATGTTGTCATTGATGTCAACATATGTGTAGATTGTTGGATAGTTTTATGTGTATTCCAGTTTTACAGTTTGATTGAATGAGTTGGTTTAGCTTGTGTATTTCAGATGAGATGATGCGGTTTAAAGGGTTTCTGGTATGTTTTCTATAGATGGTTCACTCCCATTTGCAGAGGATTACATGATTATTTGATCGAGTTATGGGATCCGGTATTGAGGATGTTATGTGGTTGTTCATGTTATTCAGTATCCTGGTTTGTGCTCCGTATTGCTCTAGAATTGCTATATCTTTGGTTGTGGATGTGTGGGTTGTGTTCTAGATGTTGATGTGTATCCTTAGTTTGAGTGGTTCATGATTTGGAGGTCCACAAGCAATTCTTTCAGTTTAATAGTCAGTTATGTTGAAGTTCTTATGCTCTAGTAGAGAAATGATGATGATTCTGGTAATCTGAGTTGTTACAGTTGTGATGCAATTCATGTTGCTTGTGAATGTCTCTAGATTGTGTTCTATGCATATTGGTGGTACGCATTGATTATTATGCACGTTATTGTAGATTTTCCTTGTCTGGTGATGTTCTTCGTGTTATGTGACATTCTTGATGGTTGTAGCGTGTTGTAGATGATCGAGGAATAATTTTTGGAGGTGTTGCGTATTTGCGGTATTGATTTGGGTCTAGACTATGTCTTAGCCGACATTGTTGTAGCGTTTGAGGATATTATGTTGTAATTTGTATTGAGGGTTTAGCCAACCTTGAAATAGAGGTTGATGTCTTGTATAAATATATGTAATAATCATGTAAGATGTATGTCTGCGAGTGTCTGTGTTGTGTATGCGAATGAAGAATCGAGTTGGATGTGCGAACAAGTGATTTGATCTTTCAAAAGTGTGAAGGAGAAGAGAAGTGTTGTAGAGTAGACTGTGTGCTTAACCATAACTGTACTCAAGCATATGGAGATGCTATTTCCATAGTTCATATGATCCGGATTGTAGTTCGAAATTTTTTTAAGTCAGCGAGACTTCCTGTAAGGCAGTAAGCCTTCCCTTAAGGTTGTAGCCTTTCCGGGTTTCTTATTTTGAGCAGTGAGCTCTAGGCAGTGTGCTTAAATGCATGTGCATTCCCATTGTAATATTCACATTTACTCCTAACAGGGTATTATCTCATTGTGGGTAGGTTCCCACCATGGTTTTTCCCTTAACCGAGTTTTCCACGTCAAAAATCTTGGTGTTATGTGCGCTATTGATGTGGTGTTGTTTTTATGCTTTAACTATTAATTATTAGATCTATTTTGTGGTTTAAGTTGCAATAAGTTTTGGTCCAAACTAATTCACCCCCCTTCTCAGTTTGTTGCATTGTTGCCAACAGTGTTGTCGTTGATGGCAACCCAAGTCAGTGCACCCATCCGCATTGCTGTATGTGATCCTATTGGAAGTCAGATTCAAGATTGGTTCAAGTCTGCCTAGCTAGAACAAAGCATCTAATAGTGTTGTGCATTTTGGTTGATACACATTTTCTGGTTATCATCTTGTGTTGTGGATCTGGTTGTAGGTTGATGGATATCTGGACAACTTTATTCCAGAGTTTTAGCCTCCGGTGATGATTAGTGTTTGAGTTAAAAGCTTTGGTGTATTGGTTTTTTCAGTTTATCAGTGCAAGACAACCGACTTGTGTGGATAATCCTTATGCAGATTATGTGGATCTATTTTGGTGATTATTTTTGTTGTCTAGGTGTTTATTCCGATGGCTATGGTAATGTGTGAACAAATGTTTTGGTCCACATTGGTATTTTGATTTCGGATTTAGCCGACAGTATGTACACTTTTCATAACATGCTAAGTGTTCTTGAAGCCGACATGTGGTTGATCTAATATCTTGTTGTGGATATATATATGAGTGATGTATTTGATCATTTTAGTGTGTATAGTGGATGTGAAAGGTGTTGGTGATCAAGGGTGCGTAGTTGCATGTGTGCAGGTTAGAGATTAATGCTCTAGATCATAGTAGAACAGTGGAACAAAGTAGTATAAGGTAGAATATGAAAATTTTGTGTAATGTGCTTAACCAGAACTATAATCAGACATTTGTAGATGCTATTATTTAGTTCATGTAATTCATTTTTAAGGCAGTGAGCCTTCCTAGGGTTGTAGCCCTTTTTGTTTGGCCAGTGAGCTCTAGGCAGTGTGCTTGAATGCATGTGCATTCCATTGCAAATATTTGAGTATACTCATTTGTGGGTCTCATCCTCACCGTGGTTTTTCCCTTGATCGGGTTTTCAATGTATAAAATCCTAGTGTTGTGGTTGGTTGTATTGTGTTCTTGCGTCTTTATTTTGATTAGGTGCATTAAGTAAATGAACAAATCAATAAAGTTAAAACTTGCAGAACGCTAATTCACCTCCCCTCTTAGTATTCTTTGATTCCAACAGAAAAATCACATTCATAGTTTCTCAACATTATTCTTATAAATAGAAAAATCATGTTGATAGTATCTTTTATTTACAAGTAGAAAAGCTCACCAAAAGATGATGTTTACCAGAGGAATAAAGATAACCAAATTCTACGAAAAGTAGGAAGTGTATGATAATGTATAGGAATATTCTTTTCCTTTCCACTCTCATGTGTGTTAATTTTCTTATTTAAAAAATATATAAGTAAAGAAAATTGAGAAGTGTGTAACTTAATACTAAAGTTTTATAATATTAAATATTTATTCAAGATAAAAAATTATATTTATGAAAAGGAAATTATTTTGGAGAAAGTAAGAGAGTGCATCCTTGTTTCATTAGTAGATAAAATAAATTTTTATGTTGAAGCTATATATTTAGATACAATAGTGAAAAAGTTGTGGTAGTATTTTGATACTTTTGAAACTAAAAGATGTTCATAATATAAGAAGGGATAGAAAAAGTGGTAAAAACAATATGTGATATTGTGATTGTAGTAGATATTAGATAATTGTAACCAAATCTTTGAACCATATAGAACTCAAAATTCTAATAAAAAAATGCCTTAGACTAAATAATGTCAAAATATCAATAGAACAAATGTTTCATTATAGAATATGAATATGTGCAACCTAGTATTTCCAACTTAGATAGACTAAGTGTTGTGACTACTTGGGAGCTTATCTTTGTTAGACTGTATTTGGTTTATTTCAAATCTGCATCAATCAATATAAAAGAAAATGGCGTGATACATTATTCTAGTGTATTGTGTACTAGGAATAACAAATATATTTGTAGAAAACATAGAATTATATTAGGCTTTCTATTTTGTGCAATGCTTTGTGAATGAAAGTGTTGGAAACTTGAGTTGCGTTATGTTGTAATTGATGTCAACTTGATAGGTGTTGTCATTGATGCCATTGGGTGTTGTAGGTTATGATGTTGTTGTGTGGTTTGGTAGTGGTATTGAGTAAGTTTGAGGTTTTTCTGGAAGGTTGGTATAGTGGAAGTTTGAAAATGCAGGAAACAATATTAATGCATGAAAGAGTTTTTAATGTCCATGTGGAAGAATTATTTGCATTCCTTCGATAAGTGAATATTATGGAGTGTAGTTATAGATATAAGTATGTCGTACTATCAAGTTTACAAGTCCTCTATTGCTCAAATGGTTGAGTTAGTTGTTTTTGCTTCTAACAATGAGGTGTTTGTCAAAATTGGTCTAAAGAATGCTTGGTAGTTCTCTAATATGTGCTTTTTTTGTTGTGACTTGGAGGACATGTTCATCTGGTTTGTGCAGTGTTCTAGTTTAGTTTTCTAGTGATGGTTTGACTGGCAAATGAAGTTATGGTGTTATGAGTTTAGTGTTGTTAGCTGGGTGGTTTTTGGTTGACTGAGGTGGTGTATCCTATCTGGGTCATGTCTTTTTGGTTCAAATATACTTTGGTGGTTGAATTTTGATGTTGATATGGGTCTCACAATGGTGTGTGTAAATCCACATTAAGTTTTGTGCATTGGAGAATGGTTTTGGGCCTACTAGTTGATGTGCTACATTGTTTATCTACACGTTTCATTTGATAATGAACTAGAAGGACATGTTAGCATGTGTGGTTCATTGGAATCATTTGGAAACGATTTATTATGATGTTTTTGGATCCCCTCAATTTCCTAGAGTGGACCACAATAGATGTTAGCATGTGTGGTTCATTGGAATCATTTGGAAACGATGTATTATAAATTCAGTTCTGTGTATTTTTTTTTTCTTTTAAAATATAAATATTGTCATTTGATTTTTATTTATTTTGATTTTAGAAATCCTCCTCCTTGCTATTTTCTTTTTTTTTCTCAAAAAATCAGATTTTTTAAGAGTGAAAATATATTTTGGAAAATAAAATCATCTCTATGTATTTTGGAAAATAAATTCTTCTTTGTGTATTTTGGAAATAAATTAATCTCTATGTGTTTTGGAAATATATTTTGGAAAATGAATTCATCTCTGTGTATTTTGTAAATAGATTCATCTCTATGTGTTTTGGAAATATATTCTGGAAAATGAATTCATCTCTGTGTATTTTGGAAATAAATCATCTCTTTGTATTTTGGAAATATATTCATCTTTGTATATTTTAGAAATATATCCATCTTCTTGTATTTTTACAAACATATTCATATTCATCTCTGTGTATTTTTATACGATCAATTAAATTTAAATTTTGTTTAAAGTTTATTTAAAATTTGCTTAATATTAATGTATTAAATATTAACAATTAATAATTAAAATTTATTAATTAATGAATTTATTTATTTATGTGTTAAATAGATATAATTAAATTTTATTAGGATATTAATATCTTTTTCTATTTTTTATTTTTTTGAAGTTGTAATTAAGACAAATCAAATAGTTGAAGTAACTTTATCTTTTAAGCAATCCAAATAATTAATTTATATTCTCTATCCTTCAAGTTATTAGAGGGTAATTGGTACCTTGGGGGTTATTATTTTAATAGGGAAATTAAGGTTAATTCTTAAGCAAGTACTAATTATTTTCTCAAATAACATTATCTTTATTATAGGTTAAGTTACTTACACTCATTGACCAATAAATATAAAAGGGAATATTTTCAGAGTATTAAGATCGTAATTATTCCTTTCAACAAGTAGAACATTAAGCTAATATTCCAATTCGAATTGAACTTATAATGGGAATCTTAGCCTCCTCCTTCAATGATGGAAATGATGAGTGCATTGGAAAACTTATTCCTTGTTTAAAATGGGTAACACTTTTGCTCAAGTTAGCAAGAGAACAAAAAAAAACTTATTAGTGGTTCATCTCCAAGAGGAATTACTTTGTGACACTCAGTCATCTCAAACATTTGGGTTCCTTCACTTAGTTCAATTTATAGAAGAGGATTTGTCTACCATGTAATTATGTGTCCCTTCAGAAACAATTTACACTTTTCGAGTAATATGAAATTATGTTGGTTAGACATGTAGTTGAATACTTGTTTGATTTCAAAGGATTGATATAATAGTCTTCCTCCCTTAAGAAATAATAATCCCCTAGAATTTGTTAGGTCCCAGAGACAATTGAGAGGGGGGGGGGGGGGGGTTGAATCAGCTGTCTAATAAATTCAAACCAAAAACCAATTAACCAACTTAATGCTTAATACTAGTAAACTAGTTAAGTGTGCCCGTAGACAGTGTTAACAGTAAATTGCTATATTGGTAAAGATTAATGCATGAAACATAAACATAGAGTCATCCACAACACATAACACCAATGTTTTGTACGTGGAAACCATGTAAGGGGAAAAACCACGGTGGGAAACCTTACCCACAATCAGATGATACTACTACAGATAGTAAGTGTACATAAATGGGGTCTGCACATGCAGAAAGGCCAACAACCTAGAGCTCACTGCTCAATCACAAAATGGTAGTCACACTGACTACAGTTGGATGGTTAAATCCAATAAGAATGTACTGCACAAAATAACATCTTCATATGCTAGATTCAGTACTGGTGTAATGCTGATACGCTTCTATAAAAACCTAACTTCACCTTCAATTGATGTCTTCATGTATACCTCTACTTAATCTCGCATATTCCTTCACACAATTATTTTTCGCATTCCACATTTGATCTTACAAATAAGATCTTACATTTATACCATAACCTAAGACCAATTTTAGTAGGTCGGCTCTACAAGCTATTACGATAAAAACATCTTACATACAATATAATATCTGATGCAATAACTAATTAAACATATCGGCTTAATGCATTTACATCAATAATAAATCATCTCCATAGCATGCCATGCTGATCTGGAAAAGATAAACTCGCCGGTGTAACCCTAGATAACCCTGGACCTGTTTGCCGGTAAAAGCAAATATGTAAATATGAATATACCAATGATTAATTCTTCAAAACAAAATGTCCACACGATGTCTTTGACATTACCAAGTGTCTTCCATATCATTCTAGGCACTGGTGAACATTATATCCTATCGGTGAACCATATACCAGTAATTGTGCAATAGTTGCTTGCCAGTGAATGTTGCTGGATCTCCAAAGTGCTAGTTTTCAGTAGGTGTTGACATCAATGAAAAAACCATACCAAAATACCAACAATCTCCCCCTTTGGCATTGATGGCAACACAAGATGGAAAAACCATCAAAGTGCCAAAATAGAGATACCAAATACCAAAAACCAATAATCTTCTTTAAACAACAATTTCTCCCCCTGGGAGCAACATGTGTTTATCCAAAGATTAATCTTCAATACGAATCTCTCCTCAAAAGATAATGTGTTTTTCCATAGATATCTCTCCCCCTTTGACATCAAATGCCAAAGTTACAAAAATCAAGTTCATACAAAATACCAACTACTCCCCCCGAGAAGTAGCTTCCTCATCAAAGACCGGAGTTAAAGATTTGTCTTTCAATTCTACTGGTTGATGACAATCATCAATTGTCTAAGTCTCTACCAGTGGTGGTATGACTCCAAGTTGATCTCTGAGATATTCAAAAGTCTCCTTAGGCAAAGGTTTTGTGAAAATATATGCAAGCTGTTCTTTAGTATTCACATAAACCAGTTTTATCTCTTTTTCTTCAACTTTTTCCCTTAGAAAATTCAGTTTGATAGAAACATGTTTTGTTTTAGAATGTAATACCGGATTCTTGGATATATCAATTGCTGCAGTGTTATCATAATATATAGTAATAGGTTCCTTGCATTTTACCTTTATGTCTTTCAACATTTGCTTAAGCCATAGTACCTATGTACAGTTAGTTGCTGTTGCAACATATTCCGATTCTGCTGTTGATAAAGATGTACAACTCTGTTTCTTACTCAACCAAGAAACTAATCTCTTTCTAAGAAAGAATGCTCCTCCAGTGGTGCTTTTTCTATCATCCACATCTCTTGCCCAATTTGCATCTGTGTATGCACATAGGTCAAAATTTTCATCTCTAGGATACCATAATCCAAGATTTGCTGTGCCTTGTAAGTACCGAAAAATCCTTTTTACTGCTGATTCATGGTTTTCCTTAGGATTAATTTGAAATCTAGAAACAATACATACTACATTCATAATATCAGGCCTGGTTTGTGTCAAATACAGTAAACCTCCTATCATAGATTTGTATCTAGTTGGATTAACAGGTGTAGATTCATCCCTTTGAGATAATTTATCATTTGTAGTCATGGGTGTGCTTACCGGTTTAGAGTTCTCCATCCCAAATTTCTTTAGTAATTCTTTCAAGTACTTGGATTGACTCAAAAATATACCTTTATCAGTCTATGAAATCTGCAATCCTAAAAAGAATTTTATTTCTCCAATCATAGACATTTCAAATTCTTGCTGCATTTTAATAGAAAATTCTTTACATAATCCATCTTCTCCTCCAAAGATTATATCATCAACAAATACTTCAATAATGAAGATGTCATCATTAGTTATTTTGTAATATAAATTGCTATCTACATTTCCTTTAGTAAAACCAATCTTTAAAAGATACTTATCCAACCTTGCATACCAAGCTCTTGGGGCTTGTTTTAATCCATACAGAGCTTTTCTTAACCTGCAAACCATATCATTGTCATTTGTCAAAGAAAATCCATCAGGTTGTTCAATATATACTTCCTCTTCAAGATCTCCATTAAAAAATGCACATTTAATATCCATTTGATAAACTTTGTAGTCCTTGTGAGCTGCAAAAGCCAAGAATAATCTGACTGTCTCAATTCTGGCTACCAGTGCAAAGGTTTCATTGTAATCAACTCCTTCTTTCTGAGAATATCCCTTACACACTAGTCTTGCTTTATTTCTGACAACCTTACCATCTTCATTTTGTTTCTAAATACCCATTTGGTTCCAATTACATTTTTATCTTTAGGCCGAGGAAATAATGTCCAAGTATTATTTTTCTCAATTTGTCCTAATTCTTCTTCCATATCTTTAATCCAAAATTTATCTTCACATGCCTCATTGATAGATGATGGTTCAATTTGAGAAATAAGACATACCTCTTCATTTGCCAATCTTCCTCTTGTCATAACTCCTTTAAACTTGTTTCCAATTATCTGATCTTCAGAATGACTCAATCTTACATACCGGGGTGTCTTAGTTTGTTGTTGTTCTTCAATTACTGTGGAATCCTCTGATGATACCGGGGTAACTGGATCTTCATTCTGTACTGGTGGATTTAGTGTAGGTTCATTTGTCACAATTTTTGTTGCCGGTTCAGAGTCTACATACCTTGAAGTTCCTCTGAATTGTTCATCAATCTATACATTTGTACTCTCAACAATTTTCTACAATCTCTTATTAAAACATCTATATGCCTTGCTCTTAGATGAATAACCAAGAAATATTCCTTCATCACTTCTAGGATCAAATTTGCCAATATACTCATCTATAGTATAACATTTACTTCCAAAATTTTTGAAATACTTAAGAGTAGGAGTATTACCAAACCATAGTTCATGAGGGGTCTTACCGGTTTCACCTTTGATGTGAATTTTGTTGAATGTATAGACAACAGTGCTAACTGGCTCTCTCCAATATACATGTGGTAGATTTTCTTCAGATAACATACTTCTTGCTGCATCCAAGATAGTTCTGTTTTTCCTTTCAACAACTCCATTCTGCTGTGGTGTCCGAGGTGTTGATAACTGTCTTCTGATTCCATTCACTTCATAGAATGTATTAAAGTCCTTAGATGTGAATTCTCCTCCTTGATCTGATCTTAAACATTTGATTTTCTTACCGGTTTCATTCTCAACCATTGCTTTGAACAGTTTGAACTTCCCAAGTGCTTCTGATTTTTCTCTGAGAAAAGTAACCCAACACATTCTAGAATAATCATCAATAATTAGCATGAAATATCTATCACCTTGTAAGCTTTTAGTTCTAGCTGGACCACATAAATCAGCGTGAATTAAATCAAGAGCATTATTGGATTTTTCTAGAATACTTATGAAACTAGCTCTAACTTGTTTTCCAAATTGACATTCCTTACAAATTGTATTATGAGGTTTCACAATTTTAGGTAGATCTCTAACTACCTTAGAAGTACTAATTTTTACTATACAATCAAAGTTTACACGACATAGTCTCTTATGCCATAACCAACTTTCATCTATATGTGCAATCAAGCATGCCTTTTCACTATTATTCAAATGAAAGATATTACCTCTAGTCTGATTTCCGGTTGCAATTTCCAAACCAGTTCTATTCATGATTTGCATTTTCCATTTTTAAATTGTAACTGAAATCCTTTCTCAATGAATTGACCAACACTTAAAAGATTATGCATTAATCCTTCAACATAGTAGACATTGTCAGTGTTATGCTTACCATCAGGAGATATTGAACCCTTACCTTTGATTTAACAGGCTTTGTCATCTCCAAATCTTACTAAACCTCCATTGTATTCTTGAAAGTTCAAAAATTTACCTTTGTCTCCAGTCATGTGATGTGAGCATCCTGAGTCAATGATCCATTCATCCTTTACTTCAACTTTAGCTGCTAGGGCTTGTTCTACCAGTTGAGCAGTAGGTGCCAATTGATCTTCTGTTATAGCAACAAAAACCCATCCATTGTCTGCTAGATCCTCATTAGAATCATCAGTCACACCTTCATCAACAATGTAATAGGATTTGTCTTTGTTCTTCTTAAATCTGTATCTTTGATATTCAGGATTAGGCTTGTATGTTCTTCTAGCTTCTTCTCTTAGTCTAGCATGTCTATCAGGGCATCTCGAAGCCATATGACCAATCTTATTGCAGTTAAAACATTTAAAGGGTGCTTTACCTTCATACTTACTTCCAACTGGACCTTTTGGCATTTTTCTTGCAAATAGTGCTTCAAGTTCTTCAAGCTCTTCATTCTCCTTCCTGGTTTCTTCAAGTTCTCTTGAATAAAAGGCTTTCCAGTCTGATTTGTCAAATGATGGAGCAGATGATGTTGATGCTTTAAAGGCCAAATTAGTCTTTATAGTAGCAACAAGACCAAATTCCTCAATTTCAAAGGCTGAAAGTTTTCCAATCAATGTATCCCTAGTTACTGATGTGTTAGGCATTGTTCTCAATTCATTTATAGCAGTAACCTTCATTTTATATGCCGGTGGCAATCCTCTTAAGATTTTTGAAACAATTTCATCCTCACTCAGGGTTCCTCCACAACATTTAATACCCAAAACAATTTCATTTACTCTTTCCATAAAAGCAGAAATCCTTTCATCTTCTTCCATTTTCAGATGTTCATACTTTACTTGGAAGCTTTCAAGTTTTGCAATCTTGACTGTGGAATCTCCTTCATTTAGTGTTTCCAAATGATCCCAAATAGCTTTAGTAGTAGACCTATCTGATAATCCCATGATTTGTTGATCTGATAATGCGCTCAAAAGTGCTTCTCTTGCTTTGCAATCATTTTCTTCATCTTTAGCTAAGGTAGTTGGAGCAGTTTGACCAGCTACAACAACAGTATAACCATTCTTTGTAACTTCCTAGATGTCTTTACCGATGCAATTCAGATGTGTCTCCATCCCGATCTTCCATATCCCATAGTTGGTTCCATCAAGTTTAGGACTGTCCTTCCTGAAATAATTAGTAGACATTAGATCTCCTCAAGTTGTTAAACTTCTTCAAAAGAGGACTAAGCTCTGATACCAATTGTTAGGTCCTGGAGACTACTGAGAGGGGGGGGGGGGATGAATCAGTTGTTTAATAAATTCAAACCAAAAACCAATTAACCAACTTAATGCTTAATACCGATAAACCAGTTAAGTGTGTCGGTAGATAGTGTTAACAGTAAATTGCTATACCGATAAAGATTAATGCATGAAACATAAACATAGAGTCATCCACAACACATAACACCAATATTTTGTATGTGGAAACCATGTAAGGGGATAAACCATGGTGGGAAACCTTACCCACAATCAGATGATACTACTGCAGATAGTAAGTGTGCATAAATGGGGTCTGCACATGCAGAAAGGCCAACAGCCTAGAGCTCACTGCTCAATCACAAAATGGGAGTCACACTGACTACAGTTGGATGGTTAAATCCAATAAGAATGTACTGCACAAAATAGCATCTTCATATGCTGGATTCAGTACCGATGTAATGCTGATATGCTTCTACAAAAACATAACTTCACCTTCAAATGATGTCTTCATGTATACCTCTGCTTAATCTCGCATATACCTTCACACAATTCTTTTTCGCATTCCACATTTGATCTTACAAATAAGATCTTACATTTATACCATAACCTAAGACCAATTTTAGTAGGTCGGCTCTACAAGATATTACAATAAAAACATCTTACATACAATATAATATCCGATGCAATAACTGATTAAACATATCAGCTTAATGCATTTACATCAATAATAAATCATCTCCATAGCATGCCATGCTGATCTGGAAAAGATAAACCTGCCGGTGTAACCCTAGATAACCCTGGACCTATTTGCCGGTAAAAGCAAATATGTAAATATGAATATACCAATGATTAATTCTTCAAAACAAAGTATCCATACGATGTCTTCGACATTACCAAGTGTCTTCCATATCATTCTAGGTACCGGTGAACATTATATCCTGTCGGTGAACCATATACCAGTAACTGTGCAATAGTTACTTGCTTGCCAGTGAATGTTGCTGGATCTCCAAAGTGCTAGTTTTCAGTAGGTGTTGACATCAATGACAAAACCATACCAAAATACCAACAAAAGTTTCTTGATGTTTTCACTCTCAAGCAAGTGTTTCTTTCATAAGATTAGAAGCTTAGTTAATTCTCAAGCATTATCTCCTTACACTTATTCCGTAGTATTGGATCTTTTTCATCAATTATCATTAGTCAACTTTAAATTAATTCTGGTAGTAAGTAGATTCCCTCATTCATATCAAATATTTAAGTTATTTAATAGACATTAAACATATTTTTTTTATACTTCAAATTAGTGTAAGTATTAAAAAGTTAAAAGAATTTACCTCTCAAGTAATTTGTGCTTGGATTCAGAATTACCCCTTTTGTGTATTTCAAGAAATATGAATTAATGTTAGTTAAGGATTTCCACATATAGAGTATGCAAGACATTTGAGGATAATAAATCTATGAATAGTCAAAGGCATATGAGACTAGTAAAGGGTGAGATTATATTAATCTTGCAAGGCAACTAGTATAGATGAATTTATTAACATTAAGTTTAATGATACATTTAATTTTGTAAGAACATAATATTAATTAGGATTCAAGGTAAACTGTAATTGAAAACCAAATACTTTTACCAAATCTAAAATCATTTTAACATAAGACTTGACTTATCTCGTGAACCTCAAATCAAGTAATCATATTCTTTTTAAAGATGAAATAAAGCTAGAATCAATTGTCCTAGATTATTGGATCCTCATCCTTATCAAGCAAATTGAGTTTCAAGAAAATTAGTATCTTTCAAGTATTATGTTTCAAATTCAAAGTAAGGTTATTATTTGTAGAAGATAATTAAATATAAAAAAAATTATGTTACTTCAAAAAGAGAAATTAGTTGGGCTTATAGTTCTTCCCTTCAAACAAGTAGGTGTCAAACTCATTTCCAAAGTCCTATTTAATCATTTAATTTTCTTTCAAGCAATTTAGTGTCTTTCAAGTGTTAGGATTTGTGCACAAAGTGTAATGGCTTTGTTCCCAAACAATTATATCTAGCAAGTAATTCAAAGCATTTTTCATAAGTTATCTTTACAAGTATGATAATTTCCAAGCAATTAGTACTTTCATGCTTTTAGTTCAAGTTTCAATTATTATCATAGTTTTTTTTCTTCAAGGAAAATACTCTTCGCAAGTAGTTGATTTGTTTATGTTCTTTTCAATTACGTAAAAAATTATACCTTAGTTTTTAATTTCAAGCATAATTCGTTGTATATAATAGTTTCTTTTTTTGTATCGGTATATTGCTTCATTTAAGATTCATGAATTAAAAGTTAAATTCCTAGTTAGGCAACTAAATAAGAGGAGTTGAAACAAAAAAACTAGCAACGTTCGATATCTATGGTGCCTCTGGGTCATGCTTACGGGTCGTGTTGAACTACTGCACTTAACGCCTAATAAAGCTGCAATAACGGTGTCTATGGCATCATCCCTATAAAACGCAGGGGATAAATAAGGGTCATTTGGAAGTTAAATATCCAAGGGGTGGGTAATCCCCTTTGGATTGATAATCTAAAAAAGATAAACCTTAGATAAATTTACATCCGCTCAGTTAAACCTTGGAAAAACCCCATTAAGGTTGGTTGTGTGTGACATTTTTGGAATTTATTTATCTTGATGAATTTTGGTTGATGATAATGGGTCAAGGGTGACACATATGATAGGAAATAGGACTTAGTTGTTTTAGGCCACAAGCAGAAGGCCACCTTGAGCCTTTTTGCTATAGAGCTACCATCGTGGGTAGCAACCATAGAGAAACTGTCTAGGACATTGACCCTAGAAAGGGTTGCATACCCACCAAATAGTTTACATTAAACCATAGTTAAAAAACCAGAACCACATACTTTACGCCTTGATTCCATGCCGAAATGGGTATGTAGGCAGTCTAGGGATGGAGTTGTCCCTTGTACTCAGGGATTCGGGGATGGGGGATTAGGATTTGGTTATGGGTGAGTAGTTGGTTCTTGAAGATCCTTGGTCTTTTAATCAAATGGTGCAAATAATAATTGAAAGGTCAAAATTAATTCAATGCATACTCAGAAGGAATCTCGTATGGATTCGCTTGACTTCCCGAGGCTTTAGGCCGAATTTCGAGGTGAAACTCAAGATTGTTTATGTAATTATTTTTATACTCCTAAGGATGGTGACCTCGATGCACTCCTAGTAGGGGAGTGTAGTCTTTAGAGAGTGGCTCAGGACCTGGATGGTCCCAATGAGTCTAAAGTCTCTGGCCAGAGCATATCCCATTCTTATGAATAGATGCCTACCTCGTTTGGGTAGATGCCTATCCCGAATTGGATAGATGAAAACTCTTGTCCCGTATGGACAGATGCCTAACCCATATGTTTAGATGCCTAACCCATATGGTTAGATGCCTAGTCCTGTATGGATAGATGCCTAACCCGTATGGTTAGATGCCTAACCTGTATGGTTAGATGCCCATCCCAGTTGGATGGATGCCTATCTCGTTTGGATAGATATACCTAAGTATGCGAGTGAATCAAACACTATTAAGAATAAGTGATAAAAAAAAATAGACAAATTTTTTGGGTTGAGTGGAGTGGGTTATTACAATGATGTTTATTATGTTAAGTGTTTGAGGCATAATCTTTTGACTGCTAGTCAAATGTGTAGTAAGGGTTATCAACTCATATTTCATGGGTCTAGATGTGAGATTAGGAAAGGAAGTTCCAGAAGATTAGTTGCATAAGGTATAAGGACTAATGGTAATGTGAAGAATTTGTATGTTGGTGTAGAGTAGTGAATGTTGTCTATGACACAAGAGGATGGGACATATCAAGTTGGACAATATGGTGAGTATTAGTTCCACTTATTTTGAAAGAGATTTACCAAAGATTATCAAACCTGTTGATACTATGTGTAGGGAAAGCAAACAAAGAGGAGAGATTCAAGAACAGGGAGTATTCAACTTCAAAACACTTGGAGTTGGTGAATACAAATCTATGTGGACCTACAAGGATAAAAGGAATAAATGGTGAAAGGTATTTCATGTTGTTTATTGATAATTATTCTACAATGACATGTGTTAATTTCTTGAGAGAAATATATGAAGCTTTGGAAAAGTTTAAAATATTCAAGTCTATGGTTGAGAATCAAGTTGATGCTAAGATCAAGTGTTTAAGGTTTGATAGAGGAGGAGATTCTACTTCTAATTTATTTGATAGATTCTATGAGGAGTATGGTATTAGAAGAAATTTTTATGCTCCTAGGACCCCTCAATAGAATGGAATTGTTGAAAGAAAGAATAAGATTGTTGTTGAAATGGCTAGAACTATGATGAAGGATGCTAACCTACCTAATGTGTATTGGAAAGAGGCTATGCATACTACTGCTTACATTCTTAATAAGGTTTAGATAAGAGTGAATCACACAAATACACCTTATGAGTTATGGAATGGAATGGAAGACCACCCACAGTCAAGTATTTTAGAATCTTTAGAAGCAAGTGCTACATAAGAAGAGATGAAGAATATTTAGGGAAGTTTTATGCAAGATCAGATGAAGGAATAGTCTTAGGATATTCTACAAGGAGTAAATATTACTAGTGTTACAACAAGAGGTTAAACAAGATTGTGGAGAGTGCAAATGTCAAAGTTAGTGAAGAATGGTGTCAGAATAAGGCTACACCCGAATCAAAGATTGAGATAGAAGTTTTGATTGCTACATAAGAGAACACTACTCCAAAAGATAAAGAAGAGACAAGTGCAAAAGAAAAGGAACCTGGACTAACTCTTAAGACACTAGCAAAGTATGTGAGGAAGAATCATTTAGAGGAACCAATTATTGAAGACGAGAATAAAGGAGTTCAAACATGAAGAAGACTTGTAGAAACCAATGATCAAGTAAACTATTGTTTCTTATCTCAGGTGGAAACAAAGACCTATGTGAAAGATAACAAGGATGAAAGTTGGATTAAGGAAATGGAAGATGAGATACATTAGATAGAGAAGAATCAAACATGAGAATTGGTACCTAGACCGATGGATAAAAATGTCATAGGAACTAAGTGGGTGTTTTGGAACAAGCTGAATGAAGATGGTAAAGTTACAATAAATAGGGCAAGATTGGTAAGGGTTATCATAGGTTAAAGGCATAAAATTTGAGGATACTTTTTTCTCTATTTGTAATAATAGAGGCTATAAGAATGTTTCTTGCATTTGTTGCTTGCAATAACTTTAAAGTATATTAGATGGATGTCAAGTTAGCGTTCTTGAATGGAGAACTTGAAAAATAAGTATACATTGAATAACCAGATGGATTCAAGCTTTCAAAAGATTTGGGTATGGTTTGTAGACTCAATAGAGCATTTTATGGACTTAAGCAAGCTAGCTCCTAGAGCTTGGTAGGAAAGGTTGGATATGTATGTGTTACAACAAAATTTCAGAAAAAGGTACTATTGATAGCAATATTTATTTCAAAATTGAAGGTGATAAATTGTTGATTGTTGTTGTTTATTTTGATGATATAATATTTGGAGGAGATGATGATGTATGTAGGAAGTTTTTAGAAGAGATGCAAAAGGAATTTGAGATGTCTATGATAGGTGATATTTCATTTTTCCTTGGCCTTCAAGTTGCTCAATTAGAAAATGGCATTTTCATTTCTCAGAACAAGTATATCAAGGAGATGTTGAAGAAGTTTGAGATGGATAATTCTAAATTAGTTGCAACCCCTATGGATACTGGTTATAAGTTAAGCAAGGATGATGGATCTTCAAATGTTGATAAAAAAATATAGATTTATGATTGTAGGATTGTTGCATCTGATTGCTTCAAGACTAGATATTATGTAGGTTGTCTGTTTGGTTGGAAGATATCAAGCTAATCCTAAGCAATCTTATGATCAAGCAGTGAAGAGGTTATTTAGATAGATAAAAGGGACTTTGGATTATGGATTATGATGCAAAAATTATGATGATTTCACTCTGAAAGCATATACATATGTTGATTGGGTTAGATGTGTTGATGACAGGAGAAGTACAAGTGGCGGTGCATTTTTCTTGGGAGGTAGATTGGTCTCTTGGTTGAGTAAGAAACACAATTCAGTGTCACTATCTACTACAAAAGAAGAACACATTGCCACAACATCTTGTTGTACTTAGGTTTTTTGGATGAAGCAAACTCTTAATGATATTAAGGTGAAGTATGATAAGGTAATTCCTAATATGTGTGATAATACAAGTGCTATTATCCTTTCAAAGAATTTAGTGATGCATTCAAGGACTAAACACATTACAATCCATAATCATTTCTTAAGTGAGAAGGTTGCAGAGAAGGAAGTCAGAATGGAGTATGTACCTACTAAGGAACAAATTGCATATATCTTTATTAATGCTTTTGTGAAGGATACCTTTGAGTATCTTTGACAGAAGTTGGGAGTTATTGGCCCTCCATTAAACTAGATGCATTCAGATGGTGCATCTGTCCAAGGGGATTTCTAAAGTTTCTTTTTTCTCATGGATTGGTGCGATAGCTACTCTTAGGGGGAGTAGTGAGTGTTGTAGTTATCAGAGCTTATCGAAAAGGGGGAGAGAGTTTAGAAGAGTACCCTTTGTCCTTGATGTCAAAGGGGGAGAGAGATATAGATTGAGAGAGATTTAATTTTTTTAGTTTTCTTTGCTGTTGGTGGTACACATGTGTTGCCATTAATGACAAAGGGGGAGAATGTTGGAAACTTGAGTTGTTGTGTTATGTTATCATTGATGTCAACCTATATGGTGTTGTCATTGATGTCACTTTGTGTTGCAGATGGTCTATAAATGTATGTTTTGATGTTGCTGTGTGGTCTAGTAGTGGTATCGAGTAAGTTTGAGGTATTTTCAAAAGATTGGTGTAGTGGAAGTTCCAATATGTAGAAACAATATTTATGCAAGAAAGAGTTTTTAATGTCCCCGTGGAAGAATTATTTCAATTCCTCCAGCAAGAGAATATTATGGAGTGTGGTTTTGGATATAAATTTTATGATTTGTGTATGTTATACTATCAAGTTTATAGGTCATTTGTTTCTTAGATGGTTGAGTTAACTAGTTGTTGTTTCTAACAATGAGGTGTCTATTAGAACTGGTTTGAAGAATACTTGGTGGTTCTCTAATATGTGGGTTTCTATGTTGTGACTTGGATGACATTTTCATTTGGTTTATTCAGTGTTCCAGTTCAGTTTTCTAGCGATGGTTTGATTGGCAAGTGAAGTCATGGTGTTCAATGTTGTTAGTTGGGTTGGTTTTCACTTGACTGAGGTGGTGTATCCTATTTGGATCATGCCTTTTTGGTATGAATATACTTTTGTTGTTGATTTTGATGTCTATATGGGTCTCACCATGACATGTATAGATCCAGATTAAGTTTTTTACATTGAAGAATGGTTTTGGGGTGTCTAGTTGGCATGCGACATTGTTTATCTACATGTTTCATTTGATCCCAAACTTAGAAGATGTGTTAGTGTGTGTTGTTCATTGGAATCATTTGTAAAGGATCTATTGTGATGTTTTTGGGTGCCCTTTATCTCTTGGAGTGGACCAAAATAGATGTTATATGCCCGAGTGTCCAAATTTATGTAATATTGTATTTGTGGCCGATCTAATTTTGTTTTTCAATGAATTATCCTGTATATATAGGAGTGTGGATGTATGGGGTGTGTATGGGGCATATGTGAATTGCTATGAAGTGGATATGAATGATGCACAAGAAAATTTGGTATATCAGAAGTATGAAAGACAATTGTAAAGAATCTTAAGATAGTGTTTGTTGTCAGTTGTGTTTGCCATGATACTGGTCACTTGACATAGTGGTTCAAGGATAATTTTATGATCAAGGTATTTTGTTCATTTCAATTCATTTGATCCTTTGTACTTGCCAAAAGAAGGTGTGTTCCTTTTGACAATTTGCGCAACCCTTTGTATCTTTGCCTTTGTATCTTTGCCTAAGGTTGTGTCTTTGTTTTGCAAGTCCTTCAAGGATAGTGAGCTCCTTGTCCTTGAGCCTAAACATTGTAATCAATTATTCATATTGTGAGTGTGATTTTCATGATAGTTTTTCCTTGTTTAGGGTTTTCCATGTAAATCTAGTGTTTATGTGTATGTTGTGTTTTGTGTTTTCATGTTCCATAATTGAGTTAATTGTAGTTTGAAGTTTAATTGATTAGAAGTAAAGTATTCTAAGGTCTAGATTGATTCACTCCCCTTCTCAGTGTTGTGGTGTGTTCGGCAAGAAGCAAAAAATATAGTGGAAATAATAAGCTACTAGGTCTACATGGTTTGCCTATAAGTTTTATTTTAAAGAAAAATTATAATATTGAAAAAACTATAGAATGAAATAAATAAGATAGAAAGAAACTAAGTACACAAGAAGATAATAAAATAAATAAGTTTTTTAAAAAAATCTATACACAAAAAAGATAGTTGGGAGACTACAAAGTGGCAAGATGCTATTGGTTCAAGCTTCAAGAATTTTTGACAGAGTAATTCTATAGCTAATGAAGAAGAAATTTTTTTATAGAAAAACTAAAGCTATAAAAAGAGGAGTGAATAATTGATTTGAATTGAATTGATGTATTGAATAGGTTGAAGAAAATTATTGATAGGAAAAGAATATGAAATGATTAGACATGGTAAAATATTTGGAGCCATTTAAAAAGTAGAAACACAAGGGAAAATATATTTTATAATAGGTTGCATGATTTGAAATTTCTTTGATGTCACGATAAACAAAAAGATATCACTAAAATTTTGGTATCTCTCAACTTGAAATAAGTCTAGATAAGTATGGAAAAAAAAGGTAGAAACAAATATAAGATTGTAGTGCACTTTAAGTATTGGGAAAAGGTTAAGAACATGCTAAAATAAGTTCTAGACATGATATAGGTGTGATCTTTGAAATTAATACAATAAATAAAGTAAAAATTGAAAAGAATGAAAATTTTTACTCTACATTTTTCCTCAATTTGGCAATCTTATGCCATTAAGTGATACAACTATGCCAAATTACATAAAATAAAAATGCTTAAAGTAAAATATACAATTTAAAAATTAAAATATGTGGATACTGTAAACAATGATATGTACTAATGAAGGGGTAAATCACACAACACACAACACACAACACACAACACACAACACATAACACACATTTCTCATAGAAAATAATACTATTTTATTGAACCAAACACATGCTACATTACAAAAAAAATAAAAAAAAATAAAGAATGAAATCCTCATAGACCATAACACATTACAACTTCTTTCCACTGGTTTCTAGAGCTTTTCGCCTTCTGTGACTTCAAATGTGCTCTTGTCTTCTATCTTCCCTCCTTTCTCATGACTTATCACCTTCCCCTCCTCCATCACTCAATTTTTTTTGAAAGATGGTCATAAATATCTCCTTGACACCTTCAAGAAAAAATTTAAAGTTCGTAACTCCTTCCCAAAAATAGCCCAACTTCCGGGAGCCATAAACTTTAATAGGGGTTTTAATAAAATAGAATTTATAATTGCATTCCATGTTGAGGAAGAATAATTTAGACTTCAAATAAGGAATTTATTCCCCCGAAGTTGTGCATACATAAATTAATCCACAAAATTTTATTTACATGCAAGGTTTAAATTATAGATATCAATCCATAACCCTACATGTGTATCGGTATTACTTAATTATGTGTTCACATTTTTTTCTCTCTCCTAATTTATATTAATACAAGTCATAAACATTACAATTTTCATTCAATGGATTGCAACAGTCCTTAAAAGTAGTAGACTATTTCTATATATGTATATGTATACTTAAATTTTTTCATATTTATATATATACATATACACCTATATGAAATTTGTATGCACATGCATGTACATGCACATATATGTGTAGGTGTGTGTATATATTTGTTTATTTATTTTGTATTTAATTTTTCCTTTATTTTTTTTTTTAATTTTAATTTTCTTCTTTTTCTTGTATTTGTTATTTTTGTTTTGACATTGTTCTTCTTTGCTTTATTTTCTCTTGTTTTATCATTTTGGTTTCTCCTTTGACTAGGGTTGGTTTTCTTTTTTGTTTCTTTGGTCTTTGTGCAATCCCTCCCCCCTTTTTCTCTCTCCTTTTCTCTTCTATTTAGGCTAATCTTGGGTCTTCATCTTACATTTTCATATCCTTGAGCTCTCTTTTTTCATCCTATTGATGGATCATAGAGTGTGATCCAAAAAATTGATGCAAAAAATTCTTTACACAATCAAATTCAGAAATAGTTGCATTAATAGCAAAACCTTCCTAGGTCACATAGAACAAAGACCATTCCAAGAGAATAACTTTTAGCTATTTTCGTCTAGGTTTTGTAACTACAGATCATTTGGGAAATAAAAGGATATACTCTTGATAATAGTATTTGATGGTGGCATATACTTTGTATTACCCTAGTTGACACTCATTCATACATATCTAGAGATTATATTTATTTTTAACTATTTTAGATAAGAATCGTATAACAATGTTTACTTTTTTGAACATCCATTTTATATAAGGTAAGATCTTCATTTACAAGTGATTACAACATTTTATGAATTAATAGAGGAATAAATTTTGTTGGACAAATTTACAAGATATCATAATTTGGCAAAGCACCCCAAGATGGTTCCATATGAACAATTAGTTTTTTTAGGAAGCCTCAAGAAAAAGGGAGGGGGAACACTCTCCTTCCAATCTTAATGGATTGTTAAGACATGAATTCTCTCACCATTACACTCAGCCAAGAGAATGCACACGGACCCAAATAATGATTGCACACACAAGAGATCACAAAGAAAATAAATCCAATCTATCCACCCAACAAAATAATAACCTCTGACTATGGCATCACAACAAGGATGCAAAATAAGGTAAAATAATTTAGGATTTCCAATAGCTCAAGACAACAATACTTGCTCAACTATGACCCAAGATCCAGTTAATTTTCAAATATCTAAAGTGTCACAACCCTTAAAAATCTAGCACAAAAGAAATGCATAACCAAAGAAACTCAATAAAATCACTCAACACTCAAGATGGACAAGGAATATATTAAAGGGATAAATCAACCAATCTCCTTCTTCCATTCTCCCTCTTTCTATTTACCCCAAACTCACCTGCAAGAGGGAAATATTTTTCCTTCTAGAAAATGCTTGAAAACATGTTTCTAACCAAACCTAGAAACCACATCATAAATTCCTCCCCAAGGACCCTAACCATAGGTAATTGGGTTAGAAGTCTCAAAATTGACTAAATAGCATAATTTCTCACATTTTTCACGTAAGGAAACTGGCTTAGAAGTTTGCATATGAGTTACACTTGTAAATTCGATTAAAGATACCAAAAGGAACACATAAATCATTTTCACCAATGAACTAAAAACATAATTAAACTTTAAAGACATGGATTATTTATCTCACCTAGAATGCTAACACAACCAAGCATATTAATTCACAACATGAAGTAGGATGGCTATGGTCCTAAGGATTCTCCCATTTCCCCCCATCGGATCTTGCATATACATGCACACTTATTGCAATTTTGAGTTCACCATGATATGAATAATCAAACAAGATATTCATAAGCACATTGTCAATTGTTAATAATCAAATTTGCATACCTCAACCATATTTGGTGTGCACCCATTGGATGATTATACCCCAATATTGGAATTTACAATACACACATCTTTCCACTCAAATTTGCGACCTTTCAATTCTAATTCTAATGTTATCATCAATATGAATGTAAAGAAGATAATGTACAAAATAACAATTTAATAAATTAAAGGAGAATTTTGCCATGATAATATATTAAATGTTAAGAAAAGACCAACCTTTCATTATTAAGAAGAGAATAAAATCATAATCACCCATTCAATGATAATAAGTAAGAATTGTAAAGATACATTCTCTTTCCAAACCCAATTATAAGGTAAAAAATCATAAAAGAGAGTAATAACTATGTTATATTAACAATTCTTTACGACATGTGCAATAATTCCTAATGACACCTATTGATTATGGTGTTATCATGAATAATGATAGGAGGTCTAAAATGGATCTCCTCTCTTAAAAAGTGATATTCCTCATTGTAAGGTTACTAAAGGCCAAGTCTAGGTTGCGTGCGATAGGTCAATTGGAATGATATGAATGTTTTACAAGGGGTCTGTTGGTATTTTGACACTTCTAAGCTAGATTTGGGAAGTTCAGTTTCCGATTATTCTCACATTTTGATGATCTAGTTTTTTGGTATTTTTGAAGGTAAGCTTGCATAAATCGCACATGAAAATTAAAGTAGTTCTACTATAATAACAATTATGAAATAAACATCAATTTACGAGGAATGAATTAAATGAAATAAAATTAACTATTCAAACAATGCTAGTCACACTTCAACTTGTTGCATTTCATGGCTAGACTAGATTAAATGAGACCATATGAACATGGATTAAAATTTCACAATCCACATAAATACAATGCAATCATCAAAGGAAACTAACTTAAACAATTGATTTTTCAAAACAAATCAAATCATACAACCATCACCCATGTGCACATATAAGGTAGTTTCTTCTTAAAGAATGTAGAGATATAATCCAACCAGTTTATCTTCACAAGCTACATCACTTTGTAATAAAAAATACCATCTAAAGATTTGTTTGGATAGCTAATGCAAACAACAAAAATAATTGAATCTAAACTTTATTTGTATTCAAACTCGCCATGTTTAGTAGGAACCACACTAAAAATGTAGCATAAATTTCTATAATGTTTGCATAGGATATCCAACCCTTTTCATAACAAAATAAAGGGTTTAAATAGAGTTTACAAAGCCAAATCAGTAAACCTGAAATCACAATTTTTGGACATGATTATGTGTTGAACTACAATAGACACTCAAATAAACTATGCTAGAACTTAAATAAAAGTGAAGAAAACTTAAACTATACCTTGTGCAAGAGGTAAAAGATAATTTTGGGACATTAAAACTTTGAAAACATGCCCTATTTTGGTGGCCATAACTGATAACTTGAACTTGATTTATCTATGTATTGCCTTTTGGGTAACAATGTGACTATTTATGCCTTATTTTGGTAGCCACGATTGAGAGTCAATAGTTGAGAAGATAGAGCATGAGTTTCAGACCAAACATGCATGTGGACATTGTCCCTTGAACTAGAAATGTCCACCTGTGATGGTGAAAATTGGATTTGGCAATTTGCAACATAGAAGGGAGAAATCACCAAATCAATTTTGCATAAAAACCATTACATTCAAAAGAGGGAAGGGAATCCACTAGTTTCAGTCATAAATCAGATAAGAACTGAATACTGAATGGATTGGATTGATTTGATGTGGGTTTTTCCTCTCTTTTGTAAGTTGAAATGCTGGTTTAAGGTAAAGTGCTAAAAAATGAAGGTAAAATTGAGAAAATAGTGAGTTACAGATATAGTATTTTTGTGTGCACTTGGATCTGAGCAATAAAAGATGAGTCGGATCTGACCCTTGAAAAAGCTCCTAAAAATTTGGGACCATGAGACGACACCACAATCCTCCAAACTTTTCACATGCCGAAAAGGGTTGATTCGTCTATGTGAATGAAGCTTATTAGATGAAGAGTGCAACTCTGTACCCTTTTCTTGCACACAAAAAGAAAGTGAAATAGGTTGGTAATATGGGCTTGCCTTAGGTCAAACCTCGATTTTGGAATTAACCATGAAATCAAAATAAAGATAATTGAAATGACTGTAAGGAAATGTTCTCCTTTTGAGGGAGATGCTGAATTTTGATTGAAAATTGAATGATGATACCTCCTTGTAAAGTTTTGCTTGCCTCCATATGGAATTAGGGTTTCAAGAAATAGGATGTAGATCTCCACTTCAATGCTTGTATCTTGAATTTATTGCTGCTCCAAGGATTGAAGGAAGACTGAAAATGCTCAATTGCTCTTAAATGCTTGAATTCTTGATCTCATGTGTGTGCTCAATACTTTTTGATTCTTCATGATCATCAAATGAGAGGGGAAATTCTCTTTATATACTTTCCCATAGGGAAAATTGGCTAATTTTCTGACATGAGCTGACACAGAGAGGGGAATCCCACCCAAATTTGAAATGCTGCATTGGTTTTTGAGGGGCCCCAAATCAGGGAGGACCATGGAATTGTGCCATGGTCTTGCCCTATTTTGGGGTAGGCTAAAGGTGGTTGATGAGGTGCATTTTGATTTTTATGGAATTTGTGATGTGTATGAGCATGATCAGGTCTTCAATCAGGCCAAGGGGCACAAATGATAGTTCTGATACTTAATGTAAGTATAGATCCAATAGCTAACAAGATGAGAGGGGGGGTGAATCATACAAACTTAATCTTCCATAAAAACAACAGATTCAACCTCGATAACAGATACTTCAGTAATATAACCAAAACTGCTAAACATGCAAACTCAAAAGCATATAAACATCATAACACTCATAACACCATATTTAACGTGGAAACCCAAATAGGGAAAAACCACTATGGGATTTCGGACCCACTAAGAAATATACTCTTCTAGAGTATGCTTGGTTAAAAGAAAATCCTGTTAAAGATTACAAACACATTGCTAGATGTGACCCGGTTAAGGGATTTCCCTCAGATCTGTTAGGATCTTCACCTTGTTAGAAGTGACCTTGTTAAAGGATTTCGAACACTCAATCATAATGTCACCTTGCTAGAGGGTTTTACAAATAAGATTGTTAAGTCCACTCAGTTAAGAGATTTTCTATCACTTCACAAAATAATAGTAATAAAATCTATCTGCAACTTCACATCTAAAATGCTAAAGCAGATTCTTATTTTCTCAATACAATATAGGACTTATCTTGTCCATCTGCTGGGCTCTATACTCTATTATTCAAACAAGTCTTCAAGCTTCTGTGCTTGGTAGTCACTATGTAGCATCCTTGTGCATACACTTGCCTGCATACATTGTTTATCAATAGTTCCTTATTTATAAACAATTTGCTGACTGCTTAATCTCCTTGATCACATTTCCCATGATCAATCATAGCCATTAGATCTTCAACCTTTGACCAGGTTCAATGTATCCTTCGATCTGAAAAATGTTTTACCTCGCTTTGGAACTTGCATATATTTCTTGGAACTTGTGCTAGGGTATTGCGGTTCAATCTGAGCTATAGATCGTCTTGCCGATTTTCCTTTGCCATAGATTCTTTAACAAACTTCATGCATGACATACCAATCATTTAATCATAGCCAGCTCATCAACTTCCTTCATTAAATAATGCTTTTATTCATTCAATGCATTCTGTTACTACTCGGTTGCAACTTGGTAAATACTAAACTTCACTCAGTAGACATTCTGCCTTATTAACCGATAGTGATAAACTTAGGGTTTACCGACTAGGTTCTTTGCTCGGTAACATAGTATAGTATTAACCTTACAATCAGTAACATATGTAGGATATCAAAACAATATAAACATCATGATCTCATCATTGTCTAACTCAGTAATAGTTGCCCATTGAATAACTTATTCCTCCCCTTATTCATCACATTCTTTCTGTGTCTTTTACCGACATCTTTATACTCATCAAATCATACTTTCTAAGATATGGCAACATCATACTGAATTAGAAAATCAATTTCTTGACATCAATGACAAAATAATAATATTAAGGCAGTAAACATCCTTAATTAGTTATATCCATAATCATCAACAACCTTCTCAATATCCTTATTGAAATGCCAACAATCTCTCCTTGTCTGTTATAATGCCAACAACAAACACTAAGGTGAAGACCCAAATACGGTCAAAATTGCAAAGTGGTGCAATTTTAGGATGCTACATTTAGCCCCCACTTTAGTAGGAGTATGGAGTCAATCATACTCTTGATAAAATACAAATGGTTCACACTGAAAAACTTTCACCAAGTCATCAAGGAGGCAAGATACACTAAGCCCCTAGTGGACTTTAGGATCTTACAACTTCAATGATAACGTAAAAGGGAAGATCATGAGAGAGAAAAAGAGAAAACTATGACTACAAATTAGTAAGGTTCTCTTACTATGAGTCATGAAAAGAATAATATGAAAAAATTACAAAGCAAAAGACAAATTTTTCTAAGTAACTTGAAGTATCAAGATATGCAAGAGAGATAATCATTGAGCGGAGTGTATGCCCCCATGTTAAAGCGATGTCACTTGCCTTATCCGGAGTAAGTGATTTAAGGTAGGATACACCCAAAAAGACAAGCATGTTATCACAATAATTTAGCCCCCAAGAGAGGACAAATCAAAGGATAATGACCATAAAACACAAAGCATGGGGTGGTTTGGCTTAACTTTGGAGTCAATATACTTTTTTTGATAACCAATGTATATCATGTATACATATATGCATAGAATTGTCCTCCTCCCCCAAAGAAAGGAAACCTCAATGGAAGAAGGGCACATGTGTCTTTTGAGTCAACAAATGAGAGACCCAAAAGAGATCTCTACGCTTTGCATCATCCTCAAGTAGATAACACTAGGGACAACAAATAGAAGAATTGAGAGAGATAGAAAAAGATCACAAACAAGAAAGAGATGAGAGAGAGAATCTATGATGCTAATGAAGCTAATCAAGCACGTCACCCGCTCCCCAATCTTGCTCTTTACTATTTCAAGAAGGTGGACAACATGCAAGAGGAGAAACATCAGGCACAGTAGATGGAGCTACCACAAGTTCCAAAAAAGGACCATGCTCTAATGATGACTCACTTTTTTTGTTACTAGGAGCTAGGATTAATGCTTTTGAAATTTTCTTAGATAAATCATTGTCAACATCAACATATTCATATTCATGATTAGAAATATTATGATCAACATTTTCATCATTAACAACATTCTCACCTATTTCTTCATGAAGATTAACAAAAATAGGAGCTCTAATAGGGATAGAACTTGAACCATCATTTGTCTTAACCATTTTGCATCTTGGAGAATTAGGTTGAATATCTTGGCTAGGAGAAGGTTGAGCAAATGGAATTATATCAATAGTTGGTATCTTGAGGGAAGAAATGGTTTGAGAAGCAAGTTCATGAGCTCTAGCACAGTGTCTCCAATGATGTTCTCTCACACAATGGTTTCTTTTGGTTTTTGTTAAAGGTTGTGAAGGTTTAGGTTCATCAGGTATTGGGTTCTTTTCTTCTTTGAAGGAGGGATGCATAGGAGAAGGTCTTTTAGGTTGAGAAATAGGAGAGGTAGATCCCTTCCCTTTGTAAGATGTAGGAGGCGGAACCACACCATATAAAGGAGGAATGGGAGGTGTGGGAAGGAGACCGGGTCCATCATGAGGAGGAGGAATAGGTATACCCTTAGGAGGAATAGATTTTTTCTTAGGAGGAAGAGCATTTCTATCCTTGGGAGGAAGAATTGACTCATCCTTAGGAGAAGAAATAGATTCCTCTTTGGGAAGAAGACTATTTCTTTCCTTAGGAGGAAGAATATTCTTGTCCTCAAGAAGGGGTATATGATCATCAAGAGGAAGGCTAAGTTTTGGATTTCTAGGTTTACTCAAGGATAAAATCATCTCATTTTTCCATTTTTGATATGATTTAAAGAGAGCATCACTTCTAGGCTGAAGAAGTTGGAATTGTTTAGACAAAAAATAATCAAGACAAACATCTCCATGCCTCATTGTAGGTTGATATATTCTATGATTAACGGTTATGATTCTATCATCATGAGGGAATTTCAAACACTTATGAGTAGTAGAAGCGATCACTTTCATGGAAGAGAGCCAAGGATATCCCAGCTTCACATGAAATTGATCAGATGTAGGAATGATAGAAAAGAAAACATTTAAGCATTTAGTGCCAACATAAATAGGAAGTGTGATAGAACCAATAGCAGGACAAGAGAAACCATAAAAAACTCTAACTATCACATCAATTTTATCATATGTCACTTGATGCAATTGCAAAGTATAAATAATTTCTTTAGTTATCACATAAACCATGCAAGCTGGATCAATAAGAACTCCTTAAGAAGGTATATATGCCTTTTATTTTCATAGTTATGTAAAGTGGGCCATCGGGTGATTTAATAGTCTCACTAGGATAAAATGTAATGCATAAGTCCTTAGGAGTTTCTTTTTTATCAATAAGGTTCACCATATTATTAGACTCAAGGTCAACATCATCAGGAGATAAGGCAAGATGATAAGTCTCAATCACATTGGTGGAATGGGAAGGTAAAGGATCAGTGAAAATTTGAAGGTTTTGATTAGGAGGAGCTACTGATTTGTTTCCTTTATCATTCACACAAGACACATCTATGATATTGTTATCAATCAAGGCTTGAATCTTACTTCTGAAGGAATAATTTCGGTGTCATGACCGGGTTGACGATGGTATTGGCAAAAAGATTTGGCATCATAAGAAGCTAGAAAAGGCTTGGTTGTATCAATTGGTTTAATAGGAGGAAGTTTCAACACATTCCTTTGTAACAATTGTGACATAATACTATGTAAATTGGTACAGGAGTATCCCTAGTCGATGAGCAATCTTGCATCAACCAAAAACATTTGCTTTTAGTTTTGTTCTTGTTTAGTTTCAGTATTCTTACCGGTATGTACCGATAGTTGCTTGTTCTTTGTGGCATATCTTGTTTGCAGTTTCTTGGTGGTTTCATGTGGTTGATTCCAGATTTCTAGTTCATTTAGGTTCTTCTTCGATCAGTCATCACTTCTGGTTGGTTGTTTCTAGGTTCCTAGGATAGTTTTTGTGCTTATCGGTTAGTTTGCCTTCATTACCGACGTGATTCTTAGCATGTGAATCCATCTTGGGTCTTGTTTGATGTTCTTTGGCATGTGGCCGACCTTCCTGCTGAACCACATCACTTAGTTGTTATTTTTTGGAAAGATTTCTTAAATCTTAGGGCCGACCTAATTACACGTTTCATTTTCATGCATTGGTGAATGTAATCCTTTGAGGCCAACCTGGATATATTTTGGTGGGTATAGATATGATGTTATGTAATCATTTGTGGAGGTAGGGGAATTAGAACTTTGAATAAGGATTTAGATTTGCATGTTGTGTTCTGGTTGATCTTTAGAGTCTCGGCTGGGTTGTTTCTGGCATGAAGCTTGCATGTAACCAGTTAATTACCAGATGTTCTTTGATGATAGTTTGATGATTACCAGATGATTGTCGAAAGTTCTATGGCTTGAATATGATCTATTTATATGAATTTGATATGTTTTCTTTATGTTTTCATTGTGTCTCTCTTGCTGCATAAGCCAGTTGACTTTGCATCAATTGGTACCAGAGCTAGTTATGGACCAGCTGGTGGAGGAATCATTTGCGAACATTGAGGCATTCCTTGAGATGGACAGATCACCGATTGGAGGTAGAGTGCGTGTGTGTTCAATAGATTGCCGAGGGGAGGAAATTGAAACCGATAGTCAGATTGCCGAGTTGAGGCAGTTTGTCAGAGTGAAAGGAGAGATGTCATCAAGGAGAACAAACCCTCAAAGGGTAGAGAAGATGATGGAAGACTTCAAGAATGAAGAGGAATGAGATCTAGAATGCTTTGGCTGGTTTGCAAAGAAACCGTAACTCTGAGGATGAGTATGAGGAAGTCAATGAAGAGATTTAGGAAGCTGAAGGACTAGAAGATGGGAGAGAGGAAAAATTCCTAAGAGAAGTGGCGCAAGAAAGTAAAATGCATAAAGTTGAGGTTTCTAACTTTTTCGGAACGCTGAACCTAGAGGATCTGATCGATTGGATTGGAGATTTGGAGGAATACTTTGAGTTTGAGGATGTCAAGGACCTGCAGAGAGTCTAGTTGGCACATACCAAGTTGAAAGGGTATGCTGCCTTATGGTGGAAAGAGTTGTAGAAAGATAGAGTGGAGAATGGTGAATTGAAGATCACCCGATGGAGACAGATGGTTGCAAGGTTGAAGGCCAAGTTCATACCAAGAGACTATGAATTGGAGTTGTTCAAGAAGTTACAAAACCTAAAATAGAGAAACATGACTTTGAAGGAATATACTGAGGAATTCTACAAGGTGGTAATCAGATCTGTACATAGAGAGATGGACAGAGAAATGGTGGCAAGGTACATCAATGGGCTTGCTTTTAACATTCAAGATGAGATGAGTATGTTGAAGGTTTCAATAATTGAAGAAGCTTAACAATATGCTTTGAAGGTTGAGGAGAAGGTGAGAAGAAGACAACTGAATAAGGGAAAGGAGAAATTTAAGATGAATGATAGTATGAAGAAACCAGTTGAAGGAGATGAGGCAAAACGTAAGTGGAGTAAAGAACAAGAGCAGAAGACACCGAGGAAAGGTAGCAGCAGTACCGATAGATAATTTATTGGCAAATGTTTTAAATATGGAGAAATTAGACATAGATCCTATCAATGTAAGAAAGGAATGGAAAGACGTTGTGTGGTAAGTGAAGAACCAGATGGTACCGGATCTGACTGTGCACCAGAGCAAAGAGAATCCCTTATGTTTAGAAGAAAGGATACTAGATCTACTCAGAGGAAGAGTCTTTTCCGAACGATATGAAAATTAGGTGGTAAGTATTGCAAGGTCATTGTAGATAGTGGAAGTACTGATAATTTAGTATCTGAGGAGATGGTTGAGAATCCTTGTCCTTATGAGATAAGTTGGTTACAAGATGATCAAAAGATAGAGATAAAGGAGCAGTGTTGGGTGAGTTTCAATATTGGGCCTTTCAGAGATGAAGTTTTATGTGATATTGTGTCTTTGAATGTTTGTCATGTCTTGTTGGGAAAACCTTGGTAGTATTATAAATGATCTATTTATGATTGTAGAAGAAACCTAGTTACTATTGAAAAGGATGGGCTGAAGTTCACATTGATTTCTTTGAAGAAGAAAGAGAAGGAGGTGAAGAATCCGAGTCTTGAGAAAAGTCATAGGAAACTGGTGGCAAAGGTTATAACGATGGTAGAGGTTATACTAGAAGGTTTGACATAACCGGTTGTAGAGGTTATACTGGAAGTTTTGAAGAAAGATATGATAGAACCAGTTGCAGAGATTATACCAGAGGGTGACATGAGTTGGCAAAAGGATCTGACAGATGAGTCTGATGGATAGATGGAACCAGAGGATAGGGAGCTAATGGTAACAAATCTGATAAAGTCTTGTGGTAGAACCAAATCAGAATTGTAGAAACAAAGGTAATGTGTAGATTTGAAGCAAAGAAAGAGAAACAAAGAGAGTCATAGGTTAGAGAAGCCGGTTGAAGCACCGAGAGAGATAGAGAAGAGATTGGCAGATAAAGATGTTTGGATAAGAAATGAGCATGGGATCTTCATTCCAAATTGTTTTAGATGCTCATGAGTTGCCTCTCATGGAACATCTTTTTCTACCTAAGTTGTTTGATGCAGGAGCATCCCTGGTCAATGAGCAATCTTGCATCAACCAAAAACATTTTCTTTCAGTTTTGTTCTTATTTAGTTCCTTGTGTAGTTTTAGTATTCTTACCAGTATATATTGGTAGTTTCTTGTTCTTCATGGAAAATCTTGTTTGCAGTTTCCTGGTGGTTTCATGTGGTTGATTCCAAATTTTTGGTTCATTTGGGTTCTTCTCTGGTCAGTCATCGCTTTCGGTTGGCTGTTTCTGGGTTCCTAGGACAGTTCTTGTGCTTACCGATTGGTTTTCCTTCATTACCGATGCGATTCTTGGTGTGGATCCATCTTGGGTCTTGTCCGATGTTCTTTGGCATATGGATGACCTTCCTGCTAAACCACATCACTTGGTTGTTATTTTTTGGAAAGATTTCTTAAATCTTAGGGCCGACCTAATTACACGTTTCATTTTCCTGAATTGGTGATTGTAATCCTTTGAGGCCAACCTGGATATGTTCTAATGGGTATAAATATGATGTTATGTAATCATTTGTGGAGGTAGAGGAAGTAGAACTTTGAATAAGGATTGAGATTCACATGTTGTGATCTGGTTGATCTTTAGAGTCTCGGTTGGGTTATTTCTGGCTTGAAGCTTGCATGTAACTGATTAATTACCGGATGTTCTTTGATGATAATCTGATGATTACCAGATGATTACCAAAAGTTCTATGGCTTGAATATGATCTATTTATATGATTTTTTAATATTTTCTTTCTATTTCCGTTGTGTCTCTCTCATTGCATAAGACAATTGACTCTTCTGAGGGTTTTTACCGATTATGGCTGCTTCATAAAGATTCATCAAGAGGAGTGAATTATTTTCTAAAGTATTTGGACAAAGGAGGCACACCTATTTCTGCGGCTGCCACTTGAGTGTTGTTGTGTCATTGAATTTGATGAATCCCTTATTCGGTTTGAACTTCACAAAAGGTTGTTGAGAACTTTCACTTTTATCATTTAGAACATTGAAGAGGATTGTTCCAATTGACTCACAGTAAGCTGATAATTGTGAAGTACTGCGCACAATCACATAAAGGAAGTAAACTCAGAAAAGAGAAGTTTATCCCTAATATCTTTTTGCAAATTAAAAAATGAAAATTCTTTGAATAGCTTGCTCAAGCATAGGAAAATAAATTTGAGAATACAAAATCTTATACCTACCAATAAAATCAGTCACGTTTTCTTTAACACCTTGCTTGCAATGCATCAAATCAGTCAAAGTAATTTTAGGACCAATGTTATTGTGAAATTATTGAATAAAAGCATTAGCCAATTGTTGAAAATAAGTAATAGAGTAAGGAGGAAAATAATAATACAGTTGCGAAGCTTTATTCGTTAATGTTCAAGTAAACAATTTAGCCAACAATCTTTGGTCATGAGAAAAGTCACTACACAAAGTTTGAAATATTTTAACATGAGTCAAGGGATCACCTTTTCCATTATAAAGTTTTAATTGAGATACTTCCACATGTTTAGGAGGGACAAATCGAACAATGTTATTGGATAATGGACTCACTACATCAAATGTGGGCACATTATACTTAGATTGATTCATTGAATCTATTTGTTGTTGTAAGGAAGACACTGTTTGGGATAGACTATTGATTGTAGCTTCAGTAGAAGGATTGAAATTGGACATGTTGGATTGAGAAGGAGCAACATTGTTGAATGAGGGAATGGGTTGAGAATAAGGAGGTATATTGTCATAGGAAGGAGGTAGAACACTATGATAGGTAGGTATTGGAGAAGATTGGGTAACAAATGGAAGACTCATAGTAGGAGGAATGAAGGAGTTATGATTAGAGGAGTTTCCCCCTTGCCTAACACTTGTGGGTATGACATTTTGAGTAGGGGTAGCCATGATTTTGGATGTAAATGTAGGAACACTAGCTATAGGGGTAGTCAAAGGAATGGAGTGATTAACTTGACTAGGAGGTTGTGTATAACCAAGGGCTTCAACACACCTCTTCATAGGCATGATATTAGAATCAACAATATGAGAAATACCACACAAGAAATCAACATGAAGTTTATCACTTTGAACCATTCTTTTCAATCCTTCAATCAATGGGAGAGCTTCACTTTTCGGGTATTGTTTAGACTCATCCATTGTTGAAGATTTTTAAATTGATTGTCAATATTCTCCAATTGGTCAACGAAAACCGTAGTTAGTGATTCATCCACACATGAGAATTATGAAAAGAATGAGGATAAATGGGGATATTTGTAGGATTGCTAGAACCACCAACATCCTCATGAAACAGGTTATCCAAATTAGGCTCCATCTCCTCGGTAATTAAACCTTGGGAAACCTTAATTCTATAATTTCTTCTCACTAGGATATTATAGGTTGGACTAATAGTAGTTAAACTCATGCACTAAGGGAGGAAAAATTGAAAATTGAAATTTGCAAAGTAATTGAATAATGCAAAATTTTAGAAAAATGATTACTCAATTAAATAAGAAAATTGATTGAAAAGATAAAGAAAAATTGATAAAAATTATGTAATCCCCTAGGAATTTGAAATTTAAAATTAGGGCTGTAGTAAAATAACCTTTTAATTTAAAATTACCAGCTAGAGACAAAAATTTAAAATTAAAATTGGGGCTGAAAATAAGCTCTTAATTTTAAAATCTTAAATTTTTAAATGATCTAAAGTAAAATTAAAGTTAAAATTAGGGCCTTGTAAAAAGAACCTCTTAAAATTTAAATTTAAAATGTGATGCCGAAATTTGAGAATTGAAATAATCAAATTTAAATCTAAAAATTAGGGTTCTTTTAATTAACCACTTAATTTTTAAAATTAAAATTTGAAAATTTTCACAAGCAATTTAAATTTAAAATTAGGGCCTTGTAAAAAAATGAACCTCTTAATTTTAAATTTAAAAATAGATCCAAGGTTGAAATTAAAATGATGAATCCAAAACTGGGAAATGCACAAGGTTAATTTAAATTTAAAAATTATGGTCTTTTCAATTAACCACTTAATTTTAATTTTAAATTTCAAAATTTGATCAAGATTGCAATTTTGAATTTGAAGCCACTCTAAAATGGTAAATTCAAAATTTAAACAACCCACAAGCTCAATTTTAATTTTTTTGAAAATTAGGGTTTTTGCAATTAACCACTTAATTTTAAAATTTAAATATAAAATTTGACTTGCAAGTGAAAATTTGAATTTTAAAATTCAAAGGGGGAATATTTTGATTTGGCAATTTGCAACATAGAAGGGAGAAATCACCAAATCAAGTTTCACTCGGAAGAGGGTTAGAATCCACTATATTCAATTACAATCAGATAAGAACTGAATACTAAATGGATTGGATTGATTTGGGTTTCCTCTTTTATAAGTTGAAATGATGAAATAGGTAATGTGCTGAAAAATGAAGTAAAATGTGTGAAAAAAGTGAGCTACAGATGTAGGATTTTTGCGTGCACCTAGATCTGAGCAGTATAATCCAAGTTGAATCCGACCCTTGAAAAAGATTCTAAAAAGCTGGGACCATGACGCGGCACCACGGTTCTTTGAACATTTCGTGCATAAAAAATGGTTGATTCGTCTTTGTGAATGAAGCTTATCTTTAAAAGTATAGATCCGTACCCATTTCCTGCACACAGAAAGAAAGGGAAATAGGCTGGGAATATGGGTTTGTCTATGTCAAATCCTAGTTTAGGAATTAACCTTGAATAAAATATTACAAATACTTTAAATAAATGATGGAAAGGTATACCTCAGATCTGCAATGAATGATAATGATGCTTTGGTTCTTGAATGTGATCACATATCTTATATGAAATGGCATGAACATGAAAAAACCCTAACACACACACAGACATGCTTGCAAATGATTGATGTAAAGTTTCTCCACAATGGATATATGAAGAATATGCAGCCTTGAAGACCTCTAGAAATACTTGATGAATAATACTTTAATTCTTTAATTCTTGATTGCTTGTGCTCCCAATTTCACCTATCATGAATGTATATATCCAAATGAGAGGGGAAGACCTCCTTATATACTTTCCCATCGGGAAACTGATTAATTTTCTAACATAGGCTGACATAGAGAAATGTTTCATGCTCAAATTTGAGATGGGGAAAAGGGTTTGAAATGAGCCCCAAATAGGGAGGACCATCACGTGGCACCATGGTCCGAGTGAGGACCAAAGCACCATGCCTTGGTCCTACTCCACATTTGGGACAAGGTTAAAGTGCAATGCAAGGTATACTGAGATAATATGATATTTATTGCATGGTACAAGCATAAATGTTTCCTAATCAAGCATGACGATGAGAACACTAAGGTGAGGCTCCCAAATACGGTCAAAATTGTAAAGGGTGCAATTATAGGATTGCTACACTACCTTCTATCTCCTATGTGAGAAACATGAAATACATGCCCACACTAATTCAAAACACTGAAAGTGTTCTGAAATCACTTATTGGATATCATAATCAAAATGAAATTCTATTCATAAATGGGCCACTACCACAAGAAATGCTTGGTTGAATACATTGACTACACCATTCAACTCTTCAAAATTAGGTATGTTTGTATAATTTAACTTGACTACCAAAGTTTTACAAAAGGTCCGTAATTTCTTTCTCCTTTCCTCAAACTAAGGAATTTCTACTTTCATGTTCTGAATTTCTTTCTTAATGATCACCATATGATCTATCATTTCTATAGTACAATCCTTATGAAGCATATCCTTGAACTCTTATATTATATTTTGGATATCAATTATTGCCACTTTCTTGTTCTATAACATACATGGAAGGGACTCTATAAACTCTTGTTTTCTTGGTAACAAGGTATTGAGAGCATTTAGTTTTTCAATAATCTTTTCCTTATCTCTCTTGAATTATTTGATGACCATTTTGATTGATCTTTATCCATTCTATTTGCATTTTTCTATTAGGGTCATCTAGAATTCTTTTCCTTAGCAACGCATCCTTGCTTGTAGATGTGATGATATGGAGAATAGGTATATAGTCCTCCCACATGAGGATGGTTTCATCAATGCCTATCCTTTCTTCTTCCTCTCTTATTATAATATTGTTGGAATTAGGGATCACTGAGAGGTGGGGGGGGTGAATTAGTGATCTATTATCAGATTTTCAAACTTAACTTAAAACCACCAGAAGCATACACATGAAACTAAAATGAAAAAAATTAAAATAATCAACCACAAGATCATAACACCAGATTTTTATGTAGAAACCCAAATGGGAAAAGCCACAGTGGGATTTGAACCCACAATATTATTCCACTATGGCCATGTAGCAAAATGATATTACAAAATAAGAATGCTTAGGCATTCCGACACACTGCCTAGAGCTCACTGCTCAAATACAATAAGGGCTACAACCTCAGAAGGCTCACCACCTTACTAATTAATTACTATGATGAATTATAACAAAATAAACTACAAAATAGCATCTACAATTCTTTAATGAGTTCTGGTTAAGTGTCAAATATACCGACTGAATCACCTCTGTTGTTCTGCTTTGTTCACTGTCTCAGTCATCTACCGAATCAAGAATGCACACATGAAACTATGCCAAAACAAATTATTGATCACCACTCACTAATATATAATCATATCATCCACCAAAAAGATTATCTACGTCGGTCTTATATATCCACAATCACAAAATAGGTCATTTACCATGTCGGCTTGATTGGATCACCAAAGATAAATATGGATCACCAAAACAACAATAAAATGATGTCTCTATGTCAGCTCAAACATCCCAAGCATGATTCAATACACTGCAATCACTGAAAAGCTTCTAGACCAAAACTGCTCTGTTCATCCTGGAATACCGGTTAACTAGCTACCGATTAACACCCGCTTTTGGTTAAGAATAATTGTGGCTACCCCATCGAATCTCCATAAATATTTTCCATCAATGATAACCCTAAACCAATAATCAACCATCATAAGCTATCAAATGAATGTCAATTACCAACAATCTCCCCCTTAGAAAAATAATTCTTAAGCTTGTAATTACACTCTTCTATACTGTACATTTTTCACCGTTTCTCTCCCCCTTTGACAATAATGACAAAGATGGGGTGTATTCCAAAACTTATATATAGAGATACTTGTGGGAGATTTTACAAATACTTGAATTTGTCAGCAAAAATGGTCTTAAAAAATCCTAGGTTAGTATCCCACCCACTCTTCAAGTTATCCAAAATTGTAATTAATGCACTAAATACAATTGCATGAATTTCTACTTCCTTCAGATCAAATGACATAGGTTGTGCCATAGCCTTCATGCAGTCTACCTTATTTCTTAGCATGGTGTCCAACCGAGAGGCAATCAAGTTCTAAAGTTCACCAACTCTCCTCAAGATCTCGTCCTTATCCACATTGAGCCTTGAGATATGAACATTTAGAGCCAAAATTTGTCCTTCCACACTACTAGTTGGAGCTACATTGGGATCAAAGGAGTGTGAAATACTAGAAAGTTTTCCCTAACAAACACTTATTTGGTTGTCTATATCTACAGTGAATTTAGGAAAAATTAGACAAGACTTGTACAGTTTACCACCTTCTGTCAGAGTATCTAAAATAACCTACAAACCTTTATTCAATCTCACCCTATCATCCTCAATCATCTTCCAGAATGTCTGCATCCTTACATCCTTAAATCTATCCAAAACTCACTTAGTAGTAGACTTCTCTAAATAATCAAAATTGGTATTTACACTATTAATCAATTGAAATAATTTACCAGAGGGGCTAGCATTAGTATCTAATTGTACATTCAAATCCACCTTCTATAAAACATTAACCAACATCAAAATGAGCTTTTTGTCTTTTGATTCAGACTTCACCAGATCCTTGCTAGCTTGAGCTTTAACAATAGCTGCAAGCATTAGCTTCTCGGTAGGAGACATCTGTTCAAGGTTTGGTGGACCATCTAGATTAATGGAGATTTGAGGTGGGGTCCTTGTGACTAGAGGAGTGTCAGTTGCTGAGTCAATAAATCCTTTGCACTTGTCTACCTTTACAACCTTTACCTCTGCACCCTCAGCTTCCTTTTTCTCCTCTCCATCCCCTTTATCTTGTGCATCGATGTTGCCACTGTTAGGTCCCAGAGACAACTGAGAGGGGGGGTGAATTAGTTGTCTAACAAATTCAAACCAAAAATAACTTTACCAACTTTAATGATTAATACCGGTAAACTAGTCTTTTATGCCGGTAGATAGTTTTATTAGTTAATTGCAATACCGGTAAAGATTAACGCATGAAACAAAAGGACAAAGTCATCCACAACACATAACATCAATATTTGTAAGTGGAAACCCTGTAAGGGGAAATACCATGGTGGGAAACCTTACCCATAATCAGATGATACTACTGCAGATAGGATGTGTATACAAATGGGGTCTGCACATGCAGAAAGGCCAAGCACCTAGAGCTCACTGCTCAAACACAGAATGGGAGTCACACTGACTACAATTGGATGGTTAAATCCAATATGAATGTACTGCTTAGATTAGCATCTTTCTATGCTAGATTCAGTACCCTGTGTAATTCTGATTGTCTTCACAAAAACCCTCCTTCAACCTTCAAATGATGTCTGCGTGTATAGCTCTGCTTATTCTCGCATATACCTTCACGCAATTTTTTTTCGCATTCCACTTCCGATCTTACAAATAAGATCTTACATTTATATCATAACCTAAGACCAATTTTAGTAGGTCGGCTCTAAAGGATATTACAATAAAATCAATTTACAAATAAAAAAATGTCCTATGCAATAACCGATTCAACATGTTAGCTTGATGCATTTACAACAATAATAAGACATCTCCATAGCATGCCGTGCTGATCTGGAAAAGATAAACCTGCCGGTGTATATCCTAGACCTATTTGCCGGTAACAACAAATATGCAAATATGAAATATGCCAATGACCAAAACTCCAAGACAAAGTGTCCAAATGATGTCTTCGACATAACCAAGTGTTTACCATGCTATTCCAAGTGCCGGTGAATATTATATCCTGCCAGTGTACCAGATACCGGTGACTGTGTATAAGTCACTTGCTTGCCGGTGAATGTTGCTGATTCTCCAAAGTGCTAGAGTTGATAAGTGTTTAGTAGGTATTGACATCAATGACAAAACCATACCAAAATACCAACAATCTTCCCCTTTGGCATTGATGACAACACAAGATGGAAAAACTATCAAAGTGCCAAAACAGAAATGCCAAATACCCAAAATCAATAATCTCCCCAAAGTAACAATCTCTCCCCCTGGGAGTGACATGAGTTTCCCTTGAGTTTTTCCATACCAATCTCTCCCCCTTTGACATCAAATGCCAAAGCAATATAAAGACCATTTTTCAGATACAAAATACCAACCAATTCACTATACCAAATACTCCTCTCGAGAAGTAGCTTTCTCATCAAATCCAGAGTAAAAGATTTCTCTGTTTTTTCTGCTGGTTGATGACTATCATCAACTTTCTAAGTTTATACCGGTGGGGGTATGACCCCAAGATGGTCTCTAAGATATTCAAAAGTCTCCTTAGGCAAAGGTTTAGTGAAAATATCTGCAATATGCTCTTTAGTATTCACATAAACCAGTTTAATTTCTTTTGCTTCAACATTTTCCCTTAGAAAATTAAGTTTGATAGAAACATGTTTAGTTTTAGAATGTAATACCAGATTCTTAGATATATCAATTGCTGTAGTGTTATCACAATAGATAGTAATAGGTTCCTTGCATTTTACTTTTATATCCTTCAACATTTGCTTAAGCCATAGTACCTGTGTACAGTTTGTTGTTGCTGCAACATATTCTGATTCAGCTGTTGATAAAGATGTACAACTTTGTTTCTTACTCAACCAAGAAATTAATCTGCTTCCAAGAAAAAATGCTCCGCCGGTGGTGCTTTTTCTATCATCCACATCTCCTGGCCAATTTGCATCTGTGTATGCACATAATTCAAAGTTTTCATCTCTAGGATACCATAATCCAAGATTTGTAGTGCCTTGCAAGTACTGAAAAATCCTTTTTACTGCTGATTCATGATTTTCTCTAGGATTACTCTGAAATCTTGAAACAATACATACTGCATTCATGATATCAGGTCTTGTTTGTGTCAAATACAGTAAACCTCCTATCATAGATTTGTACCTAGTCGGATTAACAGGTGTAGATTCATCTCTTAGTGATAATTTGTCATTTGTAGTCATAGGTGTGCTTACCGGTTTAGAGTTCTCCATTCCAAATTTCTTTAATAGCTCCTTCAAGTACTTGGATTGACTCAAGAATATACCTTTATCAGTCTATGAAATCTGCAATCCTAAAATTAATTTTATTCCAATCATAGACATTTCAAATTCTTGCTGCATTTCAATAGAAAAGTCTTTACATTATCCATCTTCTCCTCCAAAGATTATATCATCAACAAAAACTTCTATAACCAAGATGTCATCATTTGTCACTTTATAATATAAGTTGCTGTTAGCGTTACCTTTAGAAAAACCAATCTTCAAAAGATACTTATCCAATCTTGCATACCAAGCTCTTGGAGCTTGCTTCAACCCATACAAAGCTTTCCTTAACCTGCAAACCATATCTTTGTTATCTATCAAAGAAAATCCATCAGGTTGTTCAATGTAAACTTCTTCTTCAAGATCTCCATTCAGAAATGCACATTTAATATCCATTTGATATACTTTGTAGTTCTTGTGTGCTGCAAAAACTAAAAACAATTTGACTGCCTCAATTCTAGCTATCGGTGCAAAGGTTTCATTATAATCAATTCCTTCTTTCTAAGAATATCCCTTACACACTAGTCTTGCTTTATTTTTGATTACCTTACCATCTTCATTAAGTTTTTTTTTTCTGAATACCCACTTTGTTCCAATCACATTTTTGTCTTTAGGCTAGGGAACTAATATCCAAGTGTTGTTTTTCTCAATTTGTTGTAGTTCCTCTTCCATACTTTAATCCAGTGTTTATCTTCACATGCCTCATTAATTGATGATGGTTCAATTTGAGAAATAAGACGTACCTCTTCATTTTCTAGTCTTCCTCTTGTCATAACTCCTTTATACTTGTTCCCAATTATCTGATCTTCAGAGTGATTCAGTCTTACATACCGGGGTGTCTTCGTTTGCTGCTGTTCCTCAGTTACTGTGGAATTTTCAGATGATACCGGTATAATTGGATCTTCATTCTATACCGGTGGGTTCAATGTAGGTTCATTTGTTAGAATCTTTGTTGCTGGTTCAGAGTCTGTATACCTTGAAGTTCCTCTGAATTGTTCATCAATATTCATATTTGTACTATCAACAATTTTCTGCAATATTTTGTTAAAACATCTATATGCTTTTCTCTTAGATGAATGACCAAGAAATATTCCTTCATCACTTCTAGAATTAAATTTGCCAATATACTCATCCCTTCTAATATAGCATTTACTTCCAAATATTTTGAAATATTTAAGAGTAGGAGTAATACCAAACCATAGTTCATGAGGGGTCTTACCAGTTTCACCTTTGATGCGAACTTTGTTGAATGTATAGACCACTGTACTTATTGCCTCTCTCCAATACACATGTGGTATATTTGCTTCTGATAACATACTTCTTGCTGCATCCAAGATAGTTCTATTTTTCTTTTCAACAACTCCATTCTGCCATGGTGTCCAGGGTGCTGATAGCTATCTTTTGAATCCATTCACTTCACAAAATGCATTAAATTCCTTAGATGCAAATTCTCCTCCTTGATCTGATCTCAGACATTTGATTTTCTTACCGGTTTCATTCTTTACTATTGCTTTGAATGGTTTGAACTTTCCAAGTGCTTCTAATTTTTCTCTGAGAAAATTAACCCAACACATTCTAGAGTAGTCATAAATGATTAGCATGAAATATCTATCACCTTGCAAACTTTTAGTTCTAGCTGGACCACATAAATAAGTATGAATTAATTCAAGAGCATTATTTGATTTTTTTGGAATACTTTTAAAAGTAGCTCTAACTTGTTTTCCAAATTGACATTCCTTACATACTGTATTGTGAGGTTTGACAATTTTAGGTAAATCTCTAACTGCCTTAGTAGTATTGATGTTTACCATGCAATCAAAATTTACATGACAGAGTCTCTTATGCCATAGCCAAATTTCATCAATATGTGCAATCAAGCATGTCTTTTCATTGTTGTTCAAATGAAAGATATTACCTCTAGTTTGATTACCGGTTGCAATTTCTAAGCCAGTTCTATTCATGATTTTGCATTTTCCATTTTTGAATTGTAACTGAAATCCTTTCTCAACTAATTGACCAACACTCAAAAGATTATGCTTTAAACATTCAACATAGTAAACATTGTCAGTATTATGCTTACCATCAAGAGATATTGTACCTTTACCTTTGATCAAATAAGCTTTATCATCTCCAAATCTCACTAAGCCTCCATTATATTCCTGAAAGTTCAAGAATTTCCTTTTATCACCAGTCATATGATGTGAGCATCCTGAATCAATGATCCATTCATCCTTAACTTCAACTTTAGCTGCTAGGGCCTTCTCTATCGGTTGAATAGTAGGTGCTGGTTGATCTTCTATTATAGCAACAAAAACCCATCCATTTTCTACCGGATCTTCATCAGAATCATTAGTCACTCCTTCATCAGCAAGATAACAAGATTTATCTTTATTCTTCTTAAATCTATATCTGTGATATTTAGGGTTAGGCTTGTATGTTCTCCTAGCTTCTTCTCTTAGTCTAGCATGTCTATCAGGGCATCTAGAATCCATATGACCAATCTTATTATAGTTAAAAAATTTAAAGTGTGCTTTACCTTCATACTTACTTCCAACTGGACCTTTAGGCATTTTTCTTGCAAATAGTGCTTCAAGTTCTTCATTTTCTCTCTTTCTTTTCTCAAGTTATCTTGCATAAAAGGCTTTCCAATCAGACTTGTCAAATGATGGTGCAGATGATGTTGATGCCTTAAAAGCTAAATCCTTCTTTATAGTAGCAGCAGGACCAAATTCCTCAATTTCAAAAGCTGAAAGTTTTCCAATCAATGTATCCCTAGTTATTGATGTATTAGGCATTGTTCTTAACTCATTTATAGTAGTAACCTTCATTTTATATGCTAGTGGCAATACTCTTAAAACTTTTGAAACAATTTCATCTTCACTTAAGGTTCCTCCACAACATTTAATACCCAAAACAATTTCATTTACTCTTTCCATAAAAGCAGAAATCCTTTCATCTTCTTCCATTTTCAGATTTTCATACCTGACCCGGAAGCTTTCAATTTTTGCAATTTGGACTGTGGAATCTCCTTCATTCAGTGTTTCTAAATGATCCCAAATAGCTTTAGTAGTTGATCTATCTGATAATCCCATGATTTGCTGATTTGTTAATGTGCTCAAAAGTGCTTCTCTTGCTTTGCAATCATTTTCCTCATCTTTTCTTAAGGTAGGTGGATTAGGTTGACCGGGAGTAGGAGTAGTATAGCCATTCTTTGTAACATCCCAAATTTCCTTTCCAATGCAATTCAGGTGTGTCTCCATTTTGATCTTCCATATGCCATAGTTGGTTCCATCAAGTTTAGGATTGTCCTTCCTGAAATAGTTAGTAGACATTGGATCTCCTCAAGCTGTTAAACTTTTGCAAAAAGAGGACTAAGCTCTGATACCAATTGTTAGGTCCCAGAGACAACTTAGAGGTGGGGGGGGGGGGGGGTTAATCAGTTGTCTAAAAAAATCAAACCAAAAACAACTTTACCAACTTTAATGATTAATATTGGTAAACTAGTCTTTTATGCCGGTAGACAGTTTTATTAGTTAATTGCAATACTGGTAAAGATTAATGCATGAAACAAAAGGACAAAGTCATCCACAACACATAACACCAATATTTGTACGTAGAAACACTGTAAGGGGAAAAACCACAATGGGAAACCTTACCCACAATCAGATGATACTACTGCAGATAGTATGTGTATACAAATGGGGTCTGCACATGCAGAAAGGCCAAGCGCCTAGAGCTCACTGCTCAAACACAGAATGGGAGTCACACTGACTACAATTGAATGGTTAAATCCAATATGAATGTACTACTCAGATTAGCATCTTTCTATGCTGGATTTAGTACCGATGTAGTTCTGATTGTCTTCATAAAAACCGTCCTTCAACCTTCAAATGATGTTTGCATGTATAGCTCTGCTTATTTTCGCATATACCTTCACACAATTTTTTTTTGCATCCCACTTCCAATCTTACAAATAAGATCTTACATTTATATCATAACCTAAGACCAATTTTAGTAGGTCGGCCCTACAGGATATTACAATAAAATCAATTTACAAATAAAACAATGGCCGATACAATAACTGATTCAACATGTCGGCTTGATGCATTTACAACAATAATAAGACATCTCCACAACGTGCCATGCTGATCTGGAAAAGATAAACCTGTCGGTGTATATCCTAGACCTATTTGCCAGTAACAACAAATATGCAAATACAAAATATGCCAATGACCAAAACTCCAAGACAAAGTGTCCAAATGATGTCTTCGACATAACTAGGTGTTTTCCATGCTATTCCAAGTGCCGGTGAACATTATATCCTGCCGGTGTACCAGATACCGGTGACTGTGCATAAGTCGCTTGCCGGTGAATGTTGTTGATTCTCCAAAGTGCCAGAGTTAATAAGTGTTTAGTAGGTGTTGACATCAATGACAAAACCATACCAAAATACCAACAACCACTTGGTGCAGTATCAATCTTTTGAATCTCAGGGGCTGTTGAACTGTCTACTACCAGAGGATTATCATCGACCTCAACATCAAGATTTGTGTTGCCTTGATCTTCTAGATGTCCCTCAGTTTGAGTTTCATCCTTCTGATCACTGGAAACACCTTTCTTTTCTTTTGACAGAGAAGGCTTAAATACATCTTTGTACAAAGGATCATTTATAATTATTTTTCTCAATATATCCTCTGTTTCCTTTCTTACCTCTTCCACCTTCCCAATCATTAACCTGTTTATCCTATTTTTTCTTCTAAATTATTTCTTGTTAGCTTCTTCAATGTGTCTTTTGAATTTTTCATGGGTGATATAGGTACAAACGTTTATCGGCTCTCTTTCTTTCATCTCCTTATCCGTTCTGCTGGCAGTTAGTCTTCTTGCATCGATAAGGTTGTATAGGTCCTTAGGGATGCTCTTTTCCAGCTCAATCAATGTTTTGCTAAAATTGTGCAAGTATAAAACAACTGCTTCTACTACCTTTCTTTGATCTACCTCATTCAGATTCTTAGAATAGGCTCCAATATTCTTTAGATTACAATGCACAATTATCTCATCAAATAATTGATATGTTGATAATGAAGGAACAAATGTAGATTTACCTTTCTTAACATCGGACTCAAGTTGAGTTTTAACCTTTCTTTCTTTCTGAGGTCTTCCAGTAGGAGCATGATCATATTTTTCTTTCTTGCTTTGTTGGGTTCCACCGGTGTAGTGCCCCTCCTAGACATTCATTTCGATTTGCATCCTGATAGACTTATTTTGACATATGATGGTTATTTGGATGGTTGTTTATGACTCTTCTTCTATTTTGGATGGTATCTGTGATGTTAGGACTTATGTGGATTATATGGCTTATGATGATACCAACCCTATTTCATGATGATGATTCTACGTGATGTTTGAAATCATTTTGCATGACTGTCTTCGCGAGTAGAGACAATGTTGTATCACTCATTGCGAGCAATATACGTCTTCACAATTCTCTATCACTTGTTTATTTATATATATCTATCATATATGTTGCATTGGTCTTTGATGTAGGTGTGTAGGTATTAGACATCGAATCCACTTGGCTTCACAGGTTTGAGCATGTCTTTATCCCAATGACAAGTTATTGGAGATGACATAGTTTCCCTCACACACTCTAGGTCTAAGATGTGTACCTTGTTGATTTCATTATGATGTAAGTTGTGGTTAGAGTATTGCATTATGTTTGTCCCCTTGGTGTAAGTGGGTTTGAGTCCATGTTTATGTGTTTTAGGTATAATTGTTCAATTATTAAGATTATAGATAATTATTTGGTTATCTTTGGGTCATGATTTTATTGTAAGATTTTATTTAATCAATTAGGATTTATTTAATTGGCTTATTGATTTAATCATTGTGGATATTTAATCATCTTTGATTATTGATGAGATTTAATTATTTTACCATTTTGTTTATTTATTATTTGATGATTTATCTATTTTGATCTATTGTTTATTTGTGTTGTTTTAATGTAGAATATTTATTTATTTATTTGAGGAATATCAATTGTTTGGTTTTATCTATTATTCCGATTTATTGATGAGCAAGCTATTTATTATTTATTTATTTATTGTTGTTGAGCTTTATTTATTGTTGAAGATGACTTTTATTTAGTTATTGTTTTTAATTTAATTATTTATTTGGGTTCTATTTTATTTAATTTATTTATTGGTATCGATATTAATAATGATAATTGATTCTAAATTATAATGTGGGAAATTATTTAATTAAAATATGGAATATTATTTGCAAATCATATTATTTTTACCTACGATGTAATTTTAAGGAAGTATTTGTATTTTCCCAATTAATGGTCATATCTATACTAAATAATTGAATTTGATTTATTTATACCTACCTTTATTGTTTGATTGGTTGGCGTGATTGAGTAGGGAAGAAATATATATTATATTATGCCTTTTTTGAACTTTGTAAAGGTAAGTAAGATACATGGTTTTTGGAATTTTTCTATTGGTCGAGGAAACTATAGTCTTTAATTTAATTTTCTTATTTATTTTGGCTTGTTGGTCTATGCACGGGTTAATCATCTGGAAGATCATTGCAAGAAGATTTTGGAATTGGTTTGGGAGTTTGGATTGTGATTGTGATTTTGGAAGGATTTGTATTTTCAGAATTCTTCTTCAATTTTGGTTTTGCGAATTGCACGTTTGGTGGTTCTTATTTTTGCATTTTCTTTTCGGAAAAGATTGTCTTCTTCGTGTTTGCAATTTTGAATTTGGATTGCTCTTGGAGATTGGTGTGATTGTGGAAAATATATTCCTTAATGGTTTTCAATGTGTTATGCAAGTTTGAAATGGGTAAAGTGCAGTTTTGGCTTCTTGTCTTCTTTGTGTTTACAGTGTTTTCTCAGTGACCACTCTGTGGAAGTGTGGACCTTTCATTCCTTATTTTGGATGCATTTAGACCTTGTCTATTTTGTTTGAGTCTCTCTTGTTGTTTTTTGTTTCTCTCTCTCTCTCTCTCTCTCTCTCTCCTTCTAGTGATCTAGACTTCATATTTCTCAGTTTATGCTCAGTGGGAGAGGAAATTTCTTATGCAACTTTTTTTCCAGGGCTATGTAGTGAGTATGATGATTTTGTTTGATGTTATTTTGATGTTTCGGACCACCTATGTTTTCTATGAGGGCTTTTTTGTACCCCTGAGCCTTCTCGAGACTCCTCCTAAGCCATATGCCTTTGCATTGATCTATTCTCCGCACTTTTACCAGAAACACTATAGAAACACCCAGAAATGCCATGGAAACTACCAAAAATGCCACCGTACATGCTAAGAATGCCATCATACATGCCAGGAATGCCACAGTTCATACCATAGGCTCTATCAAACTTACCATGAGAGCTGAGGTCCTAAATTGTAGATTCAACCAAATTGACCAAAAATGCCACCCTAGAGACCAAAAATGCCATCAAACCAACCATAATCACTACCATACATGCCAAAAATGTTACCATACCTACTAGGAATGCTATCCTAGGTTTCAGGGGTGCTGAGCTATTCTGGGGGGTCTCTGAAAGTCAGTTTTTGGCTTGTTTGAGTGCATCTTTGGTTTGTGTGAATGCTCCAGAGGCTTGCGAAATGTGTATTAAAATTTTTGGGGTTGATTATGATGTTGTTTGATCTTTATGATGTTTCATTTTCTCTGGCAAGAAGGTTCATGCCTTACTGATGAGGTGATTCCTATGCGATTTGACGCTCCGATGAGTGGGAGAATGCCTCACTATTGAGGGATTGATTTTATGACTCTAGTGGGATGTTATATGCCTCACTATTGATAATTTTATGTTATTTTGACCTCTTTTATGATTTTCATCCATGATTGGCTTATATTGATGTTGTATTTATGAAGTTTTCTTTCCTTGAGTTGACCCTTGTGTCCTTGCTTCTCAGTTTGTGTTCAATTGTTTTTATGGTTATTGAATCTTCTTGAGATTTCTGTTGGATATCATTTGGCATATGATGAACTGACATGTTGATATAATGATAATGTATGTTGTCATTGATGTCAATAAGTGTAAGTGAACTGGTATGTAGATTGAAAGAATTTGGTGAACCAGTATGAAGAGGCATGAAGAGATGTAGTGAACCAGTGTCAGGGTTTCACTAAGTGTGACTACCGGTTGGTAGTTTTAGCTCTATGGTTATCAGTTTTGGATTCCAGCTTGTGCGATGTAAATGATGATACTCTGTGATGAGTTAGCTAAGAGATGTGAATGAGATCGAGGTGCCACGTCAGCCTTCTGCGTGTGAAGGATTGAGGTATGAGAAGATCGACTACGTTTGGAGTGTACCTCAAGAATGGTCATTATTCTTAGTGGTATGAGAAGAAACCATGATGAGTTACTGATTCCCATGTGTGGTGAAGAATGAACAATGCAGATTGTCTTGTGATCTGTTTGAAATTGTAATACTCTATGCAATGTGTTTGGATGGTCAAGAATGCATCACCTGTGTTGTAAACCTAAGATGCTTAGGGTTTAGGGTTTATGATACTGACTTGACTGATGTCTATAAGGTCGATGATGTTTGTTATTGTAAATTTATTGGCAAATGTTATGTGTGTATCCGAGTGATGAGATACTTACCAGACCAGTAAGAGAAAAACTACAGAAGTGTGATTACAGAGTAGAGGAAATGAAAAGGATCTTCCTTGGCATGTAGTGTTGTTATTAGATCAATAGTTTTTCCTATTGTCTTCTAATCATTTCAACAGATGGAAAATCCCTTTATCGGGTAGCTTTAACATGCTTATTGTAAAACCTATAATCAGGTGACTCAAGATCATTGAGTTCTTCAAATCCTCTAGCGAGGTAACCTTTAACAGGGTTTCAACCTTTAACAGGGTATATAGCCATCCCTTAACTGGGTGATCTCTAACAGGATCGGTTCCTAGAAGAACCTTATTGTAAAGTCTTTAACTGGACTAGGCTCCTAATAGGGCGAGCTTCAAAAGAGTTCAAAAACAAGCTCGTGGGTATTCATCCCCACCATGGTTTTTCCCATTTGGGTTTCCACGTGAAAAATCTATGTGTTATGTGATGTGCATTTTTCATGTGATGTTTATGAAGTATTTGGTTGAAAGATTATGCATGCAGAGTTAATAGGTTATGGTTTCTAGTAGACCACATGCATATGTTTATGGGTGAAGTTGATGTCATGTATTGATCGTATTTGAAGTGTTCAGACTTATCAGTTTATGGTGTCTGGTGTCTTACTATGTTTAACCGATATTGTTGTGGTTAAGTTCAGTAATGGTGATAACCAGTTGGTATTATGTCAACTAGATATGTTGTTAAGAGAGTTTTTGCCTGTACTGATTCACCCCCCCCCTCTGAGTACTAGTTGGGGTATTTGCTGTTCATCATTATTCATCTATTGGTATCAGAGCGCCTCCAGGTCCTTGGTGATATAAGCTTAACCATTTGAGGTAAAATATCCTACTGTAATGATGAAGAGTGAAGGTCCTAAGTTCAATAGAGATAACTTTAAGATATGGAAGGACAAAATGAAGATTTACATCTAGAGTATGGGTGCTCAACACTGGAGCTATGTTGAGAATGCCTATGTTACTCCCATGGGCAATCTGACTGATTATCAGAAGAGAGAGATCTAAGAAAATGGTCAAGTCATGGAATCCCTTATCAACAACCTATCAGATATTGAGTTTATTGATGTACAAGACAAGGACACACCTAAGGATGTATGGGATGCATTGGAAAACATCTATGGTGGTGATGAGCATGTAAAGAAAGCTAAGGAAGAAAGACTTAGAGGTAAATTTGAGGATATGAGGATGGTTGAAGGTGAGACCATTCAATAGTATGGCATTAGGATTAAGACTGTTGTTGGTGATATCAAAAGCATTGGTGGAATTATTGATGATAACACTGTTGTTAGTAAAGTTCTTAGATCATTTTTACCAATCTATGCAATTAGAGTTGCTGCTATCCAGGAACTAAGGTCTATTGATAAAACCAAGGTATCCTTAGATTCTATCATTGCAAAGTTAACTGCATATGAGTTGAATAGCTATGATGGTAGTGTTCACAAGACTGAGTCAGTCTTTAAAGGATCTATTGTACCATCCAGAAAAAGAAAAGAAACTAGTACCAGTTATGAGTCCAGACAATGCAGAGATATGGATGATGAAGAGATTCTAATGGAGTTTGAAGCTCTTCTTGCTAAAAGACTTCCGAAGGGAACTGGAAAATATAGAGGTAAACTTCCTTTGAAATGTTTTTCGTGCAACAAGATAGGACATATAGCTGTTAATTGTCCTAATAATGACAATAAGGATAAACCAAAGAGGTTTAGAAAGTATAAAGGAGGAAATAGAAGAAATTGTCTAGTTGCTGTGGATGAAGGTGTCATTGATGAAGAATCAGAGGATGAAGAAAATGAAGACATAGTGTTTTTAGCAGTAAAGGAAGAAGTGTTTGGCAAGAAAGATCTTGTCTCTTTCATTGAAAACTCTAATGAGTGGATAATTGATAGTGGTTGTTCTCACCACATGACTGGTGACCAGAGAAATTTTCTACCTCTGGAGGAATATGATGGAGGTGTTGTCAGATTTGGCAAGGATGCACCATGCTTGGTGAAAGGTAAAGGATCCATCACACTGAATGGAAAGAGCAGTGCATATGATGTGTATTGGGTAGAAGGTCTTAAGAATAACCCATTGAGTATTACTCAGCTGAATGACAAAGGATTAGTGCTAGAATTCAAAGGTGGAATTTGCAATATAATTGGGAAGAGTGGTGAAGTTATTGAGATCGGTAAGTAGACCAGAGGTAACCTATTTCAATTGAATGCCAAGATAAGTCGGTGCCTAATGGCTAAGTTTGATGATAGTTGGATATGGCATAGGAGACTCTGTCATATGAACTTTGACAACATTATTAAAACTAGAAAGATCAAGGCGGTAAGAGGATTGCCTTTGCTAAACAAACCTAAGAATTCTTTGTGTAGAGAATGTCAACTTGGGAAGATGTCTTCCTCAACTTTTAAAGGTAAGTCTTTCTCAGCAGAAAATTTACTTGATCTTGTGCATACTGATTTGGGTGGTCCTATGAAAACTAGAAGTATTAAGGGAGATAGGTATTTTATGATTCTTTCTGATGACTGCTCAAGAATGATGTGGGTCACATTCTTGAAAGACAAGTCTGAAGCATTTGGAAAGTTCAAACCTTTCAGAGCATTAGTAGAGAAAAAAAGTGGTAAAAAGATAAAATGCTTGAGAACTGATCAAGGAGGAGAATTTACTTCTGATGAATTCAATAAGTATTGTGAAGATAACGGTATCAAAAGGTAGTTCTCTGCCCCAAGGACACCACAATAGAATGGCATAGCAGAAAGAAATAACAAGACTATAGTTGAAGCGGCTAGAACAATGCTGATCCAAGGAAATGTTGCTCACACTTTTTAGAGAGAAGCGGTGAGCACTGCAGTCTATACTATGAACCGGGTACTCTTCAAGAAAGGTAAAGATAAAACTCATTATGAGTATTTGACCAAGAAAACTCCCACTATGAGTTACTTTAAAGTGTTTGGTAGTAAGTTCTATATCAAGAGGTGAACATTTGAACAAATTTGATGCAAAATGTGATGAAGGAATATTTCGGGGATATTCCACTAAGAGAAAAGCTCTCAAGTGCTACAACAATAGAACTCAAAGAATTGTTGAAAGTATCAATGTTAGGGTTGATGAATCCCCTAAGGAACTTGAGGAAACATGTAGCGAAAAAGTGGAAGATGAACCAGGTATAGCCTTCTAAGAACCGGTTAAGAAAGAAACTTGTAAAGATCTCACTGTTCCTGTACCAGTAGAAGCTGCAGTGAGAGAAGAAGAAGAAGTTAATGAAGAAGAAGAAGAAAAGCTAGTAGACCAAGCTAGAATTATTCCTAGATATGTGAAGCTGCATCATGATCTGAAGCAAATCATAGGAGATAAAGATGCAGGGATACTCACAAGAAGAAAAGTGAAAGAAAAATCTTGCATGATTTCTGAATTTGAACCCAAGACTTCAAGAGAGGCTCTTACAGATGAAGAATGGATTAAAGCAATGGAAGAGGAGCTAGACTAGATATAAAAGAATGTGACATGGTCTTTGGTGCCTATACTGGAACATAAAAATATCATAGGTACCAAATGGGTCTTCAAGAATAAGCTAAATGAAGAAGGCACAATTGTAAGAAACAAGGCTAGGCTTGTATGAAAGGGATATTCTCAGGAGGAGGGAGAAGACTATGGAGAAACCTTTGCTCCTATGGCTAGACTAGAAGGTGTTCGAATGCTACTTGCATTTGCAACATTTAAGGGATTTAAGGTTTATCAGATGGATGTGAAATCTACTTTTCTGAATGGAATCCTAGAAGAGGAAGTGTATATAGAGCAACCAGAAGGGTTTTCCTTATCAAAAGATAGTGACATGGTGTGTAGATTACGCAAAGCCCTGCATGGACTGAAATAGGCACCTAGGGCATGGTATGAAATATTACACTCTCATCTTGTGAAGATTGGATTTTAGAGAACAAGTGAAGATAGCAACATCTACTTGAAATCAGAAGGTAATCAGATTCTGATCTGTGAAGTGGTTGTGGATGACATAATCTTTGGAGGAGATGATAAATTGAGTCATGCATTTGTAGATGAAATGAAGAAAGAGTTTGAGATGTCTTTGATAGGAGAAATAAAGTTCTTCATTGGTTTACAGAGTCAACAAATGAAAGAGGGTATCTTTATTACCCAGTCCAAGTATGTCAAGGTATTGAAGACTTTCGGCAAGGAGGAAAGCAAACTAGTTGGTACACTGATGGTGACTGGCTGTAAATTGACCAAGGAAGATAATTCAGCACTGGTGAATGTAAAAGAGTACCGGTCAATGATTGGTAAACTACACTATGTGGTGCACAGTAGACTAGATATTTCTCATGTAGTAGGCATAGTAGCTTGTTTTTAGAAATGTCCAAGAGAATCTCACTTGGTAGCGGTGAAAAGTATTCTTAGATATCTGAAAGGAACAGTTGATTATGGATTGTGGTATCCATATAATGGTGACTATAATCTCAAAGTATATACTGATGCCGATTGGGTAGGTAACATGGATGATCAAAAAAGTACAACCGATGGAGCATTCTTTCTCAGTGGAAGATTAGTATCATGGACAAGTAAGAAGCAGAGATGTATTTCCCAATCTATAGCTAAAGCAGAATATGTGGCAACATTTATGAACCGCACTCAATCAATTTGGATGAAGCATATATTGGAAGGTTTCAAGGTACCTGTATCGAAACCGGTGAATATATTTTGTGATAACACAAGTACAATAAATATTTCCAAGAATCTAGTATTGCATGCTAGAACTAAGCACGTTGAGCTTAAATACCACTTTTTGAGAGAAAAAGTTCAGAATAAGGAGGTTGTACTATAACATGTTTCCAGTAAGGAGAAGCTAGCATATATATTCACTAAGCCCTTACCGAAGACTACATTTACCTATTTGAGAGGTAAATTAGGGGTTCTGCCCCTTCATGAAGTCAACTAAAGTTGTGTGCTCCGCATCAGTCAAGTACTACAGTGACAAATATTTCAGGATTGATGTGTTGAAGGATGCTACTCCTTAGGGGGAGCAAAATAGTAGATTTTGGAAGCTTGTGCCTCCACTTTGGCATTGTTGTCAAAGGGGGAGAAGATATTTGATGTATGGGGAGAAGATATCTGGTGGTCTATGATGTCTACAGTTGCAATGCTACACTGAGTATTGCCATCAATGCCAAAGGGGGAGATTGTTGGATATCATTGTCATATGATACACCGACATGTTGATATGATGATAATGTATGTTGTCATTGATGTCAATAAGTGTAAGTGAACTAGCATGCAGATTGAAAGAAGTTTGTGTACTAGTATGAAGAGGCATGAAGAGATGTAGTGAACTGGTGTTAGGGTTTCACTAAGTGTGACTACTGGTTGGTAGTCTTAGCTCTATGGTTATCGGTTTGGCGATCCATCTTGTGCGATGCAATTGATGATACTCCGTGATGAGTTAGCTAAGAGATGTGAATGAGATCAAGGTTCCACATCAGCCTTGTGCGTGTGAAGGATTGAGGTATGAGAAGATCGATTACGTTTGGAGTCTACCTCAAGAATGATCATTCTTCTTAGTGGTATGAGAAGAAAGCATGATGAGTTAAAGATTCCCATGTGCGGTGAAGAATGAACGATACAGATTGTCTTGTGATCTATTTGAAATTTTAATACTCTATGCAATGTGTTTGGATGGTCAGGAATGGACCGCCTATGTTGTAAACCTAAGATGCTTAGGGTTTAGGGTTTATGATACCGACTTGACTGATGTCTATAAGGTCGATGATGTTTATTATTGTAAAGTTGTTGGAAAATGTTGTGTGTATTCGAGTGATGAGATACTTGCTAGACCAATAAGAGGAAAACTACAGAAGTGTGATTGCAGAGTAGAGGAAATGAAAAGGATCTTTCTTGGCATGTAGTGCTATTATCAGATTAGTAGTTTTTCCTGTTGTCTTCTAATCATTTCAACAGATGGAAAATCCCTTTACCAGGTAGCTTTAACAGGCTTATTGTAAAACCTGTAACCAAGTGACTCAAGATCATTGAGTTCTTCAAATCCTCTAGCGAGGTAACCTTTAACAGGGTATATAGCCATCCCTTAACCAGGTGATCTCTATTGGTTCCTAGAAGAACCTTATTGTAAAGTCTTTAACCGGACTAGGCTCCTAACAGGGTGAGCTTCAAAAGAGTTCAAAAACAAGCTTGTGGGTATTCATCCCCATCGTGGTTTTTCCCATTTGGGTTTCCACGTGAAAAATCTATGTGTTATGTGATGTGCATTTTTCATGTGATGTTTATGAAGTATTTGGTTGAAAGATTATGCATGCAGAGCTAATAGGTTATGGTATTTCTAGTAGACCACATGCATATGTTTATGGGTGAAGTTGATGTCAAGTATTGATCGTATTTGAAGTGTTCAGACTTATCAGTTTATGGTGTTTGGTGTCTTACTATGTTTAACCAGTATTACTGTGGTTAAGTTCAGTAATGGTGATAACCAGTTGGTATTGTGTCAACTAGATAAGTTGTTAAGAGAGTTTTTGCCTATACTAATTCACCCCCCCTCTTAGTACCAATTGGGGTATCTGCTGTTCATCATTATTCATCAAATTCATGATGGTATTATTTATTCATCTTATTTTTATCTTTACCCGATGACCTTGGTTCATGGATGGGGGAGTGGGGTCTTGCATGTGTCGGTACTAGGTTGTGAGTACTAGGCCTTTAGTAAGGGGGTCTAAATCTAGGAAACCACATGAAGATTTGATGGTATAATTGCAAGTGATAACATAATAATAATTAATTAGAGGGTTGGGTATTAGGAATACACCTAATCAAGATAAAGAATATGATATGATATGATATGCCCCAATTGGATGGACCCAAGGAGGTATTTTGTGGGATCCTAGATTGGGAAGATCATTGTAGCGGTATACCCAATCTCTATTGAGTTACTCCAAGGTGGAGATAGATGCCACATGAGGATAGCATGTGATGAAACTCTACCCCCATATGTATGCCTTGTTTTATTGATTTGCCTCTGGAGGATGATTGCATTGATTTAGCCACTTGTTGTACTTTGGTATTGTATCCTTGTGTTTGGGTTTCGTGGAGAATTGTTGTACCTTTGGTTGTTAGGTGTCAGCTTAGGTCTTGAGTGTGTTTTGGAACCTTTTTCATCTCCTAGCATGAGGGGTGCTTCCTTCATTGGTTGCACATGGTCGGGTAGTTGATTGCCTTCTTCCATTGGGATACTCTCATTGGTGTTGTGTGCATGGATTGGATTCTTCATGATATTGAACTTTGGAATTGGTTTCCTATGTTCGCGAAAGAAGACTTTATATCATAAAGAAATATTTATGTAAAAGAAACGATGTATCCTTATATTGTACTATCTTGTATTTGAGAAGGAAGTTGTAATAGGACTTGATGTTGGAATTAGGTATATATCTATGGTTATTTCATGATGTAGAAGATGCTCGTATGAGTTTAGAAGTAATTATGTAAATGGATTATTTTATTTGTACTTGAGATGTATTGCATTAATGTGATGGATAGTAATATGTTATGCTATTTAATGAATGATAGATAGATGAAATGGTTATCATTGATTTGTATTTGAATAACTTGGTGATCATGGACACTAAAGGCTGGATGATTTGTCTAAAGCTATCACATGTTTAGGAATTTTCATAAGATGATAATGATGATACGATCATGTGAGAGATTATGCATCTTGTGATAGGTATCTATAAGAAATGATTAAGGAAGATGATGTAGAGGTTAGGAAGAATGCTTGATGTTTCCTTGATGTATACAAGGATTAATATGTAAAATGAGTTTATGGATTTAATGGGATTGTGAAATGGAGTAGTCATATGAATTTGACTTGTATTTTGTTAGTCCACTTGTAATTTTTTCCTTTTTAATATTCCAATTCGCGAGTTGCCTTTTGTGCCTTTACTTCTATCGGATCATTTGATCTCCTCGTACTTGAACCATTGAACTCTTTTGTCAAAAGGTTCATATGGTTCAAGGTTCAAAGCAGGATTTAAAAATAAAGTTGTTTCGGTCTTTGTCACTGTGTGAACAAGCACATTTTTTTGTTTTTGGTCATTGAAGTTTTGAACCCATTGAGCCAAATTTCAAGAGGTTCAAGGTTCAAGGTTCAAAATGCCCTTTTAGTGAGTCGCGACAATGTATTGTTATATGACGAGCGTGAGTCTTTTTACATTAAGTTGATATGCGATCTTGAACCTTGAACCAAATTTTGAGTGGTTCAAAATGTTCAAGGTTGACTTTAAATAGTCCTTTTCTTTTGCTGCTCGTTCCCGATGTTGTTTATGTGCCGCCCGTTACTGTCATATTTCTTAAGTGAACTTGAACTATTGAACCTTTTGTTCAAGTGGTTCAAGGTTCATAGGTTCATTTCTAAACTAACCTGAAAGCTTTTTGGTGGAAATAAAAGCGGCAAGAAGGAATATTCCCTTATTTGGCTTTTTGAAATTCTAAATGTGGAAAGTAATCATGCAAACATCAAATTGCATGTGTGGAAGTGATGGATAATTAAGAAGGTGTCAGGTTTGTCATTTCACCGTTACTTCGCACGCTTGGGTAAATCATGATGAAGCATGTGTGGCCCTATAGATATTTACCCATCTGACTAAAGGAAAAATGTATGAGTTTATTTCCATATTTAGGAAGGTCGCAGTTGCCATACTTCAATAAATTGGAGGCGCCGAAGGTAAATCCAGCTCTGCTCTCCGGAAGAGTTTCCAGTTTTCATGGTGTTATCGAGTAAGTTCAGTTGTTTTCTTCTAAGTTATGTTTCTTTGTGTACTAAAGTTTTATCAATGTAGAAAAGGGGGAAATCTGAAAATTGTTGGGGTAACATACTGTATTGCTGTTAAAATTTCTTGGTTAAGGGAATAGATAGTTAAAAGGAGGCCAGTGCTGCCAAAGCTTGGCCGAACCTCATGTTTAGTGAGTATCTTGCTGGAAATGGAAGACAACTCCTTAGTTCATGTAGATTTGGGGGATTTCCTTGAAAGGACTAAGAACCCTCAGGCTGGTTCATTAATGGAGAAGATAGTTAAGAGTGGTCTTGTGGAAGCTGATGCATTCCTTCTTGTTGCGCCATGTCCAGATTTAGTGTTGGCTTGCATGAACATATATGACTCTGAGAAAAGGTGTATCAGAACCAGTGATGGTGAGTTGTTAGTCAGTATTAATAGGGAAACAATGATGGCGACAATGGGTATTCTGCATAAAGAGGAGTATGAGGATTGGACCATTGGAAATTCATATGCCTATTCCTCTGAGAAGAAGAGAAAGTACAAAAGTGTAATTGCAAGAAATTAGCTCTTGAGGGTTTAGAAAGGAGGATCACAATTACCCAAACCCCTTACCAGAGAAAACCTCATCATAGAGGTGCGGGACATTATTGTGCTTTTGAACAGAGTAAAGGGGAATTCACATTCCTTCTACTAGGAGGACTGGATGTACTTTTTCATCCAAGTGGTTCTATCTGGTGACAGATTTCTAGATTGGTCTCAGGTAATTGCAGAAAGACTTCACGAAGGACTAAGCAATTTTGTTGGGATGACTGGGTTTTACATGTCTTCTTACCTGTTTTATATTTTAGCTTGCACAAGAGATTGGCCTGGATTACCCAATGAACCCTGGATTGATGGAATGAGGGTTTATAATTATTACCGTTTGTTGCAACAACATAGACATGTTGAATAAATTGACAGATGGAATGGAGTCTTTGCAGGAAGACTGGCCTTTGAACTTTAGGGTGATGTAAACAAGAGAATATCCATTGAGGCTATGGAATTTGTGAGTATATATGGGAGTATCTTTATCCAATTTCCATGGTTTATTTACATACAGGTAGGTGGTTTTGAAGGCCAACCATTCAAATTACCTAGGTATGCCTTTGATAGCTACGTGCTTATAGAAGTGAGTAGGCAGTTGGCTTATATAGATAAAAGATTAGGGGCAAAGGGTGAATTCAGGGTGGTATTTCCTGTTGAACTTGGTTATTATAGTTGCAAATCAGTATCAGATGCCTTGACTCTGGAACTAGAGTTCAAAAGGATGAACTTGTAGCCATATGTGGCTAGGTGAAGATTTGATAGAAAAGGTTATGCAAGGGAGAACCTTAATATAGACAATCATTTCTGCCATGAACCTCAGATAGAGGATTATTGGGAAAACTACAAGGATGCGCATGAAGTGAGAAAGAGGCTATGGTCAAGATTCACTTTACGGAAAATAGCTATCTTGAGGCTCCCAATTAATACATTAGGTGTATTGGAAGATACAAAGGAAGACGTCTTGGATCCAGAGTTTGGTACTAAGATGAAGGGAAACCAATTTCAGAAATTGACTGGAACAAAAAAGAAGATGATAGCATCCAAACAAGGACCTTCAATGTTGTTAGGAGAGAAGAGAGATGGTTAACGAAATTAAAATTCAAGGATGGTCCTCACATATCCTCACATGAATCAAGAAGTGATTCATACATCGTGGTTCAATCTCCTATTTCTACCACTAATGAAATTGCTGATGTTGCAGGTGTCTCAAAGCCCGCTATAGAGAAAATACCGCCAAGAAGGTCAGGAAGGTCATCATCCGGTCTTACAGCTGCCCGAGTAACTCGGTCAAGAAGCAAAAAGAGGGGTAGGGAGCCTGTCCTGCAACAGGTCGTGGTGGACTTAAACCCCAGCCAAGAGCCTGAACAAACAATGAACTCATAGGATCAAAGTGAGCCCAGGATGCAAGAAATGGATACAAATGAAGAAGTGGAAATTCAACAGAATCCCATAAATACCCTGGCGATCGTTACCTCCCTAGATGCACAGATCACCCCACCACCTAAAGAACCTACCAATGCACCAAGATGGCTAGAAGTCATCATTGGAAAGAAGAGGAGCATGGTGCTGGTCACCATTCCACTAGAGGACATGGTTAGTAAATGCTTGGAAAAAGCATTAAAGCCCAAAAAGCTCAAAACACAAGCAATGCTTGATGTGGATGACACAACAAGACACTGGACAACTGAAGTGGCCAAGCCCATTCCTAGGAGAGACGCAAATAAGGCCACAGAGGAAGATTTTACTGTGGAGAAGATAAATTTGGGGGTTGCATCAAGGGCCGTGGATGTAAAACATCTGGAATCCTCTACAAAGAGGATAATCTCAAGGACTTGGAAATATGAAAAAGACAAGAGAGAAATGAAGCAAATGGTCACATAGATGGTAGAATAAATCAATGCTATTCACAACCCAGATCCTCAACCATTGTCGCAGATACCAGTGTCATTTGACCCTAAGTCTCTAGCAAACCAAAAGATGCTTGATCAAGTTCAAAGGAACATGGTAGTGATGGAGATATTTAACAAATGGATGGACCTGATAATTCAACAAGGATCATAATATATTATTAATCTGGTTAAGGTTTATAAGGTACATAAACTGTGAGTAAAGAGCTTGAGCTAGAGATGGTCGCCTAGCAAAAGGAAAGGATTAAGTGGGTAGTGATTCTCGCACAAATGAATGATGTCCAAAAGTATGGAGTGATGAAGTTCCTAGCCGAGAAACTGGTGGAGAACCTAGATGATAATATGCTATACATGTCAAAGAAAAATGCGGAATGGCACAATTCAGTCATCGGGCAGGGCCATGAAGAGTCCACCAAGCTGCTCAGAGGACTGACTGACTTGATTGACAATATACAGAAAGAGCTTAAATGTATTGATATCCAATTCATGAAGGAGGGAGCCAAGGTGATTAAGGAAGTTGTAGACATGACTAAATTATTTCAAGAAAGAGTCCATTCCATTCAGACCACAAAATCCTTGACTACCGATGACTTTTCAAAGGTAGCGAGGATTGAATCAATGCTCATTGTCTCTTCGGATCACTTAGAGGTTCATAAAGCAAAGGTCACACAGGTGAATATGGACAAAGAAGTGTGGAAGTAGAGGATCACACACATTGGCCTGCCCTATTTCCAAGTCATCCTGAACTTTTTGGCAGCACACCTAGAATAGCATGGATCCACAAATAAGCAAGACAAGCCCGTAACTTCCTCAGCTACGGTGGATGTTTAGTTGTTCTAAAATGAAATGTTGGCCTTTTAGTGGATATTAGTTTAGTTTTCTTTTATGTTATTTTAACGGTTTCTTTCACCAAAGTGAAAGTAAATGTTATTTGTTGATAATGTAAAAACTATGGCCTGGTGGCTATTTAAGCCAAAAAGATTGCCTTTGAATGGGTTCTGAAACTATGATTTTCGAAGCAATAGAAAAGTTTTGTGGGGAATGATACAATGGCTGATTATTAATGGAATGTTGTGTTATCTTTGAATCTGTGCATTCTGAGATTCATAATCTTTCCTAAGTTGTCATGTCTGGTAATCAGTCATCTTTACATTTCTTCTTAGTTCATATTTACTATAAGTTGTTGGACAACTCACATGGAGTTGATTTGCCTGATCCCCCCTACCCTGTGAGGCATGAGAGAGTCTCGATCGAGCTATTAGTTTCTCTTGCTGAGTCCCCATTTTGTTTTGAATGTATGGAGCAAATATGTTATAAATCAAAGTCTGTGAACTCCCCTTTTAACATTCTTTCAGAAAAATTTGGGCGTTTATTTGTGTTGATGGATAAATGCTGAAGCCTTTTTAATAATTTATGGTTAAAAGTGGTAGCATATCAATTGTACAATTAATTTGTTGCAAATCATACGAGGAGCTGCCCTCAAATGCAGAGGTTGAATTTTCATTAATTCTTCCAACTTTTGGTAAATTTGTTTCTTTCAAAAGGGAAAAACAGAGTCACATTTTGCTTTAAGAAGATCACAGTTAGAAGTTTAAGAAGGAGACAAATCTGTTAACAAACATATTTATATTCATATTTTGGGATTAAGTTATGTTATGCTTTAGTATGAGGATGGAAATAATAGAATATATGCATTGAAGATTTACTTGAGTAGTTAATAATTTTAAGAGGAATGAATGGTTAAGTAAAAACTATGATGCAATATGATGAAGGAAATAAGATTACGTACTTATGTTGCTTGTACTATTAAGCCATCAGGATATGTTGTAGCAATAGAGGCCATGTTATTGTTCTATGTACTCTTTTGAATTAGGTCTTGATGAAATAGGAACACTGATCTTGTAATAAGATGATGTATTTTTACTTGGTTATTGTAGGAAAAATGTTTATTGTTAGGATTGAGATACTATGTTGGTTTAGGGGATTGAATGATCAGAATATGTTTATAGTATTAAATATGATTCTCAAAATTGTTTAGTAGCATGGAATCCTATTTGGAAGATGATAAGTGCTTGCTTTATAATCTTGCATACAAATATGGATAGTATTCTTGATGGAATGTGTAATGGTTGCTCTTAAGAAAATTATGCAATATGATGGGTTATGCATATGTATCAATATCAATCTAGTTGAATGGAAACTAATTGGTTATATGCATGGTAGCTTATGATATTCTAGATAAGTGTTATGTATAGATGATGTGAAGTAGTGACGTTAATATACCCTAGGGAATAATTGTGTTGTAAGAATGTATTTTGTTATGTGCTTATGTTAGAAGGTTTAATCTGCTTATGTAATATAGTTTTATGATTATGTACATGATGGTTTATGTGATCTTACAAATGATTAATATTGCATTGATGCATGTTAATGTTAGATAGAGTGTCAAATGTTTTAGGAAAAAAAATTATCTCCATTTGTTAGTAGATTTTAGGTTATTCCTCTAGGGTATTTGGCGGGCATTACAATCGAACTACGACTTCCTCACCACTCTGACAAATTCACCTTTCTTCTTTGCCTTGCCTGCTTCCTCCTTAGATTCTATCTTAGAGGCCATCACAGATACAAAAAAATAAGTATGCTTGGACTTCTCCTTTTGCTTCGATACTCCCTTTTTGGATGGGCTTGGTCCTGAAGGTGGTGCCACCAGAGAAAGGGTAGACTTGGTCTCTTTTGATTTAACCTTGGAGGGAACTGGATTGACCTTAGGATTTTTGGTTTCCTCTTTGGCTTCCTATGCATGTTTTTCTCTTGCCAGCTTCACCTCCTTTCGGGTGAATTCCATCTGCACTACCACTTGCTCAACCATCTTTGCAACTTTCCTTTTTCTAACAGGTACAGTGAATTGTTTATGCAATTCAAGGTATTTCTCCTTGCATGTTCCAAATCTTCCTTCTTTAGGATCAACCGGTTGGCTCAATAAATGTTGAGAATATGCCTCAAGTGTGATAGAGTCAACTTCATAGCCCATGGGAATGATCTACATTGTCCTAGGCTCCACGAATTCCATTTGATATTGATCCTTATCATCCATGAAGCAAATGGTTTGCTCATGCCTCTCCACAATCTCCTTAGGGATTCTTTCTCTATTTTTCATTGCAGCTTGGAAATATTTGAAGTGTCCCCAAAAAGTAGATATTCTTATTGTAGCATTCTCCTATTCCCCACAATCCCTCTTTAATTTGCATTTCCACTGGTCTATCATAGGCCCATTGGACCTTTCCTTTTACATTGGGTATCTCATTCAAGAAATATAAGGCCAAGCAAATAAAAAGAGTTCTATGTTTGAAATTGTGCTTCTTATCTTGCTTGATTTTCTTCAAATTGCTCATCAACTCATTTAGAAGGACTGTACACAGATCATACCTCATGTCATTCTTTAACATGTGATATGCAATGTATATGACAGTTCTGAAGATGAAGTTGTGTCTGCTGGACTAGTACACTTTGTATCCGACCACCATTGATGCAAATTTCACATCATTCTCTGGAATATCATTTATGGTCATAGCTTTGCTATCAAACTTGGAGCCAGTAGTGGCTATCACCATGTTATTCGATACTTTCTTTAGGCCAGGTACTTCACTGGTTTCATTGAGGCATGTCACAGCTCAAATTGCCTGTTTGGTGATCTTGTGAGGCCTGTCAAGCCATATAAACTTGTCATGAACTTTACTAAGAATATACCAGATCCACTCTACTTCATCGAACAACAAAAAATAGACAAACTATGAAAAACCCTTGTCTTGAAGAACCTTATATTCTAGTTTGAGGTTTCCCAAACTATCTTCCAAGTGTTTGTTATACAGGTTCAACATATCTGCATTGTAAAGCTGCCCGAGATCATAATGGATGTATGCCCTAATATCCTCATTGTGAAGGACATCGTAAGGTACCGAAGAAAATGCACCTTCTGGAACGTCTTCAATAGACTTGAAAGGGCATTTGCTAAAATAGGTCTGGCCCTATCCTTAATCTCCATGCCTAATGGGGTAGTAACACTAGAAGATGGAGCCATTTTAAACTAAGGGTTTGCGGAAACAGATAGTCTGAACAAATTAATACCTTGATTCACAACCGAGCGCTAAAATTTGCTTTAGTGTCGCTAAATCACCGAATCACTTTTCTCTTCTTCTCTGCACAATTCTCTTGATCGCATTGTGACAAATGAAGCTTTGAAATGCCTTTTTATCCTTCGAAAACCTAATTTTCCTTTGTAATAAATGCTGCAACTGGTTACCTTGATTTTTATAGAGTCGGTTACTGGAGCATCAAATATTCTCTAAAACTTCTAGATAATATCTGCATACATGATTTAAGCCTTCTATAACCTTCTAGAATTGATTGCAGATCACCAAAGAGGGGGTTCTTATAATCTGCATGAAAAGTTCCCCCTAAGGCATAAAGCCCTAGTTACCAGATGAAGATCTTGCATCGGATTTGGGTGAAAATCCATTGTCAACTTTAGATTCATCTTTTCTGACCCACATCTTCTAATGTTTGTCTTTGATCTCTTCTACCTTCATCTTTCCCTTCTCATCTGATTTGCTTTTGTCTACCACAACACTATTCTTGCTTCTACAATACTTAGCAATGTGACCGGTTTTGTTGCATGCACGACAAACAACATTTCTTTGCATAGGTTTGAAGTTCATATGATTTGGTCTCATCCTGCACTGGTTAGAGATATGTCCACACATCCCACAAGCATAAAATCTCTTGTTTTGGAAATTATTCATTATTGCTCTACACATATTTGACTTGTGACTAGAATTATTGCATATGAAACATTGACCAGTAAAGGTAGGAACATTATTCATGTTGTTCATTCCATTATTCATCCTACTTCTATATTGATTCTCCATATGACCAAATTTATTGCAAGTAAAGCATCTACCATTAAATTTATGAGCATTAGGCTGTCTTACTGGAGGATTATTTCTCTTCTTCTGATTAGGTTTTGAATTACTTTTTCCAAATCCGGAGGATTCACCTTTCTCAAATCCAAGTCCTCACATGTCCTTTCCATGTCTTTGACCTTCCAACATCTCATCAAGCCTTGTTGAGCTGGCTTTGAATTTGACTTTGTAATCATTAGTAGTAGCAAGTTCATCCCTTAATGTAGCAATCTGTCTTTCAAGTTCTTGACCATTATTCCTTGACTGTGTCAACTCAAGCTTCAACTGATCATTCTTATAGGTAAACCTGAAGCATTCATCAACTCTTTTCTTGAATGATTGTGCTAGATTCTCTTCATTTTTATTCCGGTCCTTAATCTCCTTAGCTAACCTCATCACACTAGATTGCATCTCATTCTTCAATGTAGCATTCTCTCTCTCAATCTTGTCAACTTCATTAGCTTTACCCTGATTTTCTATAATTTGATCTTCTTTCTCCTTCAGTTTGTCCATAAATTCTTTCCTCTTGTCTCTTGAAGTGCTCACTTGATCCTTCAAGTCATTAATGAAATCGTCAGCAACATTTAGGTTTTTCTTCAAAGAACTGATCTCATTTATTACTGCATCAAGATCCTCAAGTGCCACAGTGAGGTGTCTTTGAAAATCAGAATCCATTAAGTCATCTCCCAGACCTTCCTCAAGTGGTTAAGCTTCCTCAAAGGAACTAGGCTCTGATACCAATTGTTGGAATCATGGATTGAGGGGGGAGGGGGGGGGGGTGAATGAGTGATCTATCGATTAGCAAATTTTCAAACTTAACTTTAAACCACCAGAAGCATACACATGAAACTAAAATGCAGAAACTTAAAATAATCAATCACAAGATCATAACACCGGATTTTTATGTGGAAACCCAAATGAGAAAAAAAATGGTGGGATTTGAACCCACAATATTATTCCACTATGACCTGTAGCAAAACAATATTATAAAATGGGAATGCATAGGCATTCATGCACACTACCTAGAGCTCACTGCTCAAATACAATAAGGGCTACAACCCCAAAAGGCTCACTTCCTTATTGATTAATTACTATGATGAATTGAAACAAAATGAACTTCAAAATAACATCTACAATACTTGAATGAGTTTCGATTAAGTGCTAAATATAACGACTGAATCACCTCCACTGTTTTGCTTTGTTCACTGTCTCAGTCAACTACCAGATCAAAAATGCGCATGTGAAACTGCACCAAAATGGATTCTCGATCACCACTCACTCGCATACAATCATATCATCCACCAAAAAGATAATCTACACTGGTCTTATCCATAATCATGAAATAGGTCATTTACCATGTCAGCTTGACTGAATCACCAAAACAATAATAAAATGATGTCTCTACGTCAACTCAAACATCCCAAACATGATTCAATACACTGCAAACATCGAAAAAGTTTCCAAACTAAAACTGCTCTGTTCATCCTAGAATACTGGTTAATTAGCTGCCAGATGGAATCTCCATGAAGAGTTGCCATCAATGACAACCCTAAACCATTAATCAACCATCATAAGGCACCAAATGAGTGTCAATTGCCAATAAATACTATGTAAAACTTTCAGTTGATCTTTTATAGCATGATACAAAATGATAACCTTGTTGACTATTTCATCACATTGGTACTAAATTTCTTAGTACCACTCTAATGTAACTAATACAAATGAATATTTAATTTGGAATGCTATCCATATAGATAATATAGCTTGTAAATTGGATAAAGGAGCACTAGAGTCTAAAGGTCCCAAGAAATGATCAATACATTTTTTTAATTCCTGAATTTGTGCTCTTAGTTCATCCTTTGTATCTTTGCCCTTTTTTTTTCTCCTAAGTATCGCTGTTACTACTTGGTGTAAAGAATGTTTTCCCCCATTTTTGGTTTGTAACCCAAGATATACTTATTGTATTTGGTATTTTTGTAACTCCATTTCATCTTTAAGATTATCTACAATAGGCAAGGCTATCTGAGCTCTTTTATGACCTATTGTATAAGTTGTCACATTTGATATCTTTCTGGCCCTCTTTTTGGATTCAAGTTTCCTAAATACATGCTCTAGGAAAGTGAACTTTTCTTCATTTACCTCTTTATATTTCCTTTGCCTCCTTTGGATAGTCTGGCTTAGCCACATGGGGTTACACCAGTAGTCGTTTCAAAAAGTATCTCCATTTCTAGTATCTTTATTTTTAGTATCTATTGATCATTGTTTCCTTTCTCTCTATTGGTGATGTGGCCCAACGTTTGCCTATGGATGGTACTCTATTGCTTTCTTGTTTATTTCATCCAATGCTTTCTCATTTTCAAAACATTGTTATTCTTCATGTTGTTATTCTCTATGTTGCTTTTGATCTCTATCTCCCTTATGCTCTTGATTCCTTTCTTGATCATGTTCTATATGTTGTTCCTCATGAGGTCCATCTCCTTTATATTCATAATCAAGTTTCTCTTCATGATGATCCTTAGGAATCTATTCTTCATGATGTTCTTTAAGATTTTGTTATTATTGACACTAGTCTCCATCATCATCCTCATCCTCATCAACAAATCCATCTCCAAGAATTGAGTGTAGTGCTTCTTCACTCTCCTTGTTTAATGCATGTATATTAATTTCTACACTATTACCTTCATTACATTCCTTTCTTATATCTTCTTATTTTATATCCTCTTGTGGGAGGTCTTCTTCTTCCCTAGGTTCCCTTTCTTCTATTCTCTCTTATTCAATATTAGCCTCTAAAATATTTGTCTTTTTGGTGTAGGAGCACCTAGTCACTCTTATACCTCATGAAGGATTTATTGTAATGGTTCCTTTAAATGTGTCTTGTGGAAGTATAATAAGATGATAAGGACCAATTGGAATACATACAATTTTATTTTCAAGGTCATACAATTCAATTTGCAAGGCTTTTAAGCCAATAATCATATGTTGACCAACATGGGCCAAATGTGGTCAATCATGGTCAAAGTACTCCAAGTGGATGGAATTGACGTAATAAGTCCTTTTAAGTCTATTTTAACATGTTTAGGGTGAGTATAGGTGGTTTTGAGTCATTTTGTTGAGTTTGAACAAAGTTGTCAACTTTTTGTATTTCTTTGTAACCAAAGGTCACCTATTCAAAAATCAATTAGGGACAGTTGTAAATGATTGATTTTTTTTTTAAATTACCTCTTTTGGGTCGAGGCATGGTTGTTGGTGAGTTTTTGGTCGAAGAGAAGAAGACTAATACAAAATTAAAGTCTTGTTTCCATAATTTTCTGTGTTTTTAACTACTATAATGTTCATAACTCTATTGTATGGTCGAATTAGGATGTGAGACTAGTTCCATCTGAAAGCTAGTTTAATCACCTTTCTAAGGAAACCAATTTTATAATATTTTATTATAATTTAAGTATTTTGTGAGCGTTTTTCTAAATTCTGTCCTGAAACCCTACTTCCAAGGGTTTGATCAAAGAAATGTAAAAATCTCTCCATTCCACTAAGGGATTTTCATAAAAATTGGTGGAATGGTAGGGATAGGTCTTGTATATATGGATTTTTCTTCATTTTTGTTGGAGCCAAGGTTGGATGCATCTTTGGAGCAATGAATGCCTAACATCTCTTTGTGCTAGGCCAAGGAAGTGTGGGTTTGAGTGAACCCATATTAAATATGATTGTTTGGGTGCCCAAAACCTATTGAAATTATGGTTTGTGGATGTGAGACACCTGTCCATATCATTGGTTGAGTTTTAGAGTGTAAAAATAAGGCACTTGCTTTGTAAAATAGGGCTAATTGGGGTTCTAGAGAAGCGGTAAAAGTTACTTTTTGATGCATACTCTCAAAAACACCCTAGGCTCATTTTGAGATATATTTTATAAATCCAAAAAGGGTATCCAAAAATCATTTCATAGTCCTAATATCTAGTCTATATAAAAAGATATTCATGACTATCCTAAAAGGGAGGGCTACTAGGAATTTGGGGTGGTTGTGTAACATGTCATTATTCCACATATCAAAGAACATATAAAATGTATGGTAAATGTCTATAAATATGTCCTAAGGTGTTTTAAAAGCCTTAAATTGAGTTCCTCAATCATTTTTGGAGTTTGTGTCAAGTTTGGTGTAAATCGGGTTAAGATTGGGTTGCCTAGTCAATGGATTATTGAATCGGAGAATGCGTTATGCCTTGTGATCTTGCACTCTGAGTTTTTTTGTTGAGTTGAGTTATTGAATATACCTTTTTTTCCTCTATATAACTTTTCAAGTTATTTCTACTCATCATTTGTTATATCAATAAATTTCAAGAGTTTTTGCTTAGTAGTATCCTTTTTTCGTATGCCATTTGGAAAGGTTGAGATGGGAATGCCTCCTTCTACTATTGATGATAGTTCAAGAGGAGTGAATTGTTTTTTTTGATAGAATTATGAAGGCATATCTTGTTATTCTAAACTAGTGGCCTCTAATATTATCCTCTTCCTCCTCTAAAGTGGTTCTTCTTCTTCTTTTTCAGAGGATTTAAAAATCATTTATTTAGGGCATTTTATTAATCTTTTATATACTCTTGGGATTTCATTAGGTGCCTCTTTGGTTATTCCCTTGGCCTTATAGGATATGGTTCTTTAATAAATTAAAGGAGTTGTGTTATTAGTAGTAACTGTTGGTATTATGGATGACTTTGTCATGTGTTGCATTGGTTTTGTCATTGATGTCAACACTTATCTTTATGGAGGTCTAGATTGTTGATTTGGCACTTTAGTTATATTGGTTTGTTGATGAACCGACACATTGTGGTCCCAGTATGGTATTGGCTTATGCACAGTTACTGGTATATGTTTCACTGACATCTCAAGAAGTTGATGATGACTTGCTATCATCTGGAGATCATTTGGTTACGTCGAAGACATGGATTGGATGTTTGCATTTGGCATTTTGCATATTGGACTGATCGGGTTCACATATTTGCCTTGATCGGAAGACAGGTCTAGGTTATGAACCGACAGAAGAAAACATGTTCCAGATCAGAATGACATGTTTTGGAAATGATTTATTGATTGGATAATGTGTAAATGTATTGAGGCCGACATATTGTATTGCACCAAGACTTATTTTGTAATTATTTAAATGTAATATCTTTTGGGAGATGACCTAATGGTTAGGTCTTAGGTTTTTTATAAATAATTGTAAGATCTTATTTGGAAGAGGTGTATGCGAGTGTATGTGTTGAGATTATTATGAAGAGCAAAAACAAGCAGATCCTTATGTGAATCACACAGATATCATCTGAAGGTTGAAGGAAAGAATGTTAAAGGTCATGAAGCTATTTAGTCCTCATGCACAAAGCTTAATTTGGTATTGAATCCGTCATTGAAGATGCTAAATTGAAGCAATACATTGATTATTGGATTTAACTATCCAACTATGTAGTCAGTGTGACTGTTGGCATATGGACACTCCAATGGGACATTGTGTGTGATTGAAGGTTTTGTCATTGATGGCAACCTTGCAATCCTATGGCACCGGCAAGACATTATACCGGCAAAGCATTACACAGGCAACCTTGCAATCCTATGGCATCGGCAAGACATTATACCGGCAAAGCATTACACAGGCAACCTTGCAATCCTATGGCACCGGCAAGACATTATACTGGCAAAGCATTACTCAAATAGAACAGTGCTCCGACATCAACAAAATCAATCTACACCGGAACTGACACAGAAGATGTACACCGACAGAGAAGATGTACACCGACACAGAAGGAAATATGTATACCGACACAAAGGCCGACTGGATTTCTAATATGTAATATTTTGTTTATCATTGTAAGCCGACTTGGCAAATTGTAAAATGACTCTTGTATATAAAAGAGATCATTGTAGGCATTTGTGGGATATGGATAGAATGCAATAAATAAATTATAAGGCAGACCTAATGTGCGAATTCTAGGTCAAGGGTATATGTAAAGAACAAAGCAAGAACCAGTACTGAATCTGGCATTGAAGATGCTATTGTAAAGTAGTACAGAATATTGGATTTGTGTAAATCCTCATTGTAAGTCAGTGTGACTTCTTATTGAGCAGTGAGCTCTAGGCAGTTGGCCTTCCTGCATGTGCAGGCCCCTATTGTAAGTAATATTCTCTTATTGGCCAGTAAGTGAATATTGTGGGTCACAAATCCCACCGAGGTTTTTCCCACACCGGGTTTCCTCGTTAAACATCTTGTGTTATGGTGTTCTTTTCATGTGGATGCTTTTGATTTTGTTATTCGCATTAATTCTTGCATACCGATATACTATTACTTTATATTCTGCACATTCAGTTTTAAGAAAATTTCATAACCGGTCAGTAACTGATTCACCCCCCCCTCTCAGTATCTATGGGAACCCTAACAATTGGTATCAGAGCCTGGTCCTCTATTTTCAAAAGCCTAATAGCTTGAGGAAGATCTTGACACTGGTAAAGATGGAAAATTTGATGAAGCAACTTGAAGGAGCTCTTACTGACTATGATGCAGAGAAGTTGAAAAATATCAAATTAGAAGATGATTTAAAAGCAACTCAGGAAATTATTCAGGCACTTCAAGAAAATCTTAGTGTTACAAGAAACAAGAGAAGAGAACTTTGTGAAAAATTGCAAAATGAAAATGATGAAAAAGAATCATTAAATGATACGATAAGCAAATTGAAACAAGAGATCATGACAACAAAAAATGAAATGCAGGATATGACTATGAGATTCTGCAAAGAGATTGAGGACAGAAAGAGGAATGAAGAAGAATTGACCAGAAGACTAAGTGATGCAGCAAATGAGGACACAAGACTTAGCTATGAAAATGATATGTTGAAGACAGATCTGATGCATACTCAAAATGACTCGAATGAACTAATGAGACAAAAAGAGATCTTGGAAAGGGAATTGGAAACTGCAAATCTACACAAAGAAAAATTCAAGAAAAGCTCAGAAGAACTTGGTACCTTATTGAAGAATCAAAAACCCAAAGGTGACACTTCTAGAGTTGGATTTGAAGTCGGAGAAAGCTCTGGTACTGCAAATACCCAGGATCAAAGCAAACCGGTAAGACCCTCTAATACTTAAAAATTCAATGGAAAATGCTTTAACTGTAATAAATATGGTCATAGGGCAAATGAATGTAGATCTAGGAATTATCAGAACATCAATCCTCCCACCGGTCAATGCACCAAATGCAACAAAATTGGTCATAACTCTGAAAATTGCAGAATGAATGTAAGATGTTATGTTTGTGGAAGATTTGGTCATTTATCAAATAAATGCAGAACACAAACCGGCATAGGTTATGGGAGAGTTATTCAGAAAAATAATGTAACCTGTTATGCATGTAACAAGATTGGTCATATTGCTAAATTCTGTAGAAGTAAAGGTACACCGAAAGATAACAAAAGTACTAGCTTAAAAGGTAAAGAAAAGGTTGAAGAGGTTAAACATGAATTTTCAAAGCAATGGATTAGAAAAGGTGATCTAAATATTGGGGTTACTCCTCCACTGGTAGAACCAACAAATGCTTCACCGGCAGGACAATATGATGCTCCACCGACAGGACAGAGCAATGCTCCACCGGCAGGATGTTCTTCATCAAATTGAAGAAAATTATCTTGAGGGTTTGGCAATTTAATGACACATGTGCTATTATTCCCTCCGTTAGAGAAAAGAAGTTGAAAATCCTTCATTACTGGCAAATAAAGTTGAGTTAATACATTTTCGGCAAACAATTAATGTGGTAGGTGGCATAAAAGACTTTATAAAATAAGGTTTTTGGCTCCATTTCATTTCACTGTGAATTCAAACCTTCAGAGAGCGTGAAGATTTCCGAGCTAAGGCATTCCAAGCAAAGAGGCAAAACACTTCAGCAATCAATCCATCCAAAGGTAGAAAAAGGTATTTATCATCATGGCATCCTCCTCTGCACCTAAATTCATAGCAAACCCTACAGTAGTCGAGGTTATAAAATGACCTAGGCCCGTGTTTGAGCTAGTTCCCAAGGTAGCTAAGAAAGATGACAACACTGGTGCTTTTTCCCAAATTCCAAAGGGTGTTGTTTATGTAGAAGACCCTAGAATGTATATTCATTGCAACATAGAGGAATTAGTTGACAAAGAAATAAAAAACATGTATAAATCTATTATATGTGACAAAGCCGAAAATGTGAAACCTGAACATAAAATTGTTGAAACCCTAGGATTCACTGAAATCCTCTGCATTCCTGAATTTCCTAAGGAAGTGGTTAGGATAGTTCTAAGCAGGGTACATGGATCATTCTTTTGGCTTGATTCAGTTCACAAAATTACTAAGGTAGTTGTGAAAGTAGTAACAGGATTACCTTCCACCGGTACTAGACCCGACAAAACCAAGAAGGTCTCCAATGACCTAGTAATGAAATTAATTGGTGCAATATCCGACAAAAGATCATTGAGGGTTAATGATGTGACCGATACAAATGTGAGATTCATCAACATGATTCTAGGTTACAAAGCAACTCATGCAAATAGGCTTAACTCTATTTCTAGTTTATGCATAAAGAGTGCTCATGACATGGTTAAGGACAATGTGAAAATTGATATCTGTGAATGGTTAAAAGATGAGTTAATTGACAACTTAGCGAAAATCAAGAAGGATAAGAAAGGAACCTTTAGATTTGGAAATTTGCTTGTATTCTTAATGCTACATATAACCAAACAGGCTCCCGGTATAGGCAACAAGGAGTTTGGATTTGACATACCGGTAGGAAAACAATTGTCTGACTTATTCAACAACATGGGTGAAAACAAAGAAAAGAATATCCATGAGTATTTTCAAGCACTAAAGGTCAAAATGAATAAGAGGATCAGACTATCATAGGAAATCGTCAACGAATATAAGGATGATATATGTTTTGTAATAAAAAAGGATGAGATCTAGATGGAAGCAGTCATCCCAAGAACAATCTGGGTTACAGAAATGGGGTATGAAACAAATGACCACATAGTGGAAACTTATGCCAAAGCACTTCTGGAAGCCCTCGATGAACCAAAGGAAGAAGTATTTGGTAGTGCTGAGCACATTGAAAGTCAAATTCAATCTAAAAAGAGAGTAAAGAAAGTTGAGGCATCTATGAGGAAAGGAAGCAGGCAAGCAAAAGCCTTAAGAGATGATGTATTAAAGAAAACTGGCATAACAGAAGAAGAGTTGGCAGCCCAACAGCCTGAAACTCATCTATCATCGGTAGATACCTCCTCAGAAGGAGATATGCCAGCAACTTTCAAAAGAGTTGTTAGGAAAAGAGACCCCTCACCGGTATCCACTCCTTCACCTAGAAGGACAAGATAGAAGCAACAAGCTGTAAGGTCTCCAGTCAAGAAAGCCACACCTAAGAAAAAGCTGACCCCCAAAAAGAAGAAGAAGACAGACATTGACTTGGCCCCTTTTGACATATTACTGAATGAAATCATTGGGGAAGGTAAATTGAAAAACATAGGGAAAATCTATGACACCCTATTAGAAGATGAGAAAGGAAAAGTTGAGGAAAGTGTTATACTACACATGGAAATGTATAAAAAGTTTTTGATGCAAGTCCTAAATGAAATTCCTAATGAATTATATAAAAGACTTGAGGCCAGAAGGCAAGAAATAATTGAGTTGGATAAGAAAATTAAAATAGAAAAATTACTTGCAGTATACTCGGTCAACTCACCTAAGGAAATTGATGATTTGATAGCTCAGGCCAACCAGATAGTCTTTTCCACTGCACACCGAAAAATATCATTAATGGCAGGTAGAGTTACTGAAGTTTCAACTGAAACAGAAGATGGTTGGGATAGATTCTTGATTGAAAAAGAAAAACAAGAAGAATATATGAATCCCTAGCCCATTCTGGTATATCAAAAGGACAAAGGGAAAGGTAAAGTTGGTGGACCGCCAAGTATCAAGATTAGAGACAACTTACCCCCACCTCCTTTAAATACTCCACCAGTAAAAACAACTGCAGAAGATCAACTAGCAGCTGAGAGCATGGACACAGAGGATAACAATCCTAATCCTGAAGTCCTATATACTGTAAATGTTGATACTCAAAAAATCAACATAGTGGTAGATAAGGATACCACAGATAAATCTGATAATAAAGATTAACCGGCAACAGGAAACCAAGAGCAACTGGTAGTAGATTCAGAGAAAAAGATGGAATTTGGAACACAAACAGAGCAACCAATAGAGCTAAAGGTTCCAGAACAGATACCACTGGTAAGAAAAGATGCAGAGAAAACTATGCTCAAAGAGATGGAGACACAAATAGACCTACCAGAGGTCAATACCAACATGGTCCCTTCCACCGGCACTCAGTTTACTGGGTCACCATCAAATGTAATAGAGGTATTTCTCGATTCTATCAAGAAAATAACTGATTATTAGCTCACAAGCCTATAAAGCAATAGATGATTCAATTCCAGTTTTGAAATTAATAGCTCCAAATTGTAATATAGCCAACAAAGATTCTTTAGGCCAGTTGGATACACTTTGTAAATATATTTCTGAAAATTTTGAGCAAACAAAGGTAGAAACTCTAAAGGAAAGTGTAGAAAAAGAGAAATAGAAATTCTTTGAGGAAGGAATAAAGAAGTGTAACAGGGAATTTGACACACTTCTACCGGAACTTTGCAATTTATTGAAAGAGTACAAAACTCTGTATAAAGACACCTGTAAGATAAAATTTTTGACCACGGATGTAGACAAAAAGATGAGCAAGGTACAGGAAGAGATCAATAAACTTGCTGATAATTTTGTTAACTCACCCGATACATTATCAGTTTTTGAGGAAAAGATAACAAATTTTGAGGAAGAATTGCTCAAATTAGAAAGAGAAAAAGAGAAAATAATAATCAAGGCAAAATTTTTGAGATCTAAACTAAGTCCAAGATTGGACTATTTAGCATCTTTGCGTAAGGAAATCTCAGAGGCACTAACACAGGGTAGCAAAACACTGGCAGAGCACTTGCAGCATCTCACCGGTACAGTACATAGAACTAAGATAGCAATAAAGGAGAGCAAGAAGTTTATGGATGGTATAAACTTAATTTTGGGAGATATTCTTCAGATAATAACTACCCAACTACAAGGTTGAGGTTATGAATTGGTACAACTACAAATCTACTAACCTTTTTCATTGATGCCAAAGGGGGAGTAGTAGATGAGAAAATTCAAAACATTGGGATCACATGCTTAGGGGGAGTCCTCATATTTTTGGTAACATTTTTTGGTATACACATTTTTGGATATCTTTTTGAAATTTCTCATGAGTGTTGCCATCAATGCCAAAGGGGGAGATTGTTGGCATATGGACACTCCAATGGGACATTGTGTGTGATTGAAGGTTTTGTCATTGATGGCAACCTTGCAATCCTATGGCACCGGCAAGACATTATATCGACAAAGCATTACACAGGCAACCTTGCAATCCTATGGCACTGGCAAGACATTATACTGGCAAAGCATTACTCAAACAGAATAGTGCTTCGACATCAACAAAATCAATCTACAATGGCACCGACATAGAAGATGTACACTAGCACAGAAGATGTACATAGACACAAAAGGAAATATGTATACTGGCACAGAGGCCGACTGGATTTCTGATATGTAATATTTTGTTTATCATTGTAAGCCAACTTGGAAAATTGTAAAATGACTCTTGTATATAAAAGAGATCATTGTAGGCATTTGTGGGATATGGATAGAATGCAATAAATAAATTATAAGGCAGACCTAATGTGCAAATTGTAGGTCAAGGGTATATGCAAAGAACACAACAAGAACCAGTACTAAATCTGGCATTGAAGATGCTATTGTAAAGCAGTACAAAATATTGGATTTGTGTAAATCCTCATTGTAAGTCAGTGTGACTTCTTATTGAGCAGTGAGCTCTAGGCAATTGGCCTTCCTACATGTGTAGGCCCCTATTGTAAGTAATATTCTCTTATTGGCCAGTAAGTGAATATTGTGGGTCACAAATCCCACCAAGGTTTTTCCCACACCGGGTTTCCTCGTTAAACATCTTATGTTATGGTGTTCTTTTCATGTGGATGCTTTTGATTTTGTTATTCACATTAATTCTTGCATACCGGTATACTGTTACTTTATATTCTGCACATTTAGTTTTAAGAAAATTTCATAACCGGTCAGATACTTATTCACCCCCCCCTCTCAGTATCTGTGGGAACCCTAACAGTGACTCCTAATTTTGTGATTGAGCAGTTAGCTCTAAGCAGTTGGCCTTTCTGCATGTACAGATCCCATTATTGTATTCACATACTATCTACAGAAGTATCATCTGATTGTGAGTAAGTTTTCCCACCGTGGTTTTTCCCCTTACAGGGTTTCCACGTCAAAATATCTATGTTATGTGTTGTGGATATTGTTTTGCTTTTTGTTTCATGCATTAAGTTGTACTGGTATTTCTATAACTGTTAATCTATTTTATCGACACTGAGTTTTAAGTTGGAGTAATTTGTTTTGGGTTGCAATTTATTGACCAATGATTCACACTCCCCCTCTTAGTTGTCCTTCCCGGTTCCTAACAATTGGTATTAGAGTCTAGTCCTCTTTTTGTAGAAGCCTAACAACTTGAGGAGATCCTATGGCAGAAAATATCTTCAGGAAGGACAGTCCCAAACTTGATGGAACTAACTATGGTATATGGAAGATCAGAATAGAGACACATCTGAACTGCATTGGAAGAGAGATATGGGATGTTACAAAGGATGGCTAGGTTGCTCCTAATCAGAATAACCCTAATCCACCAACCTTGGCTAAAGACATGGAGAATGATTGTGAAGCAAGAGAAGCACTTCTAAGCGCATTATAAGATCAACAAATCATGGGATTATCAGACAGATCTACAACAAAAGCTATTTGGGATAAAGTTGAAACATTGAATGAAGGAGATTCCACTATCAAAATTGCAAAACTGGAATGTTACCGGGTCAGGTATGAAAATTAAAAAATGGAAGAGGATGAAAGAATTTCTGCATTTATGGAAAGAGTTAATGAAATTGTTTTAGGAATACAATGTTGTGTAGGATCTTTAAGTGAAGATGAAATTGTTTCTAAAGTTTTAAGAGCTTTTCCACCAACTTACAAAATGAAAGTGACAGCTATTAATGAGTTGAGAACAATGCCTAATACATCAGTATCTAGAGATACATTGGTTGGAAAACTTTCAACATTTGAGCTTGAAGAATTTGGTCCTGTTGCTACAGTCAATACTGATGTAGCTTTCAAAGCATCATCATCATCATCTGACAAATATATTTGGAAAGCACTTTATGCAAAAGAACTTGAATATATCAAAAGAGAAAATGAAGAACTTGAAGAACTTGAAGCACTATTTGCAAGGAAGATGCCTAAAGGTCCAACATGAAGTAAATATGAAGGTAAAGCACCTTTCAAATGTTTTAATTGCAATAAAGTTGGTCATATGGTGTCTAGGTGTGTTGATAGACATTCATGACTAAGAGATGGGGCAAAGAGAACATATAAGCCTAACCCTGAATATCAGAGATACAAATCTAAGAAAAACAAAGATAAGTAATGTTACTATGCAGATCAAGGTGTTATAGATGATTCTGATGAAGATCCAACAGATAGTGGATGGGCATTTGTTGCAATAAAAGAAGATCAATAGACATCTATTGTCAAATCGGTAGAGTAGGAATTAACAACAAAACTTGAAGAAAAGGATGAATGGATCATTGATAGTGGATTCTCGCATTATATGACTGGTGATAAAAGAAAATTCTTATCATTACAGGAATATCATGGAGGTCAAGTAAGATTTGGAGATGACAAAGCTTGTTTGATCAAAGGAAGAGGCACTATATCTTTGGATGCAGAACAAAATGAAGAACCAGTCAAACTGGCATCATCAGAGAACTCAACTGTGACTGAAGAACAACAACCTGTGAATGGAAATCAGTAAAAACCCAGGTATGTAAGATTGAAACATTCAAAAAATTAGATAATTAGAAATAAAAATGAAGGTGTTATGACTAGAGGAAGATTGGCAAATGAAGAGGTATGTTTAATCTCTCAAGTTGAACCAACATCAGTTGTTGAAGCATATAAAGATAAACATTGGATAAAAGAAATGGAAAAAGAATTAGAATAGATTGAAAAGAATAATACTTGGACATTAGTTCCCCGACCTAAAGACAAAAATGTAATTGGAACTAAATGGGTATTTAGAATTAAACTGAATGAAGACAATGAAGTAATCAGAAACAAAGCAAGATTAGTTTGTAAAGGTTATTATCAAAAATAAGGAATTGGTTATAGTGAAACCTTTGCACTGGTAGCCAGAATTGAAGCAGTTTGACTATTTCTTGCATTTGCAACTCACAAGAACTACAAGGTTTATCAGATGGATGTAAAATGTGAATTTTTGAATGGAGATCTTGAAGAAGAAGTTTATATTGAGCAGCCTGATGGATTTTCATTAACAAGATAATAAGAAAATGGTTTGCAGATTAAGAAAAGCTTTATATGGATTGAAGAAAGCTCCCAGAGCATGGTATGCTAGACTGGATAAATATCTTTTAAAGCTAGGATACACAAAAGGCAATGCTGACAGTAATTTGTATAACAAAATTACCAATGATAACATTTTGATTATTGAAGTATTTGTGGATGATATCATTTTTGGAGGAGAAGAAGAGTTATGCAAAGAATTTGCTAATAATATGAAGGAAGAATTTGAAATACCTATGATTGGAGAGATGAAATTTTTTCTAGGTTTGCAGATTTCTCAAACAGATAAATGTATATTCATTTGTCAAACAAAATACTTGAAGGAACTTTTGAAGAAATTTAAAATGGAAAACTCCAAACCGGTAAGCACTCCTATGACTACAACTGATAAATTGACATCAAAGGATGATTCAACACCTATAAATCTGACAAGGTAGAAATTTATGATTGGAGGGTTACTGTATTTGACACAAACCATACCTGATATAATGAATGCAGTATGTATTGTTTCAAGATTTCAAAGCAATCTTAAATAAAATCATGAAACTGCAGTAAAAAGGATTTTTTGGTACCTGCAAGGCACAACAAATCTTGGTTTATGGTATCCTAAGGATGACAATTTTGAGTTGTGTACATATATAGATGCAAATTGGGTAGGAGATGTGGATGACAAAAAGAGTACCATTGGTGGCACATTCTTTCTTGGCTGAAGGTTAGTTTCATGGATCAACAAGAAGTAGACTTGCACATCATTATCTACAATAGAAGCAGAATATGTTGCAGCAATAGCTAATTGCACTCAGGTATTATGGATCAAGCAAATGTTGAAGGATATCAAGGTAAAATGTAATGAATTGGTAGTTATTTACTGTGATAACTCAACAACAATAGATATATCAAAGAATCCAGTATTTCACTCTAAAACAAATCATATTTCTATTAAATATAATTTTCTGAAAGAAAAAGTTGAAGCAAATGAAGTAAGATTGGTTTATGTGAACACTAAAGAGCAAATTGCAAATATTTTTACAAAGCCTTTTCCTAAGGAAACATTTGAATATCTCAGAGAGAAGCTTGGGATAATCACCCCACTGACAGAGACTTAAATGATGCAGATTGGCATCAAACCGGTAGGGACTAATAGAAAAATATTTTTTTGGTTTGATGAAGGAGAGCTACTACTCAAGAGGAGTAGTTAATTGTATGTTACATTTTGATTTTTAACTGCTTTGGCATTTGATGTCAAAGGGGGAGAGATGTCTATGGAAAAACATTGTAGTTTGAATATTGGGGAGAGATGTATTTTAGTTTTGGTTATATTGTTTCTGTTTTTGGTACAAAAATTTGTGTTGATTTGTTTAGGGGGAGATTGTTGGCATTCTATTTTTGGCACTTGGATGTTTTTCCATCTAGTGTTGACATCAATGCCAAAGGGGGCGATTGTTGGTGTTATGGATGACTTCATCATGTGTTGCATTGATTTTGTCATTGATGTCAACACTTATATTTCTGGAGGTCTACATTGTTGGTTTGGCACTCTGGTTATATTGGTTTATTGATGAACTGGCACATTGTGGTCCTAGTATGGATATTGTCTTATGCACAATTATCGATATATGTTTCACCGACAAATCAGGAAGTTGATTATGACTTGCTATCATCTAGACATCATTTGGTTATGTCAAAGATATGGATTGGATGTTTACATTCAACATTTTCCATATTGGGCTGATCGGGTTCACATATTTGCCTTGATTGGCAGATAGGTCCAGGTTATGAACCATCATAAGAAAACATGTTCCAGATCAGCACGACACATTTTGGAAATGATTTATTGATTGGATAATGTGTAAATATATTGAGGCTAATATATTGTAGTGCACCAAGACTTATTTTGTAATTGATTTAAATGTAATATCTTTTGGGAGCCGACCTAATGGTTAGGTCTTAGATTTTGTATAAATAATTGTAAGATCTTATTTGGAAGAGGTGTGTGTGAGTGTATGTGTTGAGATTATTGTGAAGAGCAAAAACAAGCAGATCCTTGTGCGAATCGCACATATATCATCTGAAGGTTGAAGGAAAGAATGTTAAAGGTCATGAAGGTATTTAGTCCTCACGCGCATAGCTTAAACTGGTACTAAATCCAACATTGAAGATGCTAAATTGAAGTAGTACATTGATTATTGGATTTAACCATCCAACTGTGTAGTTAGTGTGACTCCTAATTTTATGATTGAGCAGTGAGCTCTAGGCGGTTGTCCTTTCTGCACGTGTAGACCCCATTATTGTATTCACATACTATCTGCAGAAGTATCATTTGATTGTGGATAAGGTTTCCCACCTTGGTTTTTTCCCTTACAAGGTTTTCATGTTAAAATATCCGTGTCATGTGTTGTGGATGTTGTTTTTCTTTCTATTTCATGCATTAAGTTGTACTTGTATTTCTATAACTGTTAATCTATTTTACCGACACTAACTTTTAAGTTGGAGTAATCTATTTTGGGTTGCAATTTATTGACAACTGATTCACCCCCCCCCTCTCAGTTGTCCTTCCTGGTTCCTAACAGTAACATGTTTATTCATTCTAGGCTTCTCATTGATCGATAAAGGATCCTTTTGATCTTCTTCCCTCTCTTTTGCCTATTTATTAATTTTCAATGGAAATTTCTCCATAAGTATCCTTAAATGACCTATTGGATGAGTAGCAGTGGTTGGCTTAATAGAGGAATACGACTTGTCTTTTGAAGTTCCTTCCTATTGTTGTAATGGTTTTTCTTGTATTTGAGGAATGAGGTGAATTGGGTAATGGCTACTGACCCACTCTTATGTCTAGTGAATGACATATTGGCCCTATGTTTCATATCTTCCCTTTCTTTGAGAGTTACATAAACATTGGAATAGTGACATCAAAGTTTCTCTTTGAGTTTTATAGTAGATGTAGTTAATTTTCATTATCCTTAGCTTGGCTTCATCTAAAATCCATATTCCATAGGATTCATTATAATGTTCCAAATCTAATCTACAAAAGTCTTAAAACCTCACTTCATAATAATGTACATAGTTTTCCTAGCTGTCTTCTATATTAGGTACATGTTTAAAATATGATCCAATCACATGACTTACCGTGCCTATAAGTTCAAATCTATCCCTACCAATGTTCAGTGGTTTCAAAGAGAACTATACAAATTTAGGCCCTTCATTATTGGCCGCCTTCATATCTAAGCATGCATTTCCCCCTACTCTGATAAGAAATTGGAAGGATGGATTATATTTGTTTACAATTAGTTTGTGGGCATCCCCCACTTGTCTACACAATTCTAAAGCAACTAACATATCATAGGGATATCTTGGCAACTTATTTAGGTCCACAATGCATATAACCACCCTTATGTAGGTGAAGGTATTGAACTGAATAAAGTAACTTCCACATTTCTTAATATCAATAGCATTGGGAGATAGCCTTTTCCCAAATTCTACTTCCAACATCCTTATTAAAACAAACACAAAGCATCACTCACTACCATGTTATTCTTCTCACTCTTTTCCAAATTCAATTGAGGGTAGTGGTTAAACATTTTGACATTAGGATCAGTGAGTGACCCTCTCTTCCTTAATCCTAGATAGGTGGCTTGAGCAACTAGCAGATATACCAAATATGAAGTCATGTAGAACCTTTGTGTTGGCAAGAGACACTATTTTGATGAAGACTGATGCATGAAAGATGCTTAGGGGTTGTCATTGATGGAAACTTAGTCAATAAATCCCATTCAGTGTACATAGTTTTGGTTTGCCAGAAGTCATAGTATTCATGAGGCATTAGTCTGGAAGGCGGAATAGAGTAATTCATGAGGCATTAGTCATAGTATTCATGAGGCATTAGTCTGGAAGGCGGAACAGAGTAATTGATGGATTGTGCACATCTTGATTTTGGTGATGTAATTTTGGTTGTGGTAATCAAGGCAATTGATTCAAGGCTCGAGGTAGATTATCTCATGTTCCCAATATCTGGTGTTGATTTTGATGAATACTAAGAGGGGGCGGGGGGTGAATTAGTATACCAAAAAATCCTGTACTTAAACACTTTAATAGTCTAGCAGTAAACTGGTAAAACAATTTAGCAAACAAACCGGTTAACACACATGCAAACCAAATAGAAAATAATGCATTCACCCACAGAAGCACAATCACCATAACACAAGATATTTTGACATGGAAACCCAAATGGGAAAAACCATGGTGAGATGAAACTCACAAGTAACTATCTACAGAATAGTAACCAGAACAGACCCTGTTAGGAATCTCAATCTCTGTTAGGAGATAAGTCCGATTAAAGACTACCTTGTGAGAGGATTTCAGATCCACAGATGTGAACCACCTTGTTAGAGGATTTACAAAGGCTTTTCTGGGCCTACCCGGTTAAGGGTTTCTAACTTGTCAAAGATGTGAGTAATCAACAAGTGAATGATCTAGAAAATGGCACAGTCTGCTTGATTAGATCCATTGTAGCTCATAGCTAGTGCATTTCAGCATTACTTCAGTCTTCAGTAACTCCTTACTCTGTTACAACTCACAGACTTGATCTTCTTAGTTAAGATCGCACATTCAAGAGGTTTTCTTTCAACCACTACAAAACCTAACAACTAAACTTGCATACTCTCTCTATATTACAAAACCCTAGACATGATGTCCTTAAAAGGAATCTGATTTCATGTCAGTCTAGTAGGATTTCATTACAAGTTCCTAGGTTCATTGTATCTAGACACATTTGATAACACGACAGAAAATCACCGTCAAAGTGTTGGTGGATGGTAGCTCATCACAAAAATATACCAGTTGGTAACTCATCACAAAGTATTACCGGTTTGTCCAACTTTCTAGTTACCGGTTGGTGACTCAGAGTAATACCGGTTTAATGAATTACCGGTTGACAAAAATTGAAGACTGGGAAAAAGATAACTGCCACTTCTGGCTCCTTTGCTCCACTCCGCTTGAGATCCTTAAACCACTTGATCTCTCTTTGCCACTTGTGTCTTTATACCACTTGAGATCGGTAAACACTTTCTGCATAACAACAGTAGTCTAAAGACTACAACATGATACCGGTTGAGCATAATTCATACATTCTCAAAGTGATCTCATAGAAAGTGTGTGTCCATCAATGACAATCACAACATAATCATCAAAATGCCAACAATCTCCCCCTTTGGCATTGATGGCAACACTTAGGAAATTTTTTGACATCTAAGTGTTTTACAACAAAATTATGCCATAAGTAAAATTACTCCCCCTAAGCATATACACTATCCCTTTTGCATAAAATATAATGTATACTACTTTCTTATAGAGATAGACATGAAATTAGACATACCATGCATCAAAATTTTAAATACAAAATACTACTCCCCCTTTGCCAACAATGACAAAGTACAGCTGAAAAAACCCCTATTCCATTAGCATTAAAAACCGATTTAAAAAGTTTATGACAATAAAGAGTGAAACTTGTCAAAAACTGATTTAAAATTCTGCATAAATGTCTTCATGGATAAAGACCATGATTCAAACAATGAGGCAACAACCTCATTCTCCGTTTGTATCTGATAAACCTACTCCTCCATGACATCCATGGTACTCATCTCTTGAGTAACCGTTAGGGCATCTATATTGAGGTAGCATTTCTGGAGAATTTGCAATCTTGGAAGTAGGATCAGTTGAAGTTCCTGCAAATTATGTGTCCGGTTGCTTATCTCTGCCTCTAGTCTTGCAGATTGAATTTGAAACCGGTGAGCAGTTTGTCCATATGTGGAGAAGGAATCATATGGCATCTTGAAGGTGCTAATAAATGACTGCATATCAGATTGCAGTTTGTCCTTCTGAGTGAGCACATCATCACATAATAAATGAGGTTGACAAATCTTGCTGAGTAGTAGATTGCCCTCGTCCATTGCATCTTAGATGTCCTTTTGTGCCTTCTGAAGTTCTGACTGAAGCTCATTCAACTTCTTCACTACGGCAATGTTCAGAGCCTTTTCATGCTCCTTTTTGGCATTTGTTTCTGTAACTTCTTCTAGCTTTGGACTTGGTCTTCCACAACTGTACATAGAAGCTTTAGTTGGGAAAGTGAGGAATCGGTACTGGGGAGGTTTGTACTGGGTATCAAGTTGGTGAGTGTTTCTACCACAATTTGGATAACATATTCCTCCCTTTTCCTCCTTAGAGCATCCAATCACTCTTGAGAAAGATTAATGTTCATCAGTAGCTCTGATTTGTTTGCAGACTGAAGGTCAATAGGACTGGTAATGTTAGCTAGTTTGGCTTGACTACCAGTTGCCTTTGGAGTCTCCATCTGAGTGCTCTGTGCCACTTCTTCTTTCTCTTTGGCTCTTTTCTTGTCTTCTTCTGCCTTCTTTTGCTTCTCTTCATCTTCATCCTTTTTCTTCTCCTCTTCCTTCCTCTCCTCTTCTTCTTTTTTCTTCTCCTCTTTCTTTTTCTTCTCCTCTTCCTTTTTCTTCTCCTCTTCCTTTTCCACTTCCTTCTTCTTCTTCTCATCCTCTTGTTTCTTATTCTCCTCTTCTTTTCTCTTTTCTTCCTCTTTCTTTTTCTTCTCATCCTCTTTCTTCTTTTCCTGTTCTGCCTATTTTGTCTTTTCTATCTCCTGTTTCTTCTTCTCTTCCTCTACCTATTCTCTCTTGTCTTCTTCCTATTTCTCCTGATCTTTTGTTTCTATTAGTGCATCCGGAGTAACATTGTCACTATTTAAGGCATCGACATCAATTGGTTCCATTTGAGTGGTGACCAATTCTCCTTCACTGTTGTATACTTCATCCGGTTGAGTGATTTTCAATTCTTGCTTTGCTTTCCTGTTGGCTTCAGCCACTTCATGCAGTCTTAAAGCTGATTGAGCAAGGGAGTGGGTAGCTTTGACCACTTCTGGAACTTTTCCTTCCAATAGCAGGAGTCTTCTTCTTCTCATGAAGAAGAGGCCCTTATATTTCTCCACCACTTCATACAGTTCTATTTTAGGCACATCAGGAAAGTATTGTGAAAATACTTCCTCTCTTATTTCTTGTTCCTTTTCTATGGCAATGTGCCACTTATTGTCTAAAGAATTATACAAAGAATCAGGTGTCTCAGATTTAATTTCTGATGGCCACCGGTCATTAATACATAAATAATTGATAACTTCCTATTCAACTTCTTTCTTTTCATTATCATTAAAATCATCAAAGCACTCTTTCAAATCACCCAGTACTTTTGTTCTAATATTCTTAATTGTTCTTTAACAACGTGTCAAAGTTTTGTAAGAGGAAATATCAATATTTACCGGTGTAGATGTTTCCGGTTCACTCTTTGTCTTTTTCCTTGTTTACCTAGTCTTCTTAGGCTATTCTTTAGAGATAGTGTCCTCTGAGTCTGGTGTATTTCTTTTTGTCTTCCGCTTCCTCTCAAAGACTTTGGTGGGTGCCGCTTTCGGTCTCTTCTTTGCTGGTGACCGCTTGGTCACTTTGGGACTTGCTATGGTAACCAGTGCCGATGCTGAAGGCACTGCCTTTACCTTCTTTACTAAGGGTTCTTGAACCAGTGCAACCCTTTCCAAATAGGTGTCAATTCTCTTTTCCTTTGGATCAAGGGGTGAGGTGATTAGGGTAGAGGCATACCCATCTAACATGTCATTCATTACCTCATATCCCATTGGTTCCACTTCTTCCTGTCTAGGCTCAACCGCCTCCATTAGGCACTCATCAACTTTGATGGTGAAGCAGATGTCTTCCTCATACTTTTTGACTATATCACCAGATATTCTTACCCTTTGGTTCATTTTTCATCTGAACTCATCAAAGTATTTGTTCAACACTTCCGAATAACCGGTTCCAACCTCTTGTATGCTTTCCTTGATTTTCTTTGTCACCGGTTGGTCAGTAGACCACTGAATATCACCTACTCCTGGAAAATAGCCTTGGAAGTAGAAGAACAACCCAACCAATAGTTGTCCAAACTTAAATTTCAAGGCATTGTCCTATTTGATCGACTTGAGGTTCAACAAAAGTTGTCTTTGCATACCAGTGCACAGATCAAACAATGCATCTTCCTTGATCATCCTGTAGGCGGCATTTATCGCTACAACAAAGACAGAGTTGATTCTGCTAGCATGGAACATCCGGTATCCTATCACCATACATGCATATTTGACAAGATCATCCTTGATTGAATTGACAGTCATTCCTCGTGAATCGCTCATAGAATCGGTGAGCTTAGTCATTTTTGTCTTGCTAATCTTTCTTAGGGTTGGCACTTCACCGACATTGTAGAAACCAGTGATGACATGAATCATTTCTAGTGTGATATCATGCATCCACTCTACGTACATCTTATCACCGTGTACTCTGCTCAGAATAATTTGAATGTGATCATCCAAAAATTCTTCAAGAAAATAGGTTGTGTTGTGAAGTTTCTTCTTTTTTAGAATGCAAAATTCTGGTTTAATCTTCTTATCCTTTCCGCAGAACAGACTCAACTGGGAATGGATCATCAGAGATCCTAGGTCTTTAATCTTGCAGTCAATGAAATCTAAAATGCCTTCTTCCACTATGACACCAACGGGTATTTGAGATAGGGCATTGTATTTTTCCTTTCGTTGAATGAAGTCTATAGAATCAATGGGTGCAGTAGAGCTAGCATGTGATGCTGAAGCCATGATAAATAGGGAATTTTGAAAATACCTTCGTAGATCAAAATTTAGGGCTTCACAATTTGAAATTTGCTACACACTCCTTCGGTTGCTGAAATACCACTTTGCATTCTACACTTCTCCAACAAATGTTTGCTTTAGATTCTTCTTCAGGATTTTGATAAATTCTTTGAATCGCAATGTAAATCGCATTTCTTCGCTCTGCACTTGAAAAATTCTTTGCTCAAAAAAAATGATAGTGAGAAATGAGTTAAAAATTTCTTTTAAACATATTCTCCACTTACCATAATAAATGCTCTACTATTAGGGCGTAAACCCTAATTTTGCCTTATACCGTTTCCAGTCTTCTACCAATTTGACAGGTATCTCATACTAGTTAAGGTCTTTTACTAGTGTCAACCAGGGGTTCGAGATATTTCACTGTTTTCTCCCCCTAAGCTTTTCTAATGCTTAGTTTGCTAGTTCAACGATTTCCACATTGGGTGCAGAAACTGGTTCTTCTTGAATCACTTCTTCTGGCTTCTTCTTCCAGGTTTTCTTCATATCTTCTTGAACAATTTCAACATCAATTTTTCCTTTCAGAGTGACTGGTATATCATCCGATATATTCTTTCTACTTCTGCAGAAGCTTGTTGTATGACCCGGTTTGTTGCAGTGATAGCAAACCATTCTAGGTACTCTCCAAGGTCCATTATTCATGTTTCCATTCTTCCTTCTACATGTTGCAGTAGTGTGACCATGACCATGAAAAATCACACAAATTTCTCTCCATCCGATTGCCGCTTGATAGACACCGCTACCTGACTGATGACTATAGGTATTAAACCGGTTTGGGTTATGGTTCCCAGAGGGTTCAAGAAAAACTCCTTGATTCCTTTGAGGATACCTTCTGGTATTGTGCATGACAGACCTACATTCAAATGCTCTATGCCCAAACTTGTTGCATGCATAACAATTACCATTTAATCTATTGGATCTAGGCTTATCATTTAGAAAATAAGGAAAATTATTGTAAGCCTTACTTCTACATACATTAGCAGTGTGTCCTTCCTTGAGACAGTTAAGCAAACATGTTTGAACTTTTGCTTACCTTTATCCTTTGATGCCGGTTATTTCTTTGATGCTCCACTTTTTGTTCCAAAGGTCTCACCTTCCTCATATTCAGAGAAACCAAGTCCATTGGTATTCTTTACCAGTTTAACTGATTCAAGCTTTTGCTCTAGCTTGACATAGCTCTTATGAATTTGGCAAGTATTTCCTTTGACTCAGTGATTTCTTTGGAAATGGTAGCTTTGGATTCCTTCAAGGTTGTATTCTCAAAGATAGCCATGTTTAGTTCACCTTTCACTTCTTCTTTTTCCATTTTGCTTCCATGAAGATAAGCGGTAAGTGCACTGATCTCTTGCTTTAGCTTGGAGATCTCATGATCTTTGTCTTTTACCAGATCTTCATCTTTTCTCCGGTTCTCAAGCTCTTGACACATTCTGATAGTTAGACCTTCAAGTTCCCTTCTTAGGTTGGCATTGGACTCATTTAGTTTTTCAACTTCTTGAATTAGGGCTTCTATGTCCGCTTCATCAGAGGAACTATTTTCAGTTAGCTCCATCATTTTTTCAGCATGCTCTCTTCTTTTTACCTGAGAGGCCTTATATTTGACCATAAGTTCATCATAGGCTTGCTCAGACTGAGTGAGCCGATGAGTAAGTTTCCTCACAGTGTATTACCCCATATCGCTTTCCAAGTGGTTAGACTTATAGAAAGGTTGGCTCTGATACCAATTGATGAATACTAAGAGGGGGGGGTGAATTAGTATACCAAAAAATCCTGTACTTAAACACTTTAATAGTCTAGCAGTAAACCGGTAAAGCAGTTTAGCAAACAAACTAGTTAACACACATGCAAACCAAATAGAAAATAATGCATTCACCCACAGAAGCACAATCACCATAACACAAGAGATTTTGACGTGGAAACCCAAATGGGAAAAACCATGGTGAGATGAAACTCACAAGTAACTATTTGCAGAATAGTAACCAGACCGGTTAAGGTCATACAATGTTCTTTACCAGAACAGATCCTGTTAGGAATCTCAATCTCTGTTAGGAGATAAGTCCAATTAAAGACTACCTTGTGAGAGGATTTCAGATCCACAGATGCGAACCACCTTGTTAGAGGATTTACAAAGGCTTTTTTGGGCCTACCCGGTTAAGGGTTTCTAGCTTGCCAAAGATGTGAGTAATCAATAAGTGAATGATGTAGAAAATGGCACAGTCTGCTTGATTAGATCCATTGTAGCTCATAGCTAATGCATTTCAGCATTACTTCAGTCTTCAGTAACTCCTTACTCTATTACAACTCACAGACTTGATCTTCTCAGTTAAGGTCGCACATTCAAGAAGTTTTATTTCAACCACTACAAAACCTAACAGCTAAACTCGCATACTCTCTCTCTATTACAAAACCCTAGACATGATGTCCTTAAAAGGAATCCGATTTCATGTCAGTCCAATAGGATTTCATTACAAGTTCCTAGGTTCATTTTATCTAAACAAATTTGATAACACGACATAAAATCACCGTCAAAGTGTTGGTGGATGGTAACTCATCACAAAAATATACCGGTTGGTAACTCATCACAGAGTATTACCGGTTTGTCCGAATTTTTGGTTACCGGTTGGTGACTTAGAGTAATACCAATTTAACGGATTACCGGTTGACAAAAATTGAAGACTGGGAAAAAGATAACTGCCACTTCTAGCTCCTTTTCTCTGCTCCACTTAAGATCCTTAAACCGCTTGATCTCTCTTTGCTGCTTGGGTCTTTATACCACTTGAGATCAGTAAACACTTTCTGCATAAGAACAGTAGTCTAAAGACTACAACATGATACCAGTTTAGAACAATTACCGGTTGAGCATAATTCATACATTCTCAAAGTGATCTCATAGCAAGTGTGTGTCCATCAATGACAATCACAACATAATCATCAAAATGCCAACAGATTCATGAAGAAAATTAAAGGTTTGGTATTCGGTAATTTAGTTAGAACAAAGATATTGTGGTGTATCATGTGTTGCAAAATCTTAGGGTTGATTTCAGTGATCAGTTTCATGTTCGAGGTGATTGGAATGAATTATGGGAAGCTAATTATCATGTTTTTTTGGTCCACATTTAGAATTGTGGACGGGTTGAGCTAACTTGGTGATACACGTTTCATGTTGCGTGTTATGCAATTTTTGGAAGCCAACCTTTTCATTGGAGAGGACATATAAGCTCAATATGGATGAACATTTTGGTGTGTGTCATGAGAAGGGAAGTATGTATGAGAGTATTTGGAAGTTTGGTGAATTTGAATGAAGGTTTTGGTGGTCTGGTGACTGACATAGTAGGAAAACAGAAAGACAAATCAGTTGCAGAAGATAATTTGAGCCTAACCAGAACTACATTTTAGCATGTTTGGATGCTATACTCCAATTCACTCATTATTGTAATCATTTTTAATAGCCTGTAAGGCAGTGAGCCTTCCTTCGGGTTGTAGCCCTTTTTGTAATTGAGCAGTGAGCTCTAGGCAGTGTGCCTGAATGCAAGTGCATTCTCCTTATGTAATGCTATCATACTTCTAGCCATAGTATAATAATATTGTGGGTTCAAATCCCACTATGTTTTTTCCCTTACCAGGTTTCCACGTAAAAATTCTGGTGTTATGGTTGTTTGGTTGTTTGCTTCAAGTTTTTGCATTTTAGTTTCTTTCTTATGCATCCGATGGTTTAAGGATCAATTTAATAAGTTTGTAAATTGTAAAATACTAATTCACCCCACCTCCTAGTGTTTATTGATTCCAACAATTGGTATCAGAGCCTAGTTCCTAAGAAGAAGCCTAACAACTTGAGGAAGATCCAAAAGATTAAATCAATGGACTTTGGTTTGCAGAGACAACTTAGTGTGGCACTTGAAGTGTTGGCATTGCATTAAGTTTGTTGGTATGATGATATTGAGAAGGTTGTTGGAGATTGATGATATAATTGATAAAGGATGATTACTGTCTTAATAATATTATTTTGTCATTGATGTCAAGCAATTAATTTTCTGATTCAGTATGATTTTGCCATGTCTTAAAGAGTATGTTTTGATGAGTATAAAGATGTCAGGAAATTACACAGAAAGAATGTGAAAATGAAGGGGAGTAATAAGTTATTCAATGGGCAACTATTTCCGAGTTAGACAATGATGAGATTATGTTATTTTGATTGTTTTGATACCTATATATGTGTATTCGAAGACTGAATAAGAAGGAGAAAATATTTCATGCAATAGAATGAGTAAAGCTTTGATACTATTCTATTTTACCGAGCAAGGAGCCAGTTGGTAAATTCCAAGGTTATCGATGTCGGTTAAAGAAGAAATAAGTCACCGAGTGTCGTTAGCAAGAAAAGCTACCGAGATAGTAACCAAGATGAATACATAATGTCTACCGAGTAAAGTTCAGAATTAACCGAGCATCAACCGAGCAGTAATAGAATGCATTGGATGAATAAATACATTATTAAATGAAGGATGCCAATGAGATGGAGATTTATAGAAGATTGGAATATCGTGCAAGAATTTTGTTAAGGATCAACGACAATGAAAATTCAAGAGTTAGATCTACAACACAGATTGAACGGTCATAACTAAGCACAAGTACCAAGGAAGGAATACAAGTTTCAAGGCAAGATAAAACATTTTTCAGTTCAAAGGATTCAATGAACCTTGTCAAGTTTGAAGATCTGATGGCTAATATTAATCATGGGAAATGTGATTAAGGAGATTAAGCAGTTAGGAATTGCTTATAAATAAGGAAAAGTTGATGAACAATGGATGTGGGCAAATAGAAGAACACCGATGCTGCTAAAGTGATTATAGAGTATAGAAGATTGAAGATCTGATTGAAGAATAGAGTGAGAAGCCCAACAAGGAGGAAGATAAGTCTTATGATAAGATTATTTTGAGCACATAGAGTCTGCTATAACATTTCAGATGTGAAGTTGCAAATATATTTTATTACTATTATTTATTTTTGTAAGTGACAAGAAATCTCTTAATCGAGTGGACCTAACAGTCTTATTTGTAAATCCTCTAGCAAGGTAACATTCTAATTGAGTGTTTGAAATCCTTTGACAAGGTCACTTCTAACAAAGTGCAAGATTCCGATAGATCTGAGGGAAATCCCTTGACCGGGTCACATATAGCAATGTGTTTATGTAATCTTTAATAGGATTGGCTTTTAACCAAGCATACTCTAAAAGAGTATATTTTCTTTGTGGGTCTGGAATCCCACAATGGTTTTTCCCTATTTGGGTTTCCACATTAAATTTGATGTTAAATGTGTTTTGATGTTTCAAGTTTATCAGTTTATGAGTTTGAATGATTTACAGTCATAGTTGCATGTCAAGTAAGTTCTACCGAGGTTGAATCTGATTAGAACATTGGATTGTGAGTTTATCTGATTCACCCCTCCTCTCATTTAAGGATCAATTTAATAAGTTTGCAAATTGTAAAACACTAATTCACCCCCCCTCTCAATGTTCATTGATTCCAACAATTGGTATCAAAGCCTAGTTCCTCACAAGAATCCTAACAACTTGAGAAAGACCCAAAAGATTAAATCAATGGACTTTGGTTTGCAGAGACAACTTCGTGTGGCATTTGAAGATCTTGATGCAGCCAGAAATGAAGCGAGTTCTCTAAAAATAAATTTGAATGTAGCTGAAGACTTCATTGAGACATTAAAAGATAGAGTGAGAACTTCTAGAGAAAAGAGAAAGGAGCTGATATAGAAACTCAAGGAGAAAGAAGAATAAATTGACAATCAAGCCCTACAAGAAAAGACAGATGAATGTGAGAAGCTTTCTAGAGATAACGCAACCCTGAAGAATGAGATGCAATCCATTGTGATGAAGCTAACAAAAGGAGATTGAAGACCAAAAGAAGAGTGAAGAAAATATGACTTAGTTGTTGAAGGATAGATCTAATGAATGTTGCAGATTGACATATGAGAATGATCAGTTGAATCTTGAACTAGTGAAATTCAAGAATGATGGACAAGAACTTGAAAGGAAAATCATAATTCTAAGAGATGAGCTTTCTAGTTCTATCAAGTACAAAGGAAAATTAAAGCTAGTTCAGCCTAGTTTGATGAGATGTTGGAAATTCAGAGACATGGGAAAGACATGCGAGGACTTGGGTTTGAGAAAGGTGAATTCTTCAATTTTGGACAAAGCAATCATCAGAAGGACAAGAAACCTCTGGTAAGACAACCTAATGCCTATAAATTCAATGGTAAATGTTTTGTTTATGGTAAATTTGGTCATATGGAAAATCAATGTAGAAGTAAGATGAATAATGGGATGATTAATAATGTGATGAATAATGGATCTACCTTTATCATTTAATATTTCATATGCAACAAATTTGGTCATATGTCAAACATGTGTAGAACAATGATAAATAATTTTTAGAATAAGAGATGTTATGCTTGTGGAATGTTTGGGTACATTTCTAACCAATGCAGGATGAGACCAAATCAGATGAACTTCAAGCCTATACAAAGAAGTGTTGTTTGTCATGCATGCAACAAACCCAGTTATATTGCAAGATATTGCAGAAGTAGGAATGCTCTGGTAGACAAGAATAAATCAGATGAAAAGGCTAAATATAAAGTGGAAGAGATCAGAGATCGACATAAGAAGATGTGGGTTAAAATGGAAGATTCAAATGGGTAGAATGTCTCCACACCTGATTTCGGTGCTGGAACCTCATCCGGTAGGTAAGGCACTTTGGCCTTCAGGGGAGGTTTTTCATGAAAATATTTAGAACCTCCTTTTTGGAGATCTATATCTAGTCAAGGATGGTTGCAGATGATGGAGATTAGCTATGTAGTTGATATCTAGAAGATTTCATGGCGGTTTGAGTATCTGGTAATGAATTCCTAAAGATGCAAGGTATCCGGAAGCTTTTAGGGTTGTGCATTTATTACAACTTAAAGTTAGGTTTTCAGAAGATAAAAAGGAATTTTACTTATTCATTCTTCACATTGCAAGCATAGAGGAAGTGCAAAAGAGTGAAGCGAATGAGATCAAGAATTCATAGTAGAGCTTGAAGTGACCAGTCAATGATTCCTTGTATTCAATTGAGAATCAAAAGGTATTTATCCGTTTGTGAGATAGCCTTTCATACCCTAATTTTGAAATGGCATTTGCATCTGGTGCATTGACTCCACTTGTTCTCAAGATTACTGAGAGAGAAAGGTCAGTATTCAAGGGGCATCCATTCAAATCTATTGAAGATGATTTGGAAGGTGCTTTTTTCTTTGTCTTGTATGGTGTGCTACATAGTGAAGATATTAGGGCATATATCCACTGTAACATCAAAGAGATTGGAAATGTGGATATGCTATCACTGTATACCAAGCATATGATGAATGTAATGGAAAATTTGAAGCCATAATTCAAGTCATTATAGGATAAAGGTTTCATCCAGTTTATTCATTTTTCAATGTTTGATGAACCCGAATGGGTCTGATACATCCTGAGCCAAATCTATGATGATTTCATATGGCTATACCGACCTCATAAGATAATGAAGCTAGCCATTCAAGAAGTTACCTATTTGAATGCAACTGGTGAGATCCTCGATCTAAGAAAAGTTCATAACACTATAGTGAAAACTGTTACTGGATCGCAACATGACAATAGGTTGATGACAATTAATGATATCATATGATGTAATATTTGCCTCGATGTTGATGGGATACAACATGTACCAATCCAGAAGGAAAAATTATGTATTCGACACTACTATATTTGTAGCTTATCAAATGCTAAAGGATAACAAGAGGTATGATCTTTGTGTAGTTCTTCTCAGTGAGCTATTAAGCAATCTGAAGAAGATAAAGCAAGACAAGAAACCTATTTTTAAATTTGGTTCCATGATTCTTTGTTTAGCACTGTATTTCTGGAATAAAATCCTCAGTATTAGAAAGACTCAATGGGGCTATGATAAACTGGTGGTAGTTCAAATAAAGGAAGGTTTTCAGGGTTTGGGTGACATAGTCGCATATAAATTTTCTTTGTGGGGATATTTCAAATCCTTTCAAGTATCAATGCAAAGAAGAGAGAGGATCCCTAAAGAGATTGTTGAGAAGTATGAGAAAACCATTTGCTTTATGGTTGATAAGGACCAATTTCACATAGAGGCGATTGAGTTGAGAATTGTTTGGATCATGCCCATGGGTATGAAGTGCATGCAAATAGACTTGATGCATATGCTCAACACCTATTGAGTCAATTGATGGATGATAAGGAAGAAAGGTTCGGTACCTGCAACGAAAAAGATCTTTATTTGCACAAGAAGTTTACTAGACTGACAATAAAGAGGAAAGTAAGAAAGGAGGTTAAGGAGATAGCAGAGAAAATGGGCATATCTAAGGAGGCTGTGCAAAGGGAAAGAGAGAAAAACATATTGAAGGAGGAGGACAAGGAAAAGCCTAAGAAGTCAAAACCTGTTTCCATCCCTTTGAAGCAATCAAAGCCTAAGTAGTCTCAGTCTACACCTACCTTTGGTATGCAGAAGCCGGTACCTCCACCCATGTCACAAACAACATCAACCGGTGGAGCTGAGAAGGAAAGAATTTTGGGTAGAGTGTCAGAAGTAAGAAGTCTTATCACTACCCAGATAGGTTCATTGATGAGTAGCATGCAATATTCTAAGGATGCACTGAATAAGCCTATTTTGGCAGTCAGGAGAGGAGTAGAGGTGTATTCCTATCTCTTCAATGACATGATCAACATTTTGGAGAGTTTGAAGAAAGTATGGGATAACTATTTGCTGTTCCTTAAGACAATTTCTGCAGATATCTTCAAGTTTTTGTGAGTAGTTGTACATATCCTTGTATATAAGTTTTGGCAGATCCCTATCTTTGGCATTGCTATCAAAGGGGGAGAGAGAAGAGTGAAAATGGTGTAAAATTTTAGGGGGAGCTTGTACATTCTTGGTGATTTTGGAATTTTGAAGTTCTGCAGTCTTGAGTGTACAATTTATTTTTCACAGTGTTGCCATCAATGCCAAAGAGGGAGATTGTTGGCAAGAGACACTGTTCCGGTGAAGAATGATGCATGGAAGATGCTTAGGGGTTGTCATTGATGGAAACATCCAATAATTCCCATCCAGTGTACATAGATTTGATTTACCATAAGTCCTAGTATTCATGAGGCATAAGTCTGGAAGGTGGAACACAATAACCGATGGATTGTGCATATCTTGATTTTGGTGATGTAATTTTGGTTGCGGTAATCAAGGTAGTTGATTCAAGGTTCAAGGTAGATTATCTCATTATATTGATATCTGACATTGATTCATGAACATGATTAAAGGTCCGATATCTAGTAATTCAATTAGAATAGAGCTATTATGGTGTATCGTGTGTTGCAGAATCTTAGGGTTGATTTTGGTGATTAGTTTCATGTTTGAGGTGATTGGGATGACTTATGGGAATCTTATTATCATCTTGTTTTAGTTCACATTTGGATTTGTGGATGGATTGAGCTAACTTGGTGATCAAGTCATGTTGCGTGTTATGCGGTTTTTGGAAGCTAACATGGTAAACGATCCTTTTTGTTGGAGAGGATATATACCATCAATATGAATGAGAATTTTGGTGTGTGTCATGAGTAGAAAAATCTGTATGAGCAAATTTGCAAGTTTGGTGAATTTGAATGAAGGTTTTGGTGGTCTGGTGATAGACATAGTAGGAAAACATAAAGACAAATCAATTGCAGAAGATGATCCGAGCCTAATTGGAACTACATTTTGACATGTTTGGATGATATACTTTAGTTCACTCATTATTGTAATCATTTTCAATAGCCTGTAAGGCAATGATCCTTCCTTTGGGTTGTAGCCCTTTTGTAATTGTGAAGTGAGCTCTAGGCAGTATGCCTGAATGAAAGTCCATTTCCCTTATCTAATATTATCATGCTCCTGGCCATAGTATAATTATATTGCAGGTTCAAATCCCCACGTGGTTTTTTCCTTTCTAGATTTCCACATAAAAATTCCAGTGTTATGGTTGTTTGGTTGTTTGTTTTGAGTTTTTGTATTTTAGTTTCTTTCTTATGCATCCACTGGTTTAAGGATCAATTTAATAAGTTTTCTAATTATAAAACATTGATTCACCCCCCCCCCCCTCTCAGTGTTCATTGATTCAAACACTTGGGTCATTCTTCATCTGGACTAGTTGTTCATTCAAGTTATCACTAATCATATTACCCTAGTTAATATATTCTCTTCTATCCACAATAGTCTTAATGAAGGGGAGCATCCATGGTTGGAATTACTTGGCATCTGGTAATCCATCCACTCTAGTTAGGAGTGTAACCAAATCTCTAGCATTCATATGTACTAGGTTTCTATGAATCAATTTTAGTTCCTCCAACTATTGCCCTTTCCTAGGTTTATCTGACAATTGTTCATTGATATAGGCCATTGGGTCCTTATCATTTCTATAGAATTGTTCCCATAAGGAACTGTGACTTTGGCATAATGATCATGTGTGGGGTTGGAAAAAACCTTTTTAATAGATCAATATGTCCGAAGTTAGCATCTATAATTTTCCTGTTCACAAACACCAATTTTATGGGAGGAAGGTAGCCTAGGAACTTGCACTTGATTGGAACAAATTTATCTAGAGACATCAAACTCTCTGCATAAAAATAAATTAAGAACACATCGAATCTAGAAAATATTATTTTATCCACATGTAACTTACTACATCATTATTGGAATTAAATTCTAATCTAAATCTAATACTTAAGTCTGGGTAACAAGGCTCGAGGATAAGACATCCTCAATTATGTATGACACCTTTTGTTTCTGATACCCTGATGTCTGAAAGGGTATGAATTTGCAGGGGATTAGGAATATGACAATCTATTTCCTTTGCTGAAAATGGTTTCATAGTCTTGCATTGTTCAAAGGACATCTCTTGAATTTTATAAAGTTCTATCACTTGTAAGAAAATTCCCTTTATAATTTTCTTGATTTGTGAATGAGCGGGGTTGAATAATGTCAAGGCTTGCCCATGGTCTCTGGGAGATATGTTGATCTACTGGTAATATAAAATGGTAATGAAGACATAACTTTGAGGATTGAAGTTTTGAATATCTTAGGTAATTAAAAACTCAATTGAAAGTACCTCATCTAGATTTTTCTCATCCTCATCAAATGCTAACCTAGCAAACTCACCAAGAAACCCTAAATCTACAAACAACACCAGGAACTTAGGAGCACATAGAAGTAAAATGGAGTCATTAAAAAACTAACCCTGAAAATGCCACTTTTTGTCTTTGGAATGATGATGAAATGATCCTTGAGTGGATGTACCAAGGCATGAAAGGAACAAAAATTAAAACAATGTAGAACTCCTTAGGACCAACCCTAAACATGAGACCACACAAAAACCATGAAGAAAACAAATAAAAAAGGAAGAAAGAAAAAATACAACCCTACATGGACAAAACACTTGCTAATTTCAAATTTTGACAAGTAGAAACAACTAGATATTGATTGAATCATGTCGTGGGATAGATAATTATTCAAGAACTAAAAAAAAGGAACATTGAAAGAAAAGTGAGTAAATGAGCATCTAAAATCCCCTTTTATGGGCCAAAAAGTGTTGGCATTATAACAGACAAGGAGAGATTGTTGGCATTTCAATTAGGATATTGAGAAGGTTGTTGATAATTATGGATATAACTAATCAAGGATGTTTACTGTCTTAATATTATTATTTTGTCATTGATGTCAAGAAATTGATTTTCTAATTCAGTATGATGTTGCCATATCTTAAGAAGTATGATTTGATGAGTATAAAGATGTCGGTAAAAGACACAGAAAGAATGTGATGAATAAGAGGAGGAATAAGTTATTCAATGGGCAACTATTACCAAGTTAGACAATGATGAGATCATGATGTTTAGATTCTTTTGATATCATACATATGTTATTGATTGTAAGGTTAATACTATACTATGTTACCGAGCAAAGAACCTAGTCGATAAACCCTAAGGAACCTAGTCAGTAAACCCTAAGGAACCTAGTCGGTAAACCCTAAGGTTATCGCTATCGGTTAATGAAGGAAAAATGTCTACCGAGTGAAGTTTAGTATTTTCGAGTTGCAACCGAGTAGTAACAGAATGCATTGAATGAATAAAAGCATTATTTAATGAAGGAAGCTGATGAGCTGGTTATGATTAAATGATTGGTATGCCATGCATGAAGTTTGTTAAAGAATCTATGGTAAAGGAAAATCGACAGGAAGATCTACAGCTCAGATTGAACCGTAATACCCTAGCACAAGTTCCAAGAAATGTATGCAAGTTCCAAGGCGAGGTAAAATGTTTTTAGATTGAAGGATACATTGAACCTAGTCAAGTTTGAAGATTTGATGGCTATGATTGATCATGGGAAATGTGATCAAGGAGATTAAGTGGTTAGCAAATTGTTTATAAATAAGGAACTGTTGATAAACAATGTATCTGGGAAAGTGTATGCATAGGGATGCTACATAGTGATTACCGAGCACAGAAGCTTGAAGACCTGTTTTGAATAACAGAGTATAGAGCCCAACAGATGGACAAGATAAGTCCTATGACTAGATTGTATTGAGCAAATAAGAATCTGCTTTAGCATTTTAGATGTGAAGTTGCAGATAAATTTTTATTACTGTTATTTTGTGAAGTGATAGAAAATCTCTTAACCAAGTGGACTTAACAGTCTTATTTGTTAAACCCTCTAGCAAGGTGACATTCTGATTGAGTGTTTGAAATCCTTTAACAAGGTCACTTCTAACAAGGTGAAGATCCTAATAGATCTGAAGGAAATCCCTTAACCGGGTCACATCTAGCAATGTGTTTGTAATCTTTAACAGGATTTGCTTTTAACTGAGCATACTCTAGAAGACTATATTTCTAAGTGGGTCCGAAATCCCATAGTGGTTTTTCCCTATTTGGGTTTCCATGTTAAATCTAGTGTTATGAGTGTTATAATGTTTATATGCTATTGAGTTTGCATGTTTAGCAGTTTTGGTTATATTACTGAAGTATATGTTATCGAGGTTGAATCTATTGTTTTTATGGAAGATTAAGTTTGTATGATTCACCCCCCCCTCTCATCTTATTAGCTTGGCATCTGTACTTAACATTAAGTATTGGACTCTGGAAGAAAAAGTTTAAAGGTACTTGAGGAAAAGATCCAAAGATGTATAAAAGGGATGAACCGAAGCTGAACAAGTCAAGTTTCTCTACATGGCAGAAAAGGATGAAGCTACACCTATCAGGAGTTGGAGAATATGCTGTATATTATCTAGAGAATGATTTCATTACACCGAGCACCTATCCATTGACAATGGAAGAGATAAAGGCAAAGAAAGAATATATCCAAGCAATGATTGAAATGACATCTGCATTGACCAACTCAGAGTTTAATGATCTAGAAGGCTGCAATGATGCAAAGGCAATGTGGGACAAGCACATATCTATTTATGGTAGTGATGAACATGTTCAAAGAGAAAAAGTGGATAGTCTAAGAGGGCAACTTAAATCTATGAGGATGAATGAAGGTGATAACATAACCCAGTATAGTACAAGACTAAAGGAGATTGTCAATCAAATCAAAGGAGTAGGTGAAACTATTGAAGAAAAGGATATAACAAGTAAGTTGTTAAGAACCCTTCTACCAGCTTATGCAATCCGAGTCTCTGCAATCAATGAATTGAGGTCTGTACCCAATATGCTAGTTTCTTTAGATGCTACTATTGGTAAGCTACATGCATTTGAGTTAAGTAACTTTGATAACAGTGGGTCATCGGTAAATAAAGTTGAATCTGCATTCAATTCTTTTCATATTCGTAAATCTAATGATTACAATGATAGAATGAGTAAGTATTCTTAAGGAGATCATAGTGAAGCAAGTGAAAGATTTCATAAGAACATGGAAGAAGTACATAAATTGTATGAGGAAATCAGAAAGCAAGAAGAGTTTGAAGCACTATTAGCCAGAAGGTTACAAAGAGGCAAAGGTAAGTATAAAGGAAAACTACCTTTGAAATGTTTCAATTGTGATAAGATAGGACATATGGCTTCTAACTATCCTAACAAAGAATCTACTGAAAAGAGAGATTACCGAGATGACAGATAGAAAGATAATCAATATAGAGGATACCGAGACTTCAAAAGAAGAGATAGAAAGTCATGCCTAATAGCCGATGAGGAATCAAATGATGATAAATCAGATGAAATTGATATAGAGGAAGTAGTTTATGTGGCTATCAAAGATGGATCATATGAAGAAAGGTATGAAGAAAAAGCCCTAATATCTCACATAAATACTAATGATTCTTGGATCATAGATAGTGGATGCTCACATCACATGACAGGTGATAAACACAAATTTGTTACATTAAAAGATTATGATGGAAGCTATGTAAGATTTGGTAGTGATGCACCATGTCTGGTTAAAGTTAAAGGATCCATAGCACTTCTTGACAATGCTAAATGCAATGATGTTTATTGGGTTGAAGGTTTGAAATACAATTTGTTGAGTGTAGCACAACTAAACAATATAGGATACCAAATAGAATTTCAGAAAGGAATTGTCAAAGTTCATGACAAGCATGGAAAGTTAGCTGCTACCGGGACACAAACAAAAGGTAATACATTTCACCTTGACTCAACTTGGAACAAGTGTTTGTATGCAAAGATAGATGATACCTAGTTATGACATAAAAGGTTTTGTCATGTAAATTTTGATAATCTGATCAAAATAAGAAAGAAGCATCGAGTAAGAGGTCTACCGAGTTTGGAAAAACTTGAGAATGCTATGTGCCAAGGATGCCAGATGGGTAAAATGACAAGATCAAGCTTTACAAGTAAGTCCTACACTTCTAAGGGAATTTTAGATCTTGTGCACACTAACCTTTGTGGTCCTATGAAAGTTCAAAGTTATTATGGTGATAAATATTTCATATTATTTGTGGATGATTATTCAAGGATGATGTTAGTTATGTTTTTAAAAGAAAAATCATAAGATTTTCAAATGTTTAAATGGTACAAGGCAAGAGTTGAAAATGAAACAGGAAGACAACTGAAATGTCTTAGATCAGGCAGAGGAGGAGAGTTCACATCTGATGAGTTCAAATTATTCTACAATGATCATGGTATAAAAAGACAAGTCTCTGCACCAAGAACTCCACAACAAAATGGGATAGCTGAGAGAAGAAACAGATCTATTGTGGATTGTGCCAGAACCTTGATGATTGAAAAGAAAGTGTCACAAACATTTTGGAGAGAAGCAATAAGCACAACAGTTTACACCCTGAACTGAGTACAACTGAAGAAAGGAACTTTGAAGACACCATATGAGATCTGGTATGACAAGAAACCTAATGTAAGTTATTTTAAAATATTTTGAAGTAGATGCTATGTTCACAAAGATGATAGAAATAGAAAGTTTGATCAGAAAAGTGAAGAAGGAACATTTCTAGGTTATTCTTCTAGAAGCAAATCATTTAAATATCTGATCAAATCATCTAACAAAATAGTAGAAAGTACAAATGTGAAAATTGATGAAGGAAATTCCAAGGAACTAGAAGATTATGATGAATTTGTCTATGTTCAACCGACAAGTCCTACCAAGAAAACTGCAGAAAGAAATGAAGAGAATATCCAGGTACCGAGTGATGAAGAAGATCATACAGAGCCTACCGAGCCTGTATTAGCCAAGTATGTCAGAAGACATCATGCATCAAGTCAGATTATAGGAGATAAGGATGATCCAATGATGACAAGGAACAAACTAAGACATCACACATGTCTGATATCTGAATTTGAACCAAGAATAGTGAAAGAGGCATTTAATAGTGAAGATTGGATAAAAGCTATGACAGAAGAGATTGATCAAATCAAGAAGAATGACACATGGACACTGGTCCCAAGACCGAAGGACAAAAATGTAATCAGTACAAAGAGGATTTTTAGAAACAAGCTGAATGAAAAAGGTGAGGTCATTCGAAATAAAGCAAAACTAGTTTGCAAAGGCTATGCCCAAGAAGAGGGAATTGATTATCTCAAGGTTTGAAAGGGGGAGAAGACTGAAGAAAAGGGGAGAATACTAATGTATATGGGAGAATTCTGATGACAGGGGGAGAGCATTTTAGAATCTCACAGCAATCCAAATCGAATCAATTGGTTTTGCCATTGATGGGATGGGGTTTGGGATAGACTAGCCTAGTTTATGCTCTTGGATCCTTTCCTTGGATCACCAGGTGTTCTAACCACACCCTAGGGTCTCTAGGACTTCCCTTGCTTGTGGACTCCCTTGACCTTGCCCAATCCACCCGCTAACAAGTTGAAAAACTACTCCTAAGGTCTCACTTACTCATGAGATTCAAGAAACTCTTACTTAGGCCAATAAGGGTTAGGCTTGTTCCACACCTTACTAGGTCTTAGAAAGGTTAGGTTAGGTCTAATTCATATTTTTTCCACCCATTCATGTTCCTCCAAGAGGTTTAGATCTTCCAATCCCTTACTGATTTCAGTATTTTGTGTTTTGCCTACAAAATAGGGCTACAAGTATTATGACCAATTAGGCCTCCTACCCGGTCCTTTAGGGCTCCCTCTCACAAACGATGCACTTGCTTGTGAAACTTCCCAAAAGAACTTCTATTCATTTGGAAAGGACTCAAGGATTTTCTAGGTTTTAGGCTGCCAAGTGTCCGTACACTGCCCTAGGTGGATTTTAAGATTTTAAAGGGTTTTTAGGAGGGTTTTTGGGCCTGTGAGGGTCACAGTGTAGGTTTTTTGCTTTTTCCACCTTGTTTGGATTGGTGGAAGATCCTCCTTCAAACCAATGATACTCCACTCACCCCTCTAAAACTCCTCCAAAGGGTGTCTCCTCCTCTGGCCTTCCTTGCTCTCCAAGACCTCTGCAACTTAACCCTTCCTAGCTGGGCACTGTCCAGTCTCACCTAGGAATGGGTCTTTAGATGGCCTCCTTGCATTTTCAAGGGCATTTCTTGTTGTGGGGTATAGTATAGGGTCTATACTCTCATTACCCATGGTTTCATGGTTATTCCACAATGGGGAATGGAGTTATGAGCCCATTGATACAAACCAGTCCAAAATTGGACAGTGAGAAGCAATTTACAAAAGATTTACAAACACACCACACTTGTCAAACAAAAACCTAATATATATGCTAAAAATGAAATTATTTACACCATATAAGACACTCCACATAATTTTACATGAAAATCAATCCATAAACATTCTTCTTTTACTCCATTTGTGCCGACTGGCAACAAACTGCAGTCACAGTCAAGTCCCTTTGCTTGGGCCGTACAATATCTGACATCCAACCCCTTAACTTAGGGTTTGCAACTACTTATAATAACTTTACCTTGATCTATGTACCCATATTAGGGTTTTCCATGCCACTTTAAATATTTTGACCTCATGGTGGAAAAGTTGCTTGACAACTTTTAAAAGTTGTCATGGGACTTTTGCAACTTTTGAGCAACTTTCTCAATGTTGCTTTTCTTGACTCCTAGACCCATATTGGGCTAACCTAAGGACACCACCATTATAGGAAGGACCCCTAAATACCTCAAAGGAACACATACCCTCCAATTTCAAGAAAATCTCAATCTTGACTTATGACCCTAAGACCTCAACTAGGACCAATGAACACATGGCTCTTATTTTATATACAATGGCTTCATTGAGAAGCAAAAACACAATAAAAAACAAATGGTGGGAGCCCTTTGAAGGGTGCTCCTACACCATACTCCCCCTCTCCAACAAACTAATAAATTAGGGAAGTGAGAAGAGCCAGATCAATGCCAAGCTTCTTGAACTTGCTTTCCTCCACCCAAGTAGCTTCAGATACAGGTTGGCCTGCCCGTTTCACTAAGTGCTCCATGTAGACCTGGTGTATAGTAGACTTCTTAACCCTTGACTCCAAGATCTCTTCTGCTATAGGCTACTTCACTTGAGGTAAGGCATTCACATCCAAGTCTTGTAGTACCTTGGCTTGGTTCTCAATCTGCCCTTCTATCTCACCCTTGTACATGATCAGATCAACAACATTGAAGACTGGTGAAATGGCTAAGTCTGAAGGAAGTTCAACCTTATAGGCATTCTCACCATATTTTGCCAAAATTCTACAAGGTCCTACCCTCTTCATTTGTAGTTTGGTAGGCTTACCACTTTGCATCCTAGCTTTGCTCAAATGGACCATCACATAGCCACCCACCTTGAACTGAACCTCTCTCCTTTTCTCATCCATTTTGACCTTTAGTTTTTGAGTGGATTCAAGGATGGCTTTCTTGACTTGCTCTTGAACTTCCTTGATGGTTTGAGTGAAGTCCTCTGCTTGGCCACTCTTTATCTCCATGGAACCAAGTTCCCTGAGTTCACATACTCCTCTTGGATGTCTACCATAGACAACCTCAAAAGGACTTCTCCCAGTGGTCCTATTTACACTGTCATTATATGCATACTCTGCTTGAGGAATGATTAGGTCCCATGTCTATCCATACTCCTTAGTTAAACACCTCAACAAATTGCCTAACACCCTATTGATGAATTCAGTTTGACCATCAGTTTGTGGATGGTAAGCTGAGCTAAATGAGAGGTTAGTTCCAAGTCTCTTCCATAATGTTTTCCAAAAATGGCCCATGAACTTGCTGTCCCTGTCTAAAACAATGCTTAAAGGGAGTCCATGAATCCTAACAATCTCCTTAAAGAAGAGATGTGCAACATAGCTAGCATCATGTGTAATCTTACATGGTATGAAATGGCTCATCTTGGAAAATCTATCTACTACCACATAGATGCTGTCCATACTTGTCTTTCTCTTGGGAAGTCCTACTACAAAGTCCATGCTTATGCATTCCCAAGGCCTATTTGGGACCGACAATGGTTGATAGAAACCAGCATTGCTTGATCCTCCTTTTGCTCTTTGACACACACCACATTGCTCCACATACCTCTTCACATCTCTTGGCAACTTTGGCCAATAGTAGTACCTTTGTACTAAGTCCAAGGTTTTGTTGAATCCAAAGTGTCCACTTAAACTACCATTGTGTTTCTCTTGGATGAGGTTTTCTATCATGGATCCTCTTGGCACACACAACTGATTACCCTTGAACAAGAGACCATTTTGGAGAGTGTAATCTGCATACTCACCATGGTAATGGTTCTCAAACTCCTTGCAAACCTTGTAAGCTAATGAGAAGTCTTCATCTCCTTCATAGAGGTCCTTGAAACCTTCTATTCCTATGCTCTGCAACTATAGTTCTTGAACTATCAACAACTTCCTACTTAAAGCATCTGCCACCTTGTTGAGTTGCCCCTTTTTATGCTTGATGGTGAAGGTGAAGGATTGGAGGTATTCCATCCATTTCAAATGCCTATTGCTAAGATTCTCTTAAGTGTTAATGTAACTCAAAGCTTGGTTATCTATGAACACCACAAATTCTTTCTGAAGTAGGTAATGCCTCCATTTCTTTAGAGACTGCACTAATGCATAAAACTCTAGGTCATAGGCTGAGTACTTCTTCTTTGCTTCATTGAGCTTCTCACTAAAAAATGCCACAGGTCTTCCCTCTTGACTCAATACACCCCCTACTACAATTCCACTTGCATCACACTCCAATGTGAATAGCTTATCAAAAGTAGGTAGGAGTAGGATAGGTTTTGTGGCTACTTCTTGCTTCAACAATTGAAATGCTTTGTCAGCCTGCTCAGTCCATTTAAACTTAGTTTTAAGGCCTCCTTTTATGGTGTCAAGGACTGGTGCACATATGCCACTGAAGTTCCTCACAAACTTCCTATAGAATTGGCTAAACCATGGAAACTCCTAACTTCAGTCCTTGTTCTAGGTGCAGGGCAATTCAAGATTGCCTCCACTTTGCTTGGATCCATCTTCAAGGTTCCCTTAGACACCACAAATCCTAAGTAGACTAGCTCTTGCTTCAAGAAGTCACACTTCTCTAGGTTGATGGATAACTTCTCCTCATGCAACCTCTCTAAGACTAAGCTCAAATGCTCAAGGTGCTCCTCTTTGGTTCTACTATAGATGAGAATGTCATCTAGGTACACCACCACAAACCTACCTGTGAAATCCTTTAACACCTCATTCATCAACCTCATGAAGGTGCTTGGGGCATTGGTGAGTCCAAATGGCATCACAATCCATTCATATAACCCTTTTGTGGTCTTGAAAGCAGTCTTCCACTCATCATCCTCCTTGATTCTAATCTGGTGATAACCACTTTTAAGGTCCAACTTGGTAAAATACATAGTACCTCCTAAACAGTCCATCAAATCCTCTATTCTAGGAATAGGAAACCTATACCTTATGGTGATCTTGTTGATTGCCCTTGAATCAGTGCAAAGTCTCCACTTGCCTCCCTTCTTTGATGCTAGCTCTACCGAGACTGCAAATGGGCTGATGCTCTTCTTAATTAGTCCTTGTTCCAATAACTCCTGCACTTGCCTTGCTACCTCCTTGTTTTGGTTAGGTGTGAGCTTATATGCAGCTTTGTTAGGTAGGGATGCTCTGGGAACAAAGTCTATTTGATGACTTATAGACCTTCTTGGTGGGAGTGTTGCAGGTGCTCCATCACTCACTATGTCCTTATACTCTTGTAACATGTGTTTCACCTCCTTGGGTACTTCTGCCTGCAACTTGTCTTCTTCCTCCTTTGGCTTCACAAAGATGGCACACTTCACTATCTCCTCCTCATGTAGCAAGTGTAAGAACTCTTTACCAGTAGCCAATAAGACACTAGGTGTTCTTGAAGTTCCCAACATAGAAGCTTGAATACCTATTTTGAATAACAAAGTATAGAGCCCAACAGATGGACAAGATAAGTCCTATGACTAGATTGTATTGAGCAAATAAGAATCTGCTTTAGCATTTTAGATGTGAAGTTGTAGATAGATTTTTATTACTATTATTTTATGAAGTGACAGAAAATCTCTTAACCGAGTGGACTTAACAGTCTTATTTGTAAAACCCTCTAGCAAGGTGACATTATGATTGAGTGTTTGAAATCCTTTAACAAGGTCACTTCTAACAAGGTGAAGATCCTAATAGATTTGAGGGAAATCCCTTAATCGGGTCACATCTAGCAATGTGTTTGTAATCTTTAACAGGATTTTCTTTTAACCGAGCATACTCTAGAAGAGTATATTTCTTAGTGGGTCTGAAATCCCACAGTGGTTTTTCCCTATTTGGGTTTCCATGTTATATCTGGTGTTATGAGTGTTATGATGTTTATATGCTATTGAGTTTGCATGTTTAGCAGTTTTGGTTACATTACTGAAGTATATGTTACTGAGGTTGAATCTGTTGTTTTTATGGAAGATTAAGTTTGTATGATTCACCCCCCCCTCTCATCTTATTAGCTTGGCATCTGTAGTTAACATTAAGCATCAAAATTATCAAAAAGGTATGTCATCATCGGGCATAAAATGTAATAAATTTCACCCAAGTAGAGGTTGGGAGTAATAGATCCATTCAGGGGTTGGTGATTAGGGATCTCATATGACTATGAGAACTTGAATCATCCATTGCCTAATTATCAAAAGGATTGAGACATCATGGATCAGGGGTTGGAAATCAATGGTTCCATTTTGGAACCCAAGATCCCCTAACCCTGAGGCCCACCAAGAAAAAATAATATTCAGGATCAAGGAAAGACTGTTCCTAAACCAGTTTGAGGATTTGCCACCCTCGATGTCCGAATTGCAAAAATAAAAAAGAAAGAAGATAAGGAGAAAAAGAAATAAAGAAAACAAAAGAAAACAATACAAGGCACTAATAGAAACAATAGAAAAAAAGTAGGGAGTACCCACTTACTCAAGTGAGTAGGTGGGGTGTGATTTGTGAAGCACAACTAATAGCCCCAAAATGAAGAGAAATGCCCTTGGCATTTATTCATAAAAAAATATAATATAAATAACAGACATCCAAAATAAGTCACTTTGTAGAAAATGGCTCAAACGTCTAACAAATAAGTTTTGAGATCTATTTTCTAACATTGGAATCTTGTAGTGGGTGCATAGTGAGTAAATATTTCTAGGATATATGCAAGTAGAAATAATAGAGGACTCATGTCTATGTAAATATGTTTTATCATTTTTCCATAACTTTGTGGACATTTCTCTACTGCCAACTAGGCATCCATAGGCTCAATAAATTTACCTCATATTATCTCATAGCATAGTTCCAATGCTAGCCAAACATCCATAGCCTTGATGGAGGTTACTAGAATCACCCTCTTGCAATTGAGTTTTATGAAATTAGGTTTTGAATTTTTTCGAGCTTTTCTTTTCAACACTTTTGTGATGGTAGATTAAATTGCAAAATTATGGCTTGAAGCCTTTTAGCGAGGGTTGAGAACCACTCTGGTCATTTCTAGAATGTCATGATTGCAAAATGATTTTATCTTGAGACTAATCTAAGTTAATATCTTTTGAAACCCTATACTTAAGTGTTTATTGATCGAGATTCATTGTAAAAGTGTAGATCTACTATTGAATTGTTGAATGGACCAGAAAACTAAAGTGGGGGGGGCGTGAATCAATATTACCACAACAATAAACTTTTTACTAATATTTTAACCTTAGTAATTAATCTCATCAATATGAATTAGCAAATGTAGAATAAATGAAAAAACATAATCACCAGATAGACACCAGATTTAATACATGGAAAACCCAAATGGGAAAAACCATGGAGAGGGTTAACTCTCAAGATAATATAACTAGTTATATGGTGTTTACAAAAAGGGTGGCTCACTATCAAATGGCTCATTGCCTAATTACAATTTGTCTCACTATCGAAATACTCACTACAATAAATATAAGTGAACTGAGGAAAATTGCATCTTCAAATGCATGAGGTCAGTTCCAAGATAAGCTCGAATAACAAAAAAACAACTCATAGCTGATCTGGTAAGGATTCTCTCCAACCTGTCCACAACATCCTGCAATAGATTTGGTAGGGAATTACTGCAACACTATGCAATCACACTTTCCACATACTCCTCTATTCACACCGTACACTGCTCACATACACTTTGTTCATATGTCTTTCCACTTCTCTTGAATCCCATGTGCACTACTACTACTCACTTTACTTACATACCTTGCATACCAATACTTTGTTACTCACACACTCCGTACACTGTCATACATACACATCCATATGTCTTCTATATATATAACAGCAAGCACATACACCAAGATAATATGTCAGCCAAACAATTTTTTTTTATACAATAAAGTATTTCTCGGATAAACATGTTACCAAAATCTATTTTGATGAAAAATAGAGTAACCAAGTCAGCCTTCACTGATCTTCTACATGCTTCCTTCACATTCTTCAATTACCAGAATAAAACAAGGGTTTACTAGACCCATATATACAGACCCATAAGCACAAATTCCAAGCATAATAAATTCCAACTTCAAGATACTAACACCATAGATTCCAAAGCATAGAATTCATAGAACATAATGAAATACAACCTTTTAGATTGAAATTAAACTGATACAACTAATATCGAAACTTGATACAAACCATGATAAGCAAAACATAAGATTTTGGAGAAGAGGATCTTTTATAAAATACTCCTATAAACCATACATGCCTTATTGCTTCATAGCACATACATACCTATTTTCAAATGTTTCCCAACATGTCACATTCAGTCCTAACTGGATCACCGGGTTTGACATCAATGGCAACTTTCACACAAATCTAACAATCTCCTCCTTTGTCATTGATGGTAAAACATCTCAAAAAGAACAATCTCAAAATCATGTCTGCATGTATATCTGCATATAAATCCCCCTTACTCATATCAGTCAAAATTATCCATTTACCTTTCTCCCCCCTTGACATCAAGGACAAAGGGTGCCTTAAATTGACAAATAAAAAAAAGTGATATCAAAATTGTGTATCGACTAAAAAGAATTCTTAACTATTTTTTTTTTTCTGAAAAATCTACTCCTATGTTTGATACTCACTGATAAACTTCTAGTTTCAACTAATAAATCTATGACATGAGATAAATTATTTGGAATGGATAGATTCTACTCATACTCTTTTGCATCTCTAAGAAGTCTTGAAAAATGTTTCAACTTAGCCTCACCAATTTCCTTAACTCTCTAGAATATGCTCACATAATCTTCCTTTTTCCTTTGTAAAGATAATAACTCAGACTTAGGGAATTTACCTTCTTCCTTTGATCACCATCTTTATCACTCGGAAAATCAAATTTCTTACCATTAGAACTCAACTCCTCTTCAATATATTCAACTTTTGCTTTGAAATTCACCATAGTAGCTGACCATTGTAACAATACCTATACATTTTTCTGGCACTATTGATATAGTCCTTCATTTCACTTATACATTTAGATAAAGTTCTTTTTGCAACATTACATTTCTCCAACATATTCCGTATATTATCCACATTTGCCTCTGAATCATCTTTTTCTTGCTTTGCAACCTCCAACCCTTTTTCAACCAATGGATACTTTGGATCATTTAACTCAATTACATCTTCCTATTTCAATTCTTTCTTCATCTTCTCAAGTTCTGGAGAACCAGAAAACATAGTGTCCTTTAGATTCCTCTTTTGGGAGGCCAAACTCTCTATAGAAAAAATGATAGTAGGGGATACTAGATTGATACATCACACCTCTTGAAATGTCTTAACGTAAACTTCACATGCTTCAACTCTCTTTTCCAAGAAATCCAGCTACCGATAGATTTATTTAGCAATCAGAACTTGGGATTTACATAACACATTTTCCTTCACCGACAAAGATCCTAGAAAATACATAGCTAAACATAAAAGAAACAATCCAAACCGAAATGGGTAGCCTTGATCTTTTTCCATTTTTGATGTTTTCTAATAGTTGATTTTTGAACAATTCACACAAATAAAAAACTGCATCTTCCATAGCAAGCTTATGCGCAACATACACAACAATGGCTAAGGTAGAACATTCCCTATTTCTAAAATAAATATTATAAGAGATATAGTATGCAACATAGCCCACCATGGGATTAACAATTTTGTCAATCAACAATGCTCTCTGATCTCCTATCACTTCGGTTAGGGTTTCAAATTCCTTATTCTTTATAGTCTTCTTTATCAAAACATTCCCTTTGTCACATACACTACTAACAACTAAAATGATATCCTTCATAATTGAATAGGATTTATCTTATATGATGCAATAATTTTGTACTCAACTCAGGACAAGCTTGACCAAATCTTCATTATCAAATTGAGTCTCCACAAATCCAATCCTTTATGCCCTAACTCTTTAACCTTTCATAAATCTTCTTCATTCAAATTGATTTCCATCTTCCTAATCTTTTTCAGTATCAAATTCATCCAATCGTACCTTTTCCAAATATTGAAATTCTCTGCTACTTGATTCTCCGACAATCATCTTGGATTCCATGATGTGAACTCTTGCTCTTCTTTTATGCTCTTCAACTACTGTTTTGATCCTTAGACTCTTTTCTTCACATAATTTAGAAAATGATCTCAAATTAACATATTTATCTTGCCAATAACTTCTAGGGTTTACCCACCAAAAAGAGTGTCTTGCTAGTGACGTCAGTATATTAATGAAATTACCCGATTACATATCCAACACAGTCATGCTAGACCCACAACACGAACTACCTTAGAAAGTGGGGATGAAATATATTCCTTGATAGATCTCCCTGAGCCAATGCAATAAGCTTAGTTACTAGAGGAAGAGGTGTCTACACTGGATTTTGGTACACCAGGCTTGCTTTCATTATTTACCTCTTTCTTTCTCCAAACCATGACTTCCTTTTCTTCATTCACCAGCCTTGACCATATTATTCTCCCTAGACTTCTCTATACCAACCACATTTATGCACTTATTAGCATAATGTTTGGATTGTTTGCACTTGTAACATTTGATGTTCCTTTGCATTGAATTTGATGAATGTGTTCTAGATCTGCATTGATTAGCTTTGTGACCATAACCATTGCATAGATGACAGTATCCATGAAAATTAGTATTCATCCTATACATTCCAATTAGATAATGATTCTGTGTAATATCCCTTATATTTTTTAGTATTTACATTTATTTATTTATTCATGAATATTACTATTAACCGTTATTCACAATAATTATTAAATAAATATTAATTTGTATTTATAATCACAATCAATCATTATTATTTTTTATTTTTTAAAACAAAAGTGGTAAGCCATTGATATATATATATATATATATTAATAAGAAAATTGATTCAAGAGCTCAATAGGGAAAGAACCAAGAAGAAAACCCTATATCCTTGCTCAGATATAGTGACAAAGAAGGAAGGAGGCTTTGAGAAGAAGCCACCTGATTCAGAGAGATAAATAGGGACTGCCCATAGAATGAGTCTCTTAGGGGCCAAAAAGAGAGTAACCGGTTGGGACAAGACCGAAGGAAACCAAAAATAACCAAACCCCTTAACCGGTTACCGTGGTGACTGAGGAGCATGAATCTGATTGTTTGAGCATTGATGAGCTGCGCCAACCGGTTTCCCATTTTGTTGTACCAGTGCTTTGATATCGGTATGATGTCCTTATGACCGGTTCATAAAAAGAGAAGCCTCCAATACCGGTGCTAGTCGACCAACAAAGAAGATGACTCCTCTACCGGTTCGGTTGCCATTAGATTTTCCATCTGACAAAAAAGAGCATATTTTGGGCAGCAAAAAACAAAACCAGAATAACTTTATTCATTCATGGCAGTGTCTTCCTGGGGTTGAATTGCAGGGGCATCGAAAATGGGCAGAAAGGAAGTAGTCCATCTTGTGACTTCATCCTGCACCGGTATGTTGAGGTCTGGAACCCTATCTATAGTCCAATCCCTTTCCATGGGTTGCGATGTTTGCAAACAGGGGTCAACATTTTCTATTTCCAGGATTTCCATTAGAGCCCTAACTTAAATTTTGACTTTGTGTATAATATGGTCATCCAATTGTCTATCGAATTGATGCAAGCCATTCTTCACATGGTGAAAATTTTGCCATTCTAGGGCATGCTTTATTCGATCATAGAGTACCATGTAAGAATGGATATATTGAATAAAATGATGTGGAAAGAGGCCCCCAAGGAGAGCCAACCCCTTCCATAGATTATATTTTGCCAGGGCTTCATGGAACGGGGCCAGGGGAAGCACACCTTGTCTTACCAACTTGAAGAATACTAAATCCAGCAAAGGAATAGATTGCAAGAGATCCAGAGAATTTGATAGAAAGGAACTAAGAAGTTGATGAGGATAAAGTATCCTTTTGGCTTGCGGGGATAACATCTCCTCATCGATGAAGTCTTTGACAACTCTTCTCAATTGTGGATTGTGTAATAGAAAAAGTTGGTCGAGGTCCCTGTCATTGATGTGTCCATGAAAAGCCGTTGAAGGTTTTGGAATTTGCACTGAAATCCAGTCATTCCATGGCATATACTCCTAGTGAATTTTCTTGCATCCTCCGCAAGAAACGTTTTCCATATTGTAGAGCACTATGATACTTCAAAAATTTAATTTTTTGAAAATTTTGACTGAGAATTGCGTTTGTAATTTTCAAAAATTTTGACTGAGAACTGTGTGTGTAAGAGCAGGCTGGTTCCATTTATAAACAAAAATGCCATCTCAAAGTGCAATAAATGGTCAGTTTTTAGGATCATGTTTGCGATCCTTGCATTAATTTTGTGACCATAATATAGTCGAGGGGATGTGTGAGAGGCCTAAGTTTGTTTTACCCCATGTGAAGTGACGTATTGAGAATCCCTGGGTACTTCGCACTAAAGTTCCATACATACCATCTACGAAATGCATTTAAAAGCATAAATGCAAGTGTCCTGTCAATCTTCTCGTTCACCGGCACCAGTTATGTGCTTGCATGTGAGTATTTAATAGGAAGTAGCTTGTGGTAAGAGTGTTGTACTTTCCTTTTGTACTAATTTGAGAGATTTGGGAAAAGAAGACAATTTAGAAGGAATTGCAATTGACTCCATGAAAATGCCATCACAGCCCATGTTTGCTAACAAGTCAGCAACAAAGTTTCCCTCTCTTAGTGTATGTCTGATAGAGTAGTCCGAAAAAGTGTCGAGAAGATCCAAGGTATGCTTCAAAACATAAGATAGCTGCCAGGTCTTAGATCTTTTCGAGGTAGTTGAGTTGATAATGACTAAAGAATCCCCTTCTATGTGTATGTTGGAGAGGCCACACTTCCTTGCGAGTACTAGACCGGTTAGTAATGCATTTGCTTCCACCAAGTTATTCGTACCCGAAGGGATGGGTGAAGCTTGAAAAGCACACATTTTGCCAAAATGATCTCGTATGCAAACTCCAATTCCCAATTTCCCTGGATTTCCATGAGAAGAGCCATCAAAGTTGATCTTAAAAAAGTTTGGAGATTATTGTTAACTAATATTCACAATAATTATTAAATAGAACCAATAAATATTAATTTGCAATCAATAATAGTTAATATAAATTATTAATAGAGACAATAAATACTAATTTACAATCAATAATAATTAAAACTATCAATGCATATACATAAGTCTATACAATGATTCCTATATCTTGAAATATATACAACAATTCCTGTGCAACAATAAGGTTAAGGCAAGGATAGTGTAGTGATACAAGTGGTATCAGAGCACCGTTCCTACCAACCTGCGAGACATACCTACTTTAACTGACATTCAATTAGAGTTATCTTTTTAGACCTCATCTTAAATAGGCCAACATTTAATTTCTATATGTGTATTCCTATTGCTACTTCTTGTGAAAGGTGTGCTAAACATGCTTACCTCATGTATGGATGGGTGCTTTTCTCATGTATACTTTGTGTTTGCTTTATTCCTAATATGTTTTCATCATGTTTGCCTTGAATCTTATGTGTATTCAAGTGTTGCCTCATGACTGATGTGTCTATAGCATGTTCACTCGATAAGTGCCTTTCTCATATATTCTTTATATCTTATGTGTATTTATGTGTTGCTTTGGTCTTACACATGCCTCCGTGTATTTGTGTATTACTTTATGTCTTACATCTTATGCTTCATGCCTTATGTGTATTTATGTGTATTAGTTCATGTCTTACATGGATGCTTCATGACAAGGTAATTCATGCTTTACGTATATTCAAGTGTACATGCTTCATGATTTAAGTGGATTCATGTGGATGCCTTGTGTTTTGTGTGCTATGTGTATTCATGTGATGCTTCATACCTCAAGCGTATTTATGTGTATACTTTTGATATGTATTCAAGTATACTTTATGTATGATACATGTCTTCCATGTATTTTTGTGTATACTTCATGTGTACTTTATACGTTGCGTGTATTTACATCATTTCATACTCACAAGTATATATATATATATATATGATATGTATACTTTATATGGTTCGTACCTTATGTATATTTAGGTGTGTGCTACGTATCTTATGCATTTTTGTATGTCTAATGTGTTTTCAACATGTTAACTCCATGTATTCTTTGTGTCTTGTATGCATGCTTCCATGCCCGTCTTGTTTTTAGCATAGTTAATGCATGTGTGTATACCTACCTAATGTATGCTTCACATCACATTTAACATATTTCAACAAGAATATTCCGTAAGTACTTATGAGGGTTTCAAGAGCCATATTCTTACATTCAAATTAAATAAGAGAGAATGATCTTGCCATCATGCAGGGTAAAAGATGAAACAATGGATCATTCTAGTCATTAAAAAGGAATATAGGAATATGTGAATCATACTTCATGTATGCTCTGTGTCTTTATACATTCGTGTGTATACTCCGTGATTTCAAGTGTATGCTCCATGTTTGGCTCTATTTTTAAGTTAATGTAGAATATGTGAAAACAAGAAGAAATATAAAAAAAGGATATGAATTTATTTGAGGTCATAGATGTGTGCCATGTTTCTAATCCTCATGCATAAGTTCTTGCCTTAACGTAAGAAGTATCCATGATGAGAGAAAACTTGTCTTAATTTAAACTTCACCAAGTTTCTATTATCAAAATAAGGGAGAAAACATGTATGATAATATCAGAGTAGTGCAATAGGATTACATATAGTTCTCTATGATCATTCAATCATTGCTTGAGGACAAGCAATCTTGAGTGGGAGGCACTATAATATCCGATATATTTTTTAGAATTTACATTTATTTATTCATTCATGAATATTACTATTAACCGTTAGTCACAATAATTATTAAATAAATATTGATTTGCATTTATACTCACAATAAAAAATTATTGTTAACTAATATTCATAATAATTATTAAATAGACCCAATAAATATTAATTTGCAATCAATAATAAATAATATTAATTATTAATAGACACAATAAATATTAATTTACAATCAATAATAATTACAGCTGTCGATGGATATACATAAAATATATACAACGATTCCTATATCTTGAAATATATACAACAATTCCTGCAACAATAAGGTGAAGGCAAGGGTAGTGTAGCGATACGAATAAGAGGTATACCTATATTATTGCATGTGTTATTACACTCAAACAACAACTTGTTCTTAGTAAAAAGGCATGAATAATTTCATTAAGATAACAAACAACGGGTTAGTCAGCAAGAGGCAATGGTTATAATTAAAAGAGGCTTTACTTTTAGAAGGGGATGTGGCTATGAGGACATGACTCTCCAATAACAATGGAGAGATATATATTGTAGATTGACACTCAAAGGATAGGAGGGATATAAAAATATATATAAAACAAATTATATGAATAAAATCAGATTGGAACTAATATTAAGTTACAAGTAGTAACATTCTTGTTTGGGTGGTATGCATGGGGATGTGCTTATTTGTATGCTTAATATATGAAGTTTGACAATGTTTTTGTAAAGAATTTAATAGTAAATTTAATACATGAATATTAATATAAAATATTAATAGTAATATTTATAGACTACAATACGTATGACAGTCGTATATAATATCATACATAGTGGCAGACCAGATCTGACACATGTCAGATATATTTGCTATCTAATAATTAGTGCCTAGGCAATGGTAGTATTAATAATTTATATGATAGGTAATATTATTTCATTCATTTATTTATTTATATATATATAGGTATAATGTTTGATTAGACAAATAACAACATTGGAGTATAAAATCAGTAAAATAATGGAATTACTTAAAAATATTCTTGTCATGCCATTACTATCAGTAACTAAGGAGAGGTGATGGACTTGTTTCTAAGAGAGGCAGTCTAAATCCAGTCAATAGGTTGTTTCCCAAGAGAGAGTGGGGATCAACAACCTAAGAACCTTGAGGACAATGTCCAAAATGGGGTAAGGGCTTGGATCTGTAAACTTTGAGGGAAGCCTATTGAAATCGGTATCAAAGTGCTTGACAATATAGTCATTCTCTTCCTCTTAGACTAGAGTAATGTAAGGGTTAAAGGCCATAATTTTTGAAGTTAATCATCTTAAATTAATTAGTGAACAATTTACTTATCAATCAATCAAATCAATAGAATATGGAATGGCACACATTTGATTATTTTTGCTGAGCTAGTTTATTATTTTAACTAATCTAAGTCATATTGAAATAAGATTAATTATGATTAAATAGGGGACATTGTTAGGATTCCCAAAGATATTGAGAGGGGGGGGGGGGTTTGAATCAGTATCTTGTCGGTTAATAGATTTTCTTAACTTATTAAACAAATTGTATTCCAAAACAGTGTACCGGTAAACAAGAATTAATGTAGTAAATATGAACAATAAACACAACATAGAAAGCACACCATATTACAAGATTCTTAACGAGGAAACCCGGTGTGGGAAAAACTTCAGTGGGATTTGTGACCCACAATATTCACTCACTGGCCAATGAATGGATATTACTTACAATAGGGGCCTGCACTTGCAGGAAGGCCAACTACCTAAAGCTCACTGCTTAATTACAAAAGGAAGTCTCACTAACTTACAAAATGGATTATGCAAATCCAATATAATGTACTGCTTTAGTTCAGCATTTTCTATGCTAGGTTCAGTATCGGTTTAAGCTCATACAATAACCATAAACCTTACTCCAAAAATTGCCTTAATATTGGCATATTACTTCTGCAATAATCTTCCCATGTCTGCATCTTAAATGATCTAAAATATCTCATAATTATATATGAGTCTTATTACAATACACCATGTCGGCTTATAAAAAGATGTTACAATTAAATACAATATAAAATAAACAAAATCTTGTCGGCCAGGGTGCCGATAATCATCTTTGTCGCTGCCGGTGAACTATCTTCCGGTGTAGAGTCTGCTGGTGCCAGTGCCAGTGCCTACCAGTGCCATAGGATTGCAAGGTTTCCATCAATGACAATACCTTTAATCACCTACAATTTCTCATTGGAGTGTGCAATGCCAACATACATTACATTCTGACTCACAACATGATTCCTATAGTAATTTTCTTTGTGACCAAACTTACTGTAATTGTAATATTGAATGCTTCTACAATTTGCAGCCTTATGACCAAATTTATTGCTTTGAAAACAATAACCATTAAATGAAAGGTACCTTTGTGCATTGTATTGACGAATCAGTGGTCTTCTTGCAGTAGATCTCTGATTCTAGATTTTGTTTGCATCTTTAGGTTTCTTTTTTGCTTCTACCTTAACTTCCATGCCTTTGTCTTTATCATTTTGATTTGAACATTCACCAGTCTGAAATCCTAGTCAAGTCTTGTCTACATGCGCATTTTGCATGTTAATCAAATTTTCTAGTTGTTTTCTTCTTTCAAGAGCTTTAGTTTTTGTCTTCAACTTCTTCACTTCTTGTTCCAGCTTCTCACATTCTTCAGTCTTTAGCTTAATCAAATCTTTCAAGTTTTCTTCCACTTTGTTCTTCTCCTCAAATTTTCAGCATCAGATCTTTAATGGTTTCATTTGCTTGCTTTAACTGATTGTTAACTTCCTTATATCTCAACTTGAAACTCCAGATCTGTCCTCGCAATTTCACTACACACTCATTTGCTTCTTTGATGTTTTCTTTCAATTCCTCATTCTTAGATTCCACACTTTCCATATCCTTAAGAGATGTCTTCAATTCTTCATCCCGATGATATTCTTTGGTCATATTTATCGGTGCCATGATTCAACCAACAAGGATCTTCCTCAAGTGGTTAAGATAGCTAACAAGGGACCAGGCTCTGTTACCAATTGTTGAATGGTTGAATGGACAAGAATACTGAGAGTAGGGGTGAATCAGTATTCCCACATCAATTAAATTTTTACTAATATTTTAACCTTAGGAATTAATCTCATTAATATGAATCAACAAATATAGAATAAATGAAAAATAAAATCACAAGATAGACATGATTTTATACATGGAAAAACCATAAAGAGGCTTAACTCTCAAGATAATATAACTAGCTATATGGTGTTTACAAAAAGGGTGGCTCAATGCCTTATTACAATTCAACTCACTATAATATAAATAAGTGAATTGAGGAAAATTGCATCTTCAAATTCATAAGGTCAGTTCCAAGAAAAGATCAGATAACAAAACAACAACTCACAACTAATCTAGTAAGGGATCTCTCCAACCTGTCCACAATAACCTGCAATAGATCCAGTAAGGGATTATTTCAGCCTTGTCTACAATCACACTTTCCACATACACCTTTTATATTATACACACATCATACTCCACTATTCACACTGCACATTTCTTGCATACACTTTGTTCATTCATCTTTATACTTCGCTTGAATCCCACGTGCACTGCTACTACTCACTTTACTTACATATCTTGCATATCACTACTTTGTCGCTCATACACTCCATACACTGTCATACACACACATCCATATTTATTCTATATATATATTAGTAAGAACATACACTAAGATAATATTTCAGCCAAACACAAAAGATTTATACAATAAATCATTGCTCGGATCAACACGTTACTAAAATATGTTTTGACTAAAAACTGAGTAACCAAGTTAGCCTTCATCAATCTTTTACATACTTCAATTATTAGAACAAACACTTCAATTACCAAAACAAAACAAGGGTCTATTGGACCCATAGATATGGACGCATAAGCACAAATTTCAAACATAACAACTTCCAAATTCAAGATACAAATACCATAGATTTCAGAGCATAGAATCCTTAGAACATAATGCAATACAACCATTCAAATATCAATTCAACTAACACAACTAAAACCAAAACTCGATACAAACCATGATAAGTAAAACACAAGATTCTGGAGAAGAGGATCTTCCAGAAAATACTCCCAACTATACATGCCTTATTTCTTCATATCACATACATACCTATCTTCCACTATTACCCAACATGCCACATTCGGTCCTAATCGGATTATCTGGTTTGACATCAATGACAATTTTTTTACAAATCTAACATCTACTCCATCTTTTATGACATACATCTCTTTTGTTCAATATACATGAAGATGAAAAATTTGGGTAAGGTTCTATATCTCATGATAATTTGATAGAAAAATAAAATTAGCTTCTTAAAATTGAGTACTTTGAAGGTTTCACGCTTTAAGAAGAGCCCCAAAACTCACTAATAGAAACAAAACCAAGAGACAACACCAACAAGAGACAAAAAATAAAACCAAACACAAGAAAGACCACAAAAGGAAAAAAAGAAAATGAAACCAAAACAAAAAGAAGAAACCTATATCTTACTATGTTACAAGGGAAAGGACTCAAAGTCCTTTTAGAACCCAAAGTAGTTCTTGAGAAATTGACCATTGACGGGAAATGGGACAAGTTCTCCATCTATAGTGCTGATTATGAAGGAATTGTCTCCCAAAATATTCAATACCTCATATGGACCCATCCAAAGGCATTCAAACCTTGTACGATTGCCAATATTTTCTTTTGAATTGCCCAACATTAGAACATGACATTAGATTCTAAATATTTTTATTCTAGATATTTTATCAAACCAATGTTTGACCATGGCCTAATGTTTCACTACATGCTCTAAGGTGGATACTATCTTTTTCTCTAGTTCTAATAGTTTCAGGAGTGGTATATAGATTTTATCTTCTCCTTTTATATGACCTTCCATAAATTTGAGGACTGGGATCTGAGAGTTCATAGGAAAAATAAGATCTAGTCTATATACATGTTGATATGAGGAAGTACCTAAGGCACTTTTAACTCTAACTTGATGAATAATGATGAACTACTAAGGTCCTAATCGGTACTAAGAGGGGGTGGGGGGGTGAATTAGTACACACAAAAACTTGCTCCGATACTTTGACAAATCAAAACACAGATAACTGGTTGTCTTCACCACTATACTTAACCATAGCAATATCGGTTAACTAGAAATACTTCAGACAAAATTCAAAAGATCTCAAATCTAGATGACTACTTCACTGATATAATCATGCATGAGTTGTATCAATAATACCACAACCATTTAACATTGCATGCATATCTATCTTAATTAGAATCACACAATCATCACATGAAAAACTCACAACCCATAACACATAGATTTTTCACGTGGAAACCCAAATGGGAAAAACCATGATGGGGATGAATACCCACAAGCTTGTTTGTGAACTCTTTTGAAGTCCGCTCTGTTAGGAGTCTAGTCCACTTAAAGACTTTACAATAAAGGTTTTGTTAGGAACTGATCCTATTAGGGATCACCCAGTTAAGGGATGGCTATATACCCTATTAAAGGTTGAAACCCTATTGAGAGTTACCTCGCTAGAGGATTTAAATAAATCAATGAACTTGAGCCACCTGGTTAGAGGATTTACAACAAAGCCTGTTAAAGCTACCCGGTCAAGGGATTTACCTTCTATTGAAATAGTTAGAAGACAACAAGTAAAACACTCCAATCTAATAACAACACTTCATGCTAAGGAAGATCCTTTTCAGTTCCTCTCTTCTGCAATCACACTCTGCAGATTCCTCACTTTGGTTTGGCAAGTATCAAATCTCCAACACACTGACACAAACACAACTTTTGTCAACATCTCTAATAACAAAACTCATCAACCTTATAGACAACAATTAGGTCGGTAGCATAAACCCTAAACCCTAAATATTTTAGGTTTACAATTACAAGTGGTCCAATCCCGACTGTCAAATACATTACATAGAATGAAATGATCTAAAGTAGATCTCAAGTCATTCTGCATCATCCAATCTTCACTGCATCTGGAAAATAGTAACCCATCACTCGATTTTCACATACAACTAAGAAACACACATTTCTGAGGTAGACATTCAATGCATTCGATCTTCACCGCAAGATCCTCAAACAAATCCCTCACGTGCACACAACTCATGTGGCATCTTGATGCTTATCCTTATTCCTTAACTAACTGGTCACAAAACATCATCGGTTGCACCGCACAAGCCACACCGAAAACCCTAGAGCTGAACAAAGACTACCAACCGGTAGCCATACTTAGTGAACCCCGACACCAGTCCACTCCATTTTGGTTGACCATAACTGCTTCCACTCTTCATACTAGTGCATACCAGTTCACTTTCTTGAGCACTTATTGACATCAATGACAACATACATTATCACCGCTTCATAATATGCCAACAATCTCCCCCTTTTCCATTGATGACAATACTCAATGTATTAGTACTCAGTATCTGCACCATTCTGAATAACATATACCGGTTCTTCATACCGGTATATGTTCATCATCATATATCTTCTCCCCACCACCACCACCACCTGAACTGGTTAGTGTGCACTTTGCTCAATCACTTCTCACACATATATCTTCTCCCCCATATATCTTCATCATCATATATCTTCTCCCCCTTTGACAACAATGCCAAAGTGGAGGCATAAGCTTCTGATCTCCACTATGCTACTCCCCCTATGGAGTAGCATCCTTCAACACATCAATCCTGTAAGATCTGACATGGTAGTACTTGACTGATGTGGAGCACACAACTTTAATTGACTTCATGAAGGGGCAAAACCCCTAATTCACCTCTCAAATAGGTAAATGTAGTCCTTGTAAAGGGCTTAGTGAATATGTCTGCTAGCTGCTCCTTACTGGAAACATGTTCTAATACAACCTCCTTATTCTGAACCTTTTCTCTCAAGAAATGATACTTGAGCTCAATATGCTTGGTCCTAGCATGCAATACCAGATTTTGGAAATATTGATTACACTAGTATTATCACAAAAAATACTCACCGGTTCAGATAAAGTCACTTTGAAGCCATTCAATACATGCTTCATCCAAATTGCCTGAGTGTAGTTCATAAATGCTGCCACATACTCCGCTTCAGCTGTAGACTAGGAAATACAACTCTTCTTCTTTCTTGTCCACAAGACTAGTCTTCCACCAAGGAAGAACTGTCCACCGATTGTGCTCTTCTGGTCATCCATATTATCTACCCAATCTGCATTTGTAAACACTTTAAAATCAAAGTCACTATTGTATGAATACCACAGTCCATGATCAACTATCCCTTTTAGGTATCTAAGAATCCTCTTTACCGCTACCAAGTGGGATTCTATTGGACTCTTCTGAAAATGACCCACTATGCCCATTGCATGAGCAATATCTAGTCTGCTATGCACCACGTAGTGCAACTTATTGATTATTGATTGGTACTCCTCATCTACCAATGTTGTATCATCCTCCTTTGTTAGTTTGTAGCTGGTCACCATCAGCGTTCCAACCAGTTTTCTATTCTCCATGCCAAATGTCTTCAATACCTCTTTGATATACTTGGACTGGGTAATGAAGATACCTTCTTTCATCAGCTAAATCTGTAGACCAATGAAAAAATTTATCTCTCCAATCAGAGACATCTCAAACTCCTTTTTCATCTCATCTGCAAATGCATGACTCATATCATCATCTCCATTGAAGATTATATCATCTATAAATACTTCACATATCAGAATTTGTTCACCTTCAAATTTCAAGTAGATGTTGCTGTCCTCACTTGTTCTCCGAAATCCTATCTTCACAAGATGAGAGTGTAACCATTCGTACCATGCCCTTGGTGCCCATTTCAATCCATACAGGGCCTTGTGTAATCTGTACACCATGTCACTATCTTCTGATAATGCAAACCCATTTGGTTGCTCAATATACACTTCTTCCTCCAAGATTCCATTCAAGAAGGCAGACTTCACATCCATCTGGTATACCTTAAATCCCTTGAATGTTACAAATGCAAGTTACATTCAGACACCTTCCAGTCTAGCCACTGGGGCAAAGGTTTCTCCATAGTCTTCTCCTTCTTACTGAGCATATCCCTTTTATACAAGTCTTGTCTTGTTCCTTACCATTGTGCCTTCTTCATTCAGCTTAGTTCTAAAGACCCATTTGGTACCTATGACATTCTTGTGTTCTGGTCTGGGTACCAAGGACCATGTTGCATTCTTCTCTATCTGATCCAACTCCTCTTCCATTGCCTTTATCCAGTCTTCATCATTAAGTGCCTCTCTAGCAGACTTAGGCTCAAATTATGAAATCATGCAATAATTTTCTTTCACCTTTCTCCTTTTAAGTATTCCTGCATCTTTGTCTCCTATGATTTTCTTTGGGTCATGATGTAGTCTTACATACCTAGGAATGATTGTAGCTAGTTCAACTTGCTTTTCCTCTTCTTTTTCTGCTTCATCTTCTTCTTCACCTACTGGAGCTTCTACCGGTACAGAAACACTGAGGTCTTTGCAGTGTTTGTCAATTATTTCATTCTTAACCGGTTCCCAGAAGGCTAAACCCAATTCATCTTTTGTTTGCTTGCTGATGGTTTCCTCAGGCTTCTTAGGGGATTCATCAACCTTGACATTGATACTCTCAACAACCTTCTAAGTCCTCCTGTTGTAGCACTTGAGAGCTTTTCTTTTAGTGGAATATCCTAGAAATATTCCTTCATCACACTTAGCATCAAACTTACTTAGGTGCTCACCTCTCCTGATATAGCATTTACTCCCAAATACTTTGAAATAACTCACATTGAGAGTTCTCCCATTCTAGTAGTCATAGGGGGTTTTGTCTTTACCTTTCTTTATGAGTTCCTAGTTCATGGTATAGACTGCAGTGCTCACCACTTCTCTCCAAAATGTGTGAGCGACATTTCCTTGGATCAACATAGTTCTGGCCGCTTCAACCATAGTCCTGTTGTTTCTTTCTGCTATGCCGTTCTGCTGTGGTGTCCTTGGGGAAAACAATTACCTGTTAATATCATTCTCCTCACAATACTTATTGAATTCATTATAAGTGAATTCACCTCTCTGATCGATCCTTAGGCATTTCATCCTTCTACCACTCTCCTCCACTAATGCCCTAAAGGCTTTGAACTTTCCAAATGCCTCATACTTGTGAGATTTTGCCAAGATCAAGAGGCAATGGAAAGCACAAATAAGAGAGAACAAAATAGATGATAGAAATAAACTGTATTCTATCAAGATGAAAAATATGATCAACTGGATCATTAAGCATTCGTTACATACAATGAATATAAGCCTACTTATATAGGCAAGGCTATATAGATATGTGAGCACACAAACATGACATGTGGCCCAATAAGAAATAAGGGTAGGTAGGAAATAGGTGTGGGTAGGTAGGAGAAATAATATAATAGTCCACATGAGGTGGATCACTCACTGAATGTGAAGTGTAACAACAAGATCACATCATAAAAGGTGGCAATTCTCCTACACACACTATCCCAATGTGGCACAAACACCCAAGTGTCTTATACCCAAACTACTATGAAATGCATTTCCTAAGTAAACTTAAGTAAAGTGTAATAATATCCATGATGAATAATTATTTACACCAACACCCCCCCTTAAGTGCAACTTAGGGGAATGCACTTAAGTCTACAATGCAACTAAGCAATGAAAGATGGGTCCCAGCTACTAGGCCATGTTAGGTACCCATGTACAAATGCAAATGCATGAAAACCAATGCAATGAAATCTCTCACAAAGTGGGGAAAGAGAGAAAAACCCAATGGGAAAAAAATCTCCCCCAAAAGAGAGATGAAAAACTAGATACAAAGAACTCTCATAGAAGTATGTGAAGGACAAAACCCCATGTGAGGAAAAAGTCCCCCCCATATGAGAGAAGAAGAGAAGCTAGCAAGCCCCCCCTCAATGTGGAATCTACACCAATGATAGAAGCTCAATGTACAAAGAAACTGCTCCATGAATGTCGAACAACATTCCTCCCCTTAGGAAGAAACAAAACCAAAGGTGTATCCATGAAGTCTCCCCAATCATGAAGGGAAGATGTATGAAAAAAACTCATGATGAAAGGAATCTCTGAAAACTGCTCAAGTGTCCCCATGTCGATGCTGAAAGATACCCCCTCCAAAGGTGGTAAACTATGCCACACTGCTGAAAAAGGCACTCCAAGATCTAGTGGAGATGGATGTAGAACATGTCCCAAAGACTCACATGTCTCCTTAAAAAATAAATAGACCTCCTCCAATTGCTGTACATAAGTATCCACAATCATGTCAACCTCGAAAGAATGATCATGTAGATAATGAACAAGAGGGTCAGAGTGTTCCCTCACAACAATCAAAGAAGGATCATCTTCATCAAAGAGAAGATGAATGTCATCAATGATGTCTCCCAAATTTGCAATGTAGGATTCCACAAACAAACCTGCAATGTCTGTCAAGTAATCATCCCATGAATCTAAAGCTGGAAGACAATGAATATCCTATTGCACTGAATCACATGAAGGCAAAACTGTCGCACTATTTGCATCATTAGGTGCAATAGGTGATGTGATATCAATATAAGGAGATGAAATACAAGACTCAAGAATGGGGTCACATGTGAGAATCCCCATGTTCAAGTGTCCAAATTTCTCCTCAAAATATGAGCCATCACAAGAAGTGTGATCATCATGTGTAGAATCATCAAATGTGAAATCATCATCATCAACAAAATCTGAAAAGGAGTATAACCGAGATGCATGATCAACCACTCCAGTCGCAATGATAGCTCTAGTCTCCAAGTCTCTAATGAAAACTAACTCAGGTGTGAACTCTACAACTCTCTTAGTTGCACCATGTGTGATTTGATAGATAGAAAGGAGATTGTTTGTCAAGTTGAATATCAATTGAGTATCCTTCTTATCAATGCCACAATCTTTGAGTTGTGCCCTCAACTCATTTGCCTTAGTGACATAATCTTGTATAGTATCAAAGTTCTTGGGATCTAACATGGTGAGATCACTATCAATCTGATATCCTCTAATCTCATCAACTTGACCATACAAGTCTTGAAAATTTTTCCAAGCATCCTTGATTAGAGTACACTTCTCAATATGAAAAATGAGATCCTTTGATACATACTTTCTTAAGGTACCAATTGCCATGATATTTTTAGTAAGCCAATCCAAGTGACCAACTGGATCAACCTTAGGATCAACAGGAGCAACAATAGTTCCATCAATGTAATGAGTGAGTCTTTTTTCCATAAGTTTACTCCATGCAATAATTTTCCAAGTAGCATAATTATGAGGAGTTAAGAGAGGAAACTTAGAAGAACCCATAGTAGCAAAAAGGAAGGAACACAAGAGTACAAAAGCACAAGAAACACCCCCCAAATTAACTCAATAAAAGTACCCCCCAAAAAAATAATTTTGGCACTTTATATGTAGTGCATGTACAATATGCCACTTGCAAACAATGGCAAAGTGGACTTCTGATTTCAATTTACAACTTCTCAAAATGAGATCTAAGAGACTTCAACAAATACTGCTAGTGATCTAAACTGAGATCCAAGCAAAATGCAAGTACCAAATATGCCAAAAATGGTCAAATAATGAAAGTACAATTTCTACTTAAAATTACTGCAAAAAAATGGTAGATTATGAAAGTAGATGAAAAAATATGCACTTTAAGAAAAATGGCACCTGAAAAGGAGTTCATATGAGCCCAAATGAAGCCTCCAAAGTTGTAAAAATTGGGATTTCATGATTTTTGAAAAACCTATATCCGAGAAATAGAAAAATCCTACACCATTGTATAGATCATGAAATTCTACCCCAAAACAAAAAAATTGCTCGAAAAAAGGAGTTCAGATGAGTGAGATATCGCTATTTGAAAATCGCCTGCAAAATTATAATTTCTGGAAAATTTCCGTCGCGGCTTCAAACATCAAATGCCTCTAGATTTGACCTCCGAAGTCCGTTTTGGATGAAACAAAAGGCAAAACTTACTTTCTTGGACCTCCTCAATCCAATGGTAACCTCAGATTTGATCCATCAAGCTTCAATAATAACCTGCAATAGAAAATTCCAAAATGCAAACCCCCAATAGCATTAGATTTCTCTTAATTGGCAAACCAATGACACTCTAATGGCTCTGATACCATGTGAGATTTTGCCAAGATCAAGAGGAAATGGAAAGCACAAATAAGAGAGTACAAAATAGATGATAGAAATAAATTGTATTCTATAAAGATGAAAAATATGATCAACTGGATCATTAAGCATTCATTACATACAATGAATATAAGCTTGCTTATATAGGCAAGGCTATATGGATATGTGAGCACACAAACATGACATGTGGCTCAATAAGAAATAAGGGTAGGTAGGAAATAGGTGTGGGTAGGTAGGAGAAATAATATAATTATCCACATGAGGTGGATCACTCACTGAATGTGGAGTGTAACAACAAGATCACACCATAAAAGGTGGAAATTCTCCTACACACACTATCCCAATGTGGCACAAACACCCAAGTGTCTTATACCCAAACTACTATGAAATGCATTTCCTAAGTAAACTTAAGTAAAGTGTAATAATATCCATGATGAATAATTATTTACACCAACAATACTTGTCTTTCAAGAATGTGACCCACATCATTCTCGAGCAATCATTAGTAAGAATCATGAAGTATCGATCTCCCTGAATACTTCTAGTTTTCATTAGACCACACAGATCAATGTGCACTAGATCAAGTAAATTCTCTGCTGAAAAGGACTTACCTTTGAATGTTGAGGAAGACATCTTCCCAAGTTGACATTCTCTACACAAAGCATTCTCTGGTTTGTTCAACAAAGGCAATCCTCTTACTGCCTTGATCTTACTAGCCTTTACAATATTGTCAAAATTTATATGACAAAGTCTCCTATTCCATATCCATCTGTCATCAAATTTTTCCATCAGGCACTGACTAATCTTGGCATTCAGCTGAAATAGGTTTCCTCTGGTCACCGGTGAAAATAAGTTCACCACTCTTTCCAATTATTCTGCAGATTCCACCTTTGAACTCTAGAATGAGTCCTTTGTCATTCAAATGAGAAACACTCAAAGGGTTGTGCTTAAGGCCTTCCACCTAGTAGACATCATCCACACTGCTCTTTCCATTCAGTGAGATGGATCCTTTTCCTTTCACCATGCAAGGTGCATCGTTACCAAACCGGACAACACCACCATCATATTCTTCAAGAGACAAAAACTTTCTCCAGTCACTGGTCATATGGTGAGAACACCTTCTATCAATGATCCACTCATTGGAGTTGTCAATATGTGAGACAAGGGTTTCCTAGTCAAACAACTCTTCCTTGACAGCCACAAACACTATGTCTTTATTCTCTTCATCCTCAAATTCCTCATCGGTAACACCTACATCTACTGCAACAAGATGATTTCTCCTACCTACTCCTTTATACTTCCTAAACCTCTTCGGTTTATCCTTATTGTCATTTTTAGGACAATTAACAACTATATGTCCTATCTTATTGTAGGAAAACCACTTCAGAGGAAGCTTACCTCTATATTTTCTGGCGCCTTTTGGAAGTCTCTTGGCAAGAAGAGATTCAAACTCCATCAAAATCTCCTCATTGTCCATATCTCTTCTTGGCCTGGATTCATAACTGGTACTGACCTCTTTTCCTTTCCTGGTCGGTGCAGAGGAAATAGACACTCTAAAGGATGACTCGGTCTTCTAAACACTACCATCATAGCTATTCAATTCATATGAAGTCAACTTTGCAATAATATAGTCTAATGATACCTTGGTTTTGTCGATAGACCTTAGTTCCTGAATAGCGGCAACCCTGATTGCATAGACCAGTAAAAGTGATCTCAGAGATTTACTGACAATAGTGGTATCATCAATTATTCCACCAGTGCCCTTGATCTCTCCAACCACTATCTTAATTCTTATGCCATACTGCTGAATGGTCTCTCCTTCAATCATCCTCATATATTTAAACTTTCCTCTGAGGATTTCTTCCTTAGCCTGCTTGACATGTTCATCACCGCCATAAATGGATTCCAGTTTATCCTATACTTCTTTCAGATTGTCCTTATCTTGTACATCAATGAACTCTACATCGGACAAGCTACTAATAAGGGCTTCCATGACTTGCCCATTTTCTTGTATCTCTCTTTTTTGATCATCGGTTAGAGTGCCAGTGGGGATTACATAGGAATTCTGAACATAGCTCCAATGTTGCGCACCCAAAATATTGATGTATATCTTCATCTTGTCCTTCCATATTGTAAAGTTGTCCCTGTTGAACTTAGGACCTTCCCTCTTCATCATTAAAACAAGATCTTTCACCTCAAGTGGTTAAGCTTATATCACCGAGGACTTAGATGTGCTTTGATACCAATTGATGAATAATGATGAACTACTAAGGTCCTAATCGGTACTGAGAGGGGCAGGGGGTGAATTAGTACACACAAAAAACTTGCTCCGATACTTTGACAAGTCAAAACATAGATAACTAGTTGTCTTCACCACTGTACTTAACCATAGCAATGCCGGTTAACTAGAAATACTTCAGACAACATTCAATAGATCTCAAATCTTGATGACTACTTCACCGATATAATCATGCATGAGTTGTATCAATAATACCTCAACCATTTAACAGTGCATGCATATCTATCTTAATCAGAATCACACAATCATCATATGAAAAACTCACAACCCATAACACACAGGTTTTTCACGTGGAAACCCAAATGGGAAAAACCACGGTGGGGATGAATACCCACAAGCTTATTTGTGAACTCTTTTGAATTCCGCTCTGTTAGGAGCCTGGTCTGGTTAAAGACTTTACAATAAAGGTTCTGTTAGGAACCAATCCTTTTAGGGATCACCCAGTTAAGGGATGGCTATATACCCTGTTAAAGGTTGAAACCCTGTTAAGAGTTACCTCGCTAGAGGATTTAAATAAATCAATGAACTTGAGCCACCTGGTTAGAGGATTTACAACAAAGCCTATTAAAGCAACCCGGTAAAGGGATTTACCTTCTATTGAAATGGTTAGTTAACAATAGGTAAAACACAGATCTGATAACATTACTTCTTGCTAAGGAAGATCCTTTTCAACTCCTCTCTTTTGCAATCACACTCTGCAAATTCCTCACTCTGGTTTGGCAAGTATCAAATCTCCAAAACACAGACACAAACACAACTTTTTCCAACATCTCCAATAACAAAATTCATCGACCTTATAGACAACAATTAGGTCGGTAGCATAAACCCTAAACCCTAAACATTTTAGGTTTACAATTACAAGTGGTCCAATCCTAACCATCAAATACATTACATAGAATGAAATGATCTAAAATAGATCTTAAGTCATTTTGCATCATCCAATCTTCACCACATCTCGAAAACAATAACCCATCACGCACTTTTCACATACAACTAAGAAAAACACACATTCCTGAGGTAGACATTCAATGAATTCAATCTTCACCGCAAGATCCTCAAAGAAATCCCTCACATGCACACAATTGACATGGCATCTCAATCCTTATCCTTATTCCTTAAATAACTGGTCACAAAACATCATCGGTTGCACCGCACAAGCCACACCGGAAACCCTAGAGCTGAGAAGAGACTACCATTCGATAGTCATACTTAGTGAACCCTGACACCGGTCCACTCCATTTTAGTTGACCATAACTATTTCCAATCTTCATACCAGTGCATACCGGTTCACCTTCTTGAGCACTTATTGACATCAATGACAACATACATTATCACCGCTTCATCATATGCCAACATAACTTAGTCTTCCCACAAAGCATATTAAATCTAGGTGCCAATCTTTTGGATTTTGTTCAAGTAAATATTTTATTACCATAATCAAATTATTATTAGTGGATTCAACCACTCCATTACCCTATGAATAACAATGTGAGGGAAAATTAATAATTGGCTTATTCTCAAATGCTTAGTTAAGTAATGATGTAGAAGAAAAGGAGGACCATTGTCACATACCAGATAGAAAGGCATTCTAAACATTGATAACAATCTTGGTTTTACAATTATTTCATGCTAACACTTCAGTTCACTAGGTACAATAGTTTGTTTCTATGAGGTTATACCTATGCCCTATGGAAAAAGGGGGTTAATGATTCCTTATGAAGCCCAGACCCCATTGGGTGAATTGACATACCTGATAAATAGGTTACAACATTATTGTGACATTTCTTTCCTTTGTGGCACTAATTTGTCTTGTATGATATGCCCATACATGCTTATGTTTATACTTACAAAATGTTGTACCATAATAACCAAACCTCAATATCTAGTGTGTTGTAGCTTCTACTGATCAATGCCTAGTCCCATACTTATCATGAAAATACTGTAGCATTGCAAGTGCTTCATCTTTGTTTAGACATCTCAATTATAAACCTTCATAGTTCCTTTTGTAAAGTTTTCCATTTTTATCATGTAGGAACTACTCTTTATTTTTAAGGCTCTTCTTTGTGAGCTAGTCATACGTTCAAGACACTGGTTGTGCAATAGATAATACACTATATATTTATACCATTCATCCAAAGTAACATCTTGTAATGTGTGCTGTTGGAAAACCAACTATTCATCTACTCTAGCCAATATTTTGGATAAACCTTGCCCACGTACAAGTTTCATCAACTAAATTCAAAGATCCAATTCTTGGAGAATCTTCATCTAATTACCACTTCTTTCACCTAACTCATTCTGCATGAGAATCATCTTTGCAGCTAGGTTCAAGACAATAACAATCACCTTGCTTCTTAGACTATGATGTCTAAACCTTTTGATGACTTTGACTAAAGTGAATAATTCTTTGTCTAAGTTTGGATATCTCAATTCTATTTTCTTGAATGGAGAATTCATAAATGCTATAGGTCATTCATATTCATCTACTCCCCTTGAAATAAGATGCCTACACATGAAGTGACAAGTCTTGGGATTGTCTTATTTTTACTTGTTTCTTACTACTTTTATCAAACTTATCAGATTAATTATATATTTTAATTATCCTCAAAACCACATTATCATCTAGTTATGATATATTTATGACATGCTGATATGAAATATGCTATGTGTTATAATGATTGATATTTTGTCAAAATATTGGAGATGACAATTTGTGTGGATTTATGCATTGTTTATAGTTAGAGTCTTGGTTGCAACCAACTTGTTAGTTTGTTACATTATTAAATATTACTGAAAACTATTGCCAAGCCACTCTTTGAATAACCCACAACAACTCCTATACCATATAGTTTTCAATTTTTGGCATCAAATATACTTTCATTAGTTAGTATTCCCTTCATGCAATGATAGAAATATTGAGAACTCATTGTTACACATATAGTTCCAACACCATCTTTAAAATTACATCCCTAGTAAAAAATTTAGTGAATAATACACTTAGGACATTAAGTTACCCCATTGAACACTCTGACTGAGCTGAGTGCATGCCATACTCCACCGACTCTATGTACATAATGGAGGCCAGTCATTTTTGGTGTCATTGTCGGGGATGGTGCTAAGGTTTAGGATTCTTATGTTTAGGTTTGTTTCTTGTTATTTAATTTTTTCAATTTCCTTTTTGTTATTTACTTTCCAATAGTATATGTGTTTTCTTTTAGCATTAGGAATTTTATATTTTAAGACTGTTATCAACCTCTTTACTAACAAGTGTAGGAAGATAGCTCATAAAATTTACACTTCCATTGTATGCATTGATAAGAGGATGCTAGAGGAAGGTTTCATCCCTACATATAAATTGTAGAAGAAATTCTAGCTTCAAGAGAGAGGCCAAAGGACCCATTGGACTCAACATAGGTATCAAAAGACTAATTTAGTGTACACAAAGATTTTACATCTTTTGATGATACACAAGAAGAACCTACTCAAGAGTGTGTACAAGAAAAAATAGAAATAATGGCTGACATTGAAGTAGATAACCCTAATGGACCAATCAACTTTGAATTTCCAATGTCTTACTAGGAGAGAGAAACACAATTGAAGAATATACCTCCATTTGCCCTCCCTAATTTCTATGCCTTGGTCACTAAATACCTTGATACTTTCCTATTTGAGTTTTATGTATTATGAAAAATCTATGATTATGTTACTCATGCCCAAAAAATGAAACTTTTTCTATCTACTTTGAAGGACTCTTCACTTCTAGGTGGTTTATGGAGCTAGGTAGAAATGCAATCACTAGTTGGGCTGCAATGAAGGAGATTTTTTTGCAAAAGTATCAAGACTATTGCGGAGGTAGAGATACTAGGAAGGAAGATAGATTTAGGATGTCCTAGAGAGAAGATGAACCTCTTTAAGATTACATAGATAGATTCCAATTCTATTTGAAGAAATCTAGATAGAATAGGCTCACTCTCGAGTCTCTCAAGTTGGTCTTCCTTTACGGAATCAATTAGGATTGACCTGATACACTCATCTTGATGGGTGGGGTTGTTATTAACCAAACAAAATTTGATGATATCTCTAAGCTTGATAGAAATTACTCTAGGTCTACCTTGAGAAAGAAAAAAAGTTCTACGTTGTTTGCTACCACTAAGACATTTACTAGTGTCTCAAGGGTGGAGTTGAGCAACGTCCTTTTCGACATGATGAAGGATATAATAAGTCATTTGGAAACTTATCTTGACAATCTTCAAATTAAGAAGAAACAAGAAGAAGCAGAGGATTCTCTCGTAGAGTATTTCCTGCACTGTAGACATAAGAGGTCTAATTGTAAGTGTAAAAATATTACTACCATCTTTGAAGAAAAGCTAATTTGTCTAGAGTTTCATCCACTATAACATGAGGATGGAAAATTATTCTACATATTTCAATGTAATCCATGACAAAAAAAAAGACATGCCACTAGATTCATTGTCTTACAATGCTTCATTTCCTAGAGTTCAACAAAATGCTGCAAACTAGATTGGTGGAATTCCATGCAAAACCCACAATGACAAGGTAATACATCCAACTAGATGCCTCATTAGGGATCATGAGCACTTGAATTTGAATACCAATACCCAAACTACAATAAATGGAAAAATCATCAAAACCCATGGTCTCAACCATGGCATGGAACCCAACAATGGAAACAAGCCAATGCTACTTACTTGTAGCAACATCAACCTTCATCTCACCAACCTACACTCATGCCCAATGCACTCCCTCATTAGCCAACCATTATGCCTAGTCAAAGTATGCCTAACTTTGTGCTACCAAGAGCACCATAATTTCTTTCTCAACTTGCATCCAATTCTAACAACAAGACTATCCAGCATGCTTACTCTATTAAGACAACTCAGTACTCAACTTGTATAGTTGAGATCAGTGTTGCCCATATCCATTTAGGTAAGACTCTTCCTAGTACCATATCTCCATAGATCACAAAAATATTTGATAAGGAACTAGTAGCAGACATCACTAATAATGAACCATTGGAGCATACTCCAAGACATGTTGAACTACCAAAGGACCCACCTTTTCCTAAGAGGTTAGTCACACAAAAGTATCAATCTAAACTTGAATTTGACCTCTTAGGACAATTAAGGAATGTGTATGTGAAAATACCTCTCCTACAAGCCATTGAATATGTCCCCATTTATACTAAGGCTATTAGGAATTATGTCTTAGACAACTAAGAAGGAAAAAAGGGACCCCCAAACTATCTATGTCATTAGATGGTTAGATGGAATTATGTTAGGAACATTAGTAGTTTCCAAGTATTTAGACTGAGAAGCTTAATATTGGATGCAAACATCAATGAGACTCTCATTAAAAAGTACAAATAGATTTTGGGGTAGCAATTAACATCATGGCTACATAGACAATGAATGATTTGTAGTTGAACAACATACAACCAACACCAACGGTATTAGAATTTGCAAACATGTCTACTGTGAAACCAAAAGGAGTAATTCAAGATCTAATGATAACCATATATTAATGTGAATACCCTATTGAATTTGTATTTTTATAAGATAAAGCTAGCTTCGGTAAGTATCTATTGATTCTTGGAAGACCATTGTTGGCCACTATTGATGCTTTCATTGGTTGTAGGTCTACAAATATGAAAATATCTAATGGGTATGTAACTAAGCAATTGGTAAAATATCCTCCATCTCAACCATATTCTGATAGGGAGTAGTCCATCTGGCCTACCATGGAGGAGGAGGAACAATATTCTTTGCACTCTTATGATAATAGATAAAACTCGCATCATAGAAATGCATGATGAAGATGTCATCCTTTCTAGAATCATGCAAAATTCTTATGGCCTGGACCCATAGAAAGATGAGTTCTTATCCTATCTAAGCTTTCCATTTCATAGCTTGTTGGCTAGTGAAGATCCATACACTTCACATATTTTTTATTATTTTCTACTTAATGATTATAGTCTAAATATTTTAGGTCTAGATACTACCTCTTTTACAACAACAACTAGTCCAATGGAAGTATCTCCAAGGAAGACACTCAATATTAGCAATGAGATGACGTCAACACAACATGCTAAATTAATGTAGAGGCTATAAGAAAACACTTCAATTTTTGCATGGGACTACCATGACATGAGAGGCATTGATACAAACCTATATATGCAAAAAATATATATCAATGCAAGCTATATAACAATAAGGCAACCATAGAGGTGAATGAATCCAACACTAAAATACATAGTTAAAGATGAATTGTAGAAAATCCTTGATGCAGGGTTCATATACCCCATATTAGATAGTGAATGGGTATCACCATTGGTGATTGTGCCCAAGAAGGGAATTAAGTGGCGAGTATGTGTAAACTACAATGGATTTAATGCTGCCATAAGAAAGGATTACTTTCTATTACCTTTTATTGACCAAGTCTTGGATTCATTGATTGAAAAAAGGTATTTGTCTTTCCTAGGTGGTTTTAATAGTTATAGTCAGATTAAAATAGCCACTTAAGACCAATACAAAGAAACTTTTACATGTCCTTGGAGGACATATGCATATTTAGTGGTATCATTTGGGTTATGTAATGCACCAAATACCTTTAAGAGGGTTGTTGTAAGCATCTTCTTAGACTTTTCTCATAATACCATGGAGATTTATATGAATGAATTTACAAACTATGGTAATTATTATGAGGATACACTAGATAATTTGGAGGAGGTATTGTAGCGGTTTTAGGACCACAACCTCTTCCTTAGTAATGAGAAGTGTTTCATGATGATGGAGGAAGGAGTCGTCCTTAGATATTTTATCTCAACCAATAGAATTTAGGTTGATCCAACTAATTGAAATAATCTCAAAGCTTCCAATACCATAAAAGGAAAGGGATGCCAAAATTTTCCTTGACCATGCTAGATACTATAGGCGCTTTATCAAGGATTTCAACAAGATTGCTTTACCTCTTTTCACATTTCTTACAAAATACTTAAAATTTAATTGGACTCCTAGCTGCCAACAAGCATTTGAAACACTCAAGTTTTATCTCACACAAGCACCAATTCTTAGAGGACCTGATTGGACTATACCTTTCCATATACATAGTGATGCATTCATTTTTCCAGTTGGAGCATTATTAGGCTAAAAGGAAGGTAATATTGAATATGCCATTTACTATGTTAGTAAGAACTTGAAAGGTTCTAAAATCAACTACTTCATAATAGAAAAAGAAATATTTTCAATTATTTATGCCATAAATAAATTTCTAAAGGCATTAGATCATTAGATACCTTGTTTTTATTCATATCTGGACCATGCAATAATACATTATTTAATGAACAAACCAATAGTCAGTGGGAGAATTGTCAGATGGATACTATTATTACAAGAGTTTGACATCACAATTGTTAACAATCCAGGCAAGGCTAATGCTATTGCAAACTTTCTTTATTGGTTGAAAAAATCAATAAAGGACCCAATGGTGGATGACTCATTTCTAGATGAACATCTTTTTCCCTTGACAACATGATCACCATGGTATGTTGATATTGCTAACTATCTAGTTGTAGGTAAAACACCTCCACACTTTTCCCCAAGGGAGAAGAAGCAGTTGGTACATTGTAGCTCATCCTTGTTAGACTTGTGTGAATATTGTCATTGTTGTCATTTATGTCAAGCTTGGTTATCCGGTTAGGACCGAATGGTGTATGCTGTTGAAGTAGTTTTGGTATTATTGGTTGAGCATCAATGTGATATGAAGCAGTAAGGCCTAGTTGATCTACTGGAGTTATTTCTAAAAGATCATCTCCAGAATCCTGAGTTGTTCTTATTTTGGTTTGTATCCTGCTTCGATATCAGCTATGTGAGTTTCAGTATCACTTTTATCAGTTATATCTGATTGTATCTATCATGTTTCATGTTATGGAATTTGTGGTATATGTGGTATCTATATCTTGGAGTTAGGAGGTGTTGTGCTTGGAGTTTTATGCTTATGGGTTCATGTCTATGGGTTCGGTAGACCCCTGATGTGTTCTGATAATTAAGGTGTATGGATCGTTAAATGAAATAAGTGAAGACTGACTTTGTTATCATGTTTGTTGGTTAAGGCTTTATTAGATAACATGTTGATATGAGTAGAGTATTGTTGTGTAAATCATTTGTGCTTGGCTGACATATCATCTCAGTGTATGAGCTTACTGGTACACACACACACATACTATTGGCATATGCACACTCGAATGAGACATTGTATGTGATTGCAGGTTTTTTCATTGATGGCAACCTTACAATCCTATGGCACCGACAAGGCATTACACCAACAAGATAGTTCACCAACATCAACAGATCACACTCTACACTGACACTCAGACCACCGACACCGGTATAGAGAAAGGAAGCATACTGGCATAGAGGTCGATAGGATTTTTGTTATATTATATTTTGTTTATTATTGTAAAAACCTTGTAAGCCAACTTGGCAAGTTGTAAAATGACTCTTATATATAAAAGAGATCATTGTAGACATTTTGAAGGTAATTGCTCCCAACTGTAATATAGACAATAAAGATTCTTTAGGACAAATTGATACTTTGTGTAAATATATCACAGAGAACATTGAGAAAATAAAGGAAGAGACATTCAAGGACAAAGTAGAAATTGAAAAGAAAAAATTCTTTGAAGATCAAATAAAGAAGTGTACTAGGGAATTTGACACACTTCTACCGAAACTGTGTAACTTATTAAAGGAATACAAAACTCTATACAAAGACACCTGCAAGACAAACTTTTTGACAATAGACATAGATAAGAAAATAAGCAAGGTACAGGATGAAATCAATAAACTTGTTGATAATTTTGTTAAATCACCTGATACATTATTAATTTTTGAGCAAAGGATAACAAATTTTGAGGAAGTGTTACTTAAATTAGAAAGATAAAAGGAGAGAATAGTGAATAAGGCAAAGCATCTGAGATTAAATCCGAGTCCAAGATTGGACTATCTAGCATCATTGTGGAAGGAAATATCTGAGGCACTGATCCAGGGACATAAAACACTGGTAGAGCATATGTAGCACCTCACCGGTACAATTAAAAGAACAGAGACAATAATAAGAGAGTAAAAAGTTTATGGAGAGTATAAACTTGATTTTGGCGGATCTATTTCAAATTGTAATTCCTGTATATGGTAAAAATGGATAACAACAATGATGAAAGACTAAATGAATTCAACCACAAAACCCTAGCCTAACAACAAAAAAGATCCACCATAACATATGAAGATTACCTAAGACAATGCAAATCAAATGAAATCACAAAGATTATACCATCACATGTCCAATAGGGTTTGAATCTCCATTCTTCCTATCTCCATTGATCTTGCTTGATATATTTGCTCTCAGATTTTACATGTGCACAAGAGCTCAACAAAGAACGGAAATGTGGTTGCAAGTAGCCTTGATTGCATATGCAAGTTCAAAACCGTAGTGTAGTCGAATAATCATCAGGGTGCATAGATTGATTAGAATGATTGATTAGGGTTGATAATGAAGGAAGCATCTCCTTATATAGAAGACACTATATGAAATGGAGGGATAAGATTGAGAGGTGTAAAAAGAGGTCGGCTATGATTAGAGAGTAGGTAAAGGAAATAATAAAAAAATGAGAGGGTGGGTAGTGTATGAATTAAGAGATGAATGACATGTGTCATGGGTAGAAAAGGCTAATGAATTAATTAAATAAATAAAGATTTATTTAATTAATAGAAGAAGTGGGATCAATTAAATAAATAAGATATTTATTTAATTTAGGAAAAGGATATTTTAAATAAATAAATGTATTTATTTAAATGAGAAATAAGGCTAGAAGAGGATAAATGAATTAATTAAATAAATAAAGATTTATTCAATTAATAGAAGAATTAGGCTTAAAGTAATTAAATAAATAAGATATTTATTTAATTAGACAAGACAATTTTAGGTGTCTACATTTTGCCCCTCTTTGAGACAATGCAACTTGTCACGTTGTTTCAAAGAAGATAATATGAACTGATACAATGTTGCCCCAAGATGGGAATGATATGCCCCCTCGAGAGGTTGGATGAAAATGTCTGAAAAGATTGCAGACAATTTCTCGATAAGAAAGAAAGGCTAGAATGGACTGACAAGATAGAATAGAGTGACAAAGTCATAGGATAAAGAAGACTGACTCGAGAAATTAGGGCTAGGGCTAGGGCTAGGGCTAGGGCTAGGGCAGTCTATAAGATAGACCATGAGGGGAATACATCCTCATTATCATCCACACATCCAAGAGAGAATAGAGCAGTAACAGTCAGCAGCGATGACATTGGTGCATAGATTCGATCGCGTTCGCTGATTTTAGAGGCCAGCAGATGCAGGAGAGCTGGTGAGTACCGCAAAACCTCCTTGTACTTTGTCACAATAAATATTGTCATAAATGCATGTTAGGTAGAGAAATAAATGCATTTTAGAATATGTCAAAAAAGGTCAAAAAAATGCTGAGGCATGTCTGTGTTTGTGCTAGGCCTGTCTATGCAATATGTAAGCATGTTTATGTCTTCTAGGTCGAATCGACAGTTCTATGATAAACATACATTGTCGATTGGATAAGCCGCTGAGAGGATACACTCAAGCAGGTTCTCTAGGGAAGACTAGGATAGATCAAGGCACTTTGTGATGAACAGTGAGTACCAAGACATAGTACTTTGTGATGAACAGGGAGTACCAATAGGAGCAGCACATAGTGATGAATAGGGAGTACCAATAGGAGTAGCACTTTGTGATGAACAGGGAGTGCTAAAACACGTAGTACTTTGTGATGAACAAGGAGTACCACTAGGATAAATAACAACACTTTGTGATGAACAGTGAGTGTCACTAGGATAAAGCACCATATGATAGATATAAGCACTAAGATAATAAGCAACATTTTGTGATGAATAGGGAATGCCACTATGATTGACACAGTTGATTTTCTTGACTGCAGGAGCACCTACCTATGCTGGAGTCACAAGAGAGATTCCCGTCGACTCCTAGTTTGTGACTAGAGCTGACACTCGAGGATAGAGCAATAGTTGAGGTCATGGGTCTACAATATATTTAGTATGTGCTTGAGTTTCGGGTGAACATGGGGCTGCTGACTGCACTGGCTGAGAGGTGGCATTCTGAGACATGCACTTTTCATTTGTTGATGGGTGAGATGATAGTCACCTTAGAGGATGTATATAGGATTTTGAGGATACCAATCGATGGGGAGTTGATATCCTATGATCGAGACGAAGACAGGGATGCACTGAGATGAGTGTTGTAGGATCTAGGATTGGAGATGAGGGCTCTACATGTGGCATGGGACACGATGACATAGATAGAATTGGCGCTAGTGGCGGTGCTGGTAAGAGTGATTAGTGGGTTCCTCTGTCTGGATAAGGTGACATGAGAATTGGTTGTGGGATGGGGGAGGAGGAGAGATAATCTTGGGGTGGGTCCTTTCAGGGCTCAGACTCCATCGAGGCCAGGCGGCTCCGAGGGAGGGAGTTCATCATAGCCATAGAGGGCTCCCTATGTATCAATTTTGTACCATTTTGTATGATGATGTAGACACCTTCGGGTGATTGTAGCCATATGATTTTGACATCATTGTATCATGACACTTATGATTATATATATGAGATGATTCATCTTTGCGATAGCTATATGCATGCGTACCTATGTGATGTATGTTTCATGATGTATGTGTCTATGTGATGGATTATGATATGGATGCAAATATGTACATGATGAAATGCAATATTTTTGTTCTTTTATGTTTTGAATATGTTATGCCAATGCAAATGTGAATGTATGAAATGCATGTGAATATGACGATGCAAATGATAATTTACATGATGAAAATGTAAAATGTGCTAATATGTGTTGTGTGCAGGATATGATGCAATTGTGATATCCATATGTATGTATGCATGAAATGCTTATATGTGGTAATGCAGGTGCAACTACATGAAATGCAAATGTTTTTGGTGTGTCATTATACTCAGTCATGTGATAATGGGCTACATGGACTCGAGAAGGACGATGGAGGTCAATCAAGAAAGGGGGATGGAAGATAGAAGATATGAAAGTGAAAGAGCTTCTTGTGCGTTATCATCATTGAGCTTTATTATGGCAAAATAGGTTATGACAATCGAGGCATATGTTTGACCCAGAAAGTCATTGTACTTATTTGCATGGAGATAAGATAGTCACAAACAAGGAATGCCCTAGTTCATACTAGACTCACAATGTCCTCATATCCTTGGACAAGTCATAGCATTACTAAGAGACAATCCACAGACAGTAAAAGAAAAATAGGTGACGATACCCCATCCTCGTCTTTCTAGTCAAAGACATCTTGGAGATAGAATCTCTAGTCAAAGACATCTTGGAAAAGCTAAAAGACATGTCACCAAAAGATAAAATCAAAAGAAAACCAAGACTCGACACAAACATTCACTGTAGTCCTCAAATTTAGTGTCTCTTATCACTTGTATAAGTCGTATTTGATTTTGGTCACAATGTTTTCCTTCATAAAAGGATAGATAGCACTGAACCATAATGTTGTATGAGTCTGTTGAAAGATTTGATTTGTTGAAGCCCATCGTTGCTGTTGTGTCTCATCTAAAATTGACTGAATCCATGAAACTGATAATTTATTGCAGAGAAAGTGGAACTTTATTGCGGATTGGTGATGCAAATGCTGCTTTATTGTGGATTGTGCGTGAATAGACTGAAGGAAACTGAAAGAAACTATACTCCTCAAAACATGTGATGTTCTTAGTTCCACACCCATTACTAGACGTAGGATTTGCCTTAGCCATAGATAGGAGCTGATTTATTATGAATGGAAAGGAGTGAAAAGGAAGGTTTATTATGAATGGTGAACCAATCTTAGGTAGATCAATAACAAGCCATGATGGGAATGGATAAGTTTATTATGGCTGTACAGGTTGTGAGTGTGTGCAAAGTGAAGTGATGAAAGAGAATCCTGAAGGAGGGAGGAGCAATGTCTCTACACATGGCGCCAGTGACCCGGTTTTCACCATGGTACTTGCCCAGGGCACCACCAAAGTGGTTTTCACCATTGGACGAAATGTTTTTTTGTTTTTAAATTTTTATTTTTTTGGTCACAAGGCACCTGTTTGCTAGGTTTTCACCAAGTAATGATTTTTTATGTTTTTATGATTTTTTTTGTATTTTGGATTTTTTGAAATTTTTAATATTTTTTTGTATTTTTGAATTAGGATACTCTGAAGAGCTATGTGTAGAACTTGCGAAGGTGCATGTTGTTGATAGGATCCTCCAAAGGTTCACCCTCTATGGTTGAGAGCTGAGATGCACTAGATCCATATGCTGCTGTGATGATGTAAGGACCAGGCTAGTTTGGTTCGAACTTGCCCTTCTTCTCTCTGTCCTACTGATTTTTAGGACTTTCCTTGAGAACTAAGTCACCCACCTCAAGTGTATGAGGTTTAACCTTATGATTATAGCTACTTTGTTGCTTGATTGAATTATGTGTAGCTCGAGCGACTGTCTTCCTTGATAAAGGAACTAAGATAGAATTACTAGTGTGTGGACTACACAGGCCTGTATGCATGTCACCTGAAGAAGTTTGGGCATCCCTGATAACAAAGTCTTTCAAGGAAGCTCCATTAAAGGTCCATGATGTATCACCAAAAGGGAAATGATGTGTGGAACAAGTGGATGAGGAATGAAGGCTTATGATTGTGAAAAGAAGTGAAAGTAGGATAGCATGATGGAGACTTAGGATCAACAAGTATTCTTTTTGGCTTGAAATTTTAGAACTTTTGCCCCTAGTTATTTTGGTATTAGGGGAGATCATCTCTTGCTCTTTTTCTTTCATAGGATTTTTATCCTTGACTTTGATTTTTGCAGAGTCCAATAGCTTTTGATTTTGATTTGGACTAAAAGATTTCTCTTTATTTTCAACTTTTAGATTTTTATTTTCAAAGCTTGATTTGTGATCCCCAATGAGTAAGGGATTTTCTAATTCTTGTTGATCCAAGTCTGGGAGAGGAGTGGAAATGGAATGAGTGGATGATATGGTAAAGCTATGTGATTTATCAAGAGAGTTAGTGATACACTCAATAGATTCTTCGTTGGAACCACTCTTAGGACTATTGATATCAAGAGATGCTTGCACCGCTAGAGGAGATTTACATTCAGAGTTAGTAGCCACAACACTAGGTGGTTCATACCCAATTCCTTGGCATTGCAACTTGTTTGTAGGTTGTTCATGTCGACAAAATGTGTTAGGAGATAGTGGGAGTTGATCAACATGAAAGATATACTCTCCACATCCCATGTCTTTAATCTTGAACTTTTCTTTTATCTCTGCTTGTTTTGATGTAGAAGCTTTCAATGACTCTGGATCCACATATGATGAAGATGGAATAGCCTCTTGATTGATTGGTATTGTTATTTCTGATCGAGGTCATAGATTGTTGCAATATATGAATGGATTTGGATCTACTTTGATGGTCACTTCAACTCCATTGTGTGGAAACTTGACACATCGATGATATGTAGATGGGACTGTGCTCATCTCATGAATCCATGGACGTCCTAGCAATATTTTGTATGTGAGATCCAGGTCTAGGACTTGACAAACCACATCATTTGTAACTAGACCAACTCTGAGAGGTAAGGTGATTGTACCTTTGGATGAATGTGCTTCATCATCATATGCTTTGATGGTAATTTTGTTTATAGAATTCACAACTTTGTCTGAATATCCCAATTGTTTAATAGTGCTCAATGTACAAATGTTTAGACCTGCTCCTCCATCTATTAGGACTTGTTTTATTCGATGCTTGTGTAGGAAGGCTTCAATGTGTAAAGGTGCATTATGTGGTTGACTCATGGAGGCATCGTCAGCTTCTGTGAATGTAAGGGAGTGTGGAACGGAAAGGTATCCCACCATGGCTTGAAACTGGTCCATGTTCAAATCAGTAGGGACAGGAGTGTCTCTCAAGATTTTGTCAAGAATGGCTTTATGTGCGGGGGATATGCGTAAAAGCTCAAGGATGGAGATAAGTGCGGGTGTCTTCCCTAAGTGTTCTACAAGGTCATACTCAGGCTTGGTTGATGAGGAAGCGATGTTTTTGGCTGGAGCACCTTGCAAAGTGAATTTACCTCGACGGGTTGTAACATTACATTCAGAGGTAGGTTCGGAAGAAGATCCACTGCCTTTTAGGACAATTTTGGGTCTTTGGGTAGAATTCTCAGGTGTTTTGTCCTTGATGATAATGGTAGAGACATAATTGTCCATTGAAATATGATTGATAGTTGAATCATAGTTGTAGGATGCTCTGATATAGTTGGTTTGATCATCTGTGGCTTTGGGTTTTCCCTTGTCATGCTTTGGGAATGGTTCCTTAAACATCTCATGTTCTTGATTGGATGAGTGTCCTTCAATCTCAATGTCACCTCTATCAATGAGATCTTGTATGATGTTCTTCAGTCGATGACAATTTCCTATTTTATGACCTTTACTCTTATGAAACTCACAATAGTCATCATCATTCCACCAATTTGGTTTAACCTTTGGCTCATATGGAGGCAGATCTGGAATCATTATTATTTTGTTTACCACTAGCTTCTTGAAAACTGACTCAAGTGGTTCTCCCAATGGAGTGTACTTCCTTTATGACTTTGAAGTTGTTTTAGTATTCACTTGATTGTTTGTAGAGCTTGATCCAGAAAAAGTGATTTTTGGTCATATTGTATTGGCATCAATAACACCATCATTGACTGTGTTCTTGTTTTTATTCCAAAATCTTGGCTGATCTTTTCCTTTAAAGTCATCTTTGTTTTCCTTGAATATCTTAATGACTCCTTGTTCAATTAGGACCTTTTCTGTTGCTAAGCCTTTTTCAATGACGTCCTTGAAGGTGGATAAACAAGCTTTCCTTAGATCATAACCAATGTCTTTGTTAACATTTTGGGTGAACATCTCTACCATTTGTTTTTGTGGAATTTCACAAGAGCATCTACTGGCTAGATTCCTCCATCTTTGTAAAAATGATGAAAAAGACTCTCCATCTTTTTGCTTGGTATTGCACAAAGTAGTGACTGATATGTCTATCTCTATGTTGTAGGAGAAATGTTGGATAAATGCCTTTGCTAAGTCACCCCATGACTTAATTCCAGTTGGAAGTTGGGAGAACCATTCCATAGCTTGATCACCTAAGCTTTGTGGGAATAATCTCATCAAATATGTCTCTTCTGCTGCTACCTCAATGTAAGCTGTGAAAAAATATCTTATGTGTGCCTTAGGATCCCCTTTTCCTCTATACTTATCAAACTTAGGTGTCACAAAGTGTGTAGGAAAAGGAGGCATTGGAATGCTCTTGTCAAATGGATAGGGACATATGTCTCTCATTGTGTATGTTGGCTTCGGTGTATTTATGTCCTCCATTTTCTTTTGTAAATCCCTGATTTGTTGCTCCAAATTGTTCTTTAGTGGAGACCGACTTCTTGGACCATACCCCATGCTTGAGGCACCAATTGGAGGAGGTCTATAATGATGCTGCGTATATGGACCACTTGGTATAGAGTCATGGTGAGGAATGGAATATCTGCTTTGTCCATGTATACCATACTCTACAGGCATGTCATGTTCTAATGTGTTGCCCCCAAATTTGACACGAGGTTTCCTTGTGTCCAAATTTTGAGCATGCCTTTGGATATCCAATTGCTTTGGTGGTTGATCCTTAGCATTGGTATGTGATTGAGCATATTTTTCTGCATAAGACTTCCATAATGGTCTGCGAAGGTGAGTATCATATGCTTGACCATGTGTGTATGGGACCTCAGGTTTTTGAAACAAAGATGATGGTGATTCAGGACACAAGATGTGGTCCTCTATTGCCTCCACTATTAGGCCTCCTTTGATCCATGTTGGAGTGAGTTTGTTGCAAAGGTCGATTTTCCATTATTTGAGACATGTCAAAATCATGAGGTATCTTGGCTCCACTTTGTGCCATCACTTGTAAGAAATATTGTCTATCTCTCCTCATTATTTCCTCAACCAATCGATTGAAACGGGGATCCATAATGGAGTCTTCCACTTCTGCTGAATGTATTGAAATGTTGTCCATATTGTCATTGTGTGTATCATTGTTGTTTGTAGTGTCAATGTTTTCAACATTTGGAATGTTTCTATAGGCATCCATGTCAGGTAATGTAGTATGATCAGAATTGAAAAAGATATCATTGTCATACTCATAGGAACTCATGTTTGTGGACTCTTGAGCCTCTTTAGCTTCTCTCCTAGATTTTTGGGAACGTGTTTCAACCATGAACTAGGTATTGATCAAGATGTGTGAGACTAGATGAAAATGGAAAAGAGTATGGAAGACCAAGAGTTGAATGGAATGTAAATGAATCTGGGGTTTACTTGCAATGTCCAAAGTGTAAGACCAAGTATGTATGTAGTAGAGTAGGTGTGGCTTCCAAAGAGATGATAGTTTCACTTGATGAGGTAAGTTGACCTTGACTCTAAGTAAGACCAAATGAGACCCAAAGGTGATAGACTTTGATGAGGGACCACTTAGCAAAATGTTGTTGTATGTAATGTGTTGACAAAGTATGATGAGGACAACCAAGTGACCTTTTGACTCAAGTTTAGACAAATGTGAATGTAATGTAAGGTGTAAAGCAATGATGGACTTTGTGAGACCCAAAGATAGGTTGAATTCTAGATGAAAATCTAGAGAAATAACTTAGGAAGCTCAAGAATTGTGAAACTGATTGCTCTTGTTTGTTGGACTGTAAATTTTTCCAATTTGTGAAGTTGTTTGTTGTGACCAAATCTGAAATTTTGATTGTATTTCCATGACAAGAGGAGACAATGTTGATGAAGATTCAATGTTTGCAAGTGTCTAGACTCAAAATGACTCAAAGAAAAATGTGTTGTTTGATGTAAATTTTTTTTGCATACACTTGAAGACACAAAAGACACAATGTTTTGTTGTTTGGTCTTGAATGTTTGATTGTTCAAAATAAGTCAAGCACAATTCTTATGGCTGGCCAAGACAATAGTTGTTGATCCCACATGGAGTTTCTCCCGAGGCTACGCTATTCAGAGCAGATACTTAGTTGCTTGACCCCACTGGCTCCACCCTCGACACTCACTTCTCGGGGTAGCCAAGCATCAGTCCCCATGAAAACTCTCCATGGCGAACTTTGTATCTCTACTAAGAACTGTATGTGTGTGGGCCGCTACCAAAGTTCCGACCTCCTTCCCCAACAACTAGAAGGATTTTGGCTTCTAAAACAAAAAGGTGCTAGTAAGGGCATCCGCTTGTGTGGCCATACATGCGGCACTTTCAGCTCTTTAAATACAGAAGGCTCCCAGCCGGTAGGGGTTACGTCCTACAAATGATCAAATAAATTTGATCAAACGGGTTTATGGGGAGACATAGTGTCGGTATGAACTAATCAACACACGTTATTCATAATTTTCACCATGAATACAGTTATTTATAATGGTTCGGAAGAAGATGGCTTTTCTTTTGCTACCACTTGGGTCATTCTCTCCTCACTAGTAGTCCTAATGACCACACGGGGAGACAAGCCCTCTAAAGATGAAACAAAAAGAGCCTATTGCTTAAGACACAAAAGACAATGGTTCAATTTTAGTGCACCAATGGAAGTATTTGCTAGTCTATGAAAATAAGGCACATAATAAAGATCAAAAGAAAATCCTTGTCAAGGTCCTGCAACAAATATTTATTAGTAGTTTGGATTGTTTCAAATGATTACCCCTTCCTGCAAGTACACAAGTTAGGTAAATTTTAGATCCAAAAGACTTTGTGAAATAGGAGCTTTCAACAATACGTTTTGTTGACCAATTCAAATATCTGAATCATCATAAAAAAAAACCACTTGTAAAATTTCAAGAGATTTCCAAAAATGTAAGAAAATCCAAAAAATTCGTTAATTTGCTCCAAAAATAAATGTCTTATGAAAAATCATAAAAAATTCATATAAAATGCAAAATTGATCTTAAAAATCTAAATTTTTTACTAGACGGTCTTGATGGTCTTCCAAACCTGTATAAAAAAATTTCTGCAACAAATCCAAGTAGTTTGTGAGATGTGAGTAAAATAATGCAAAACCTTAATTTTCAAAGATCCAATTTTTGAGGAATGATTTTGCATCAAATTTAAAATCATAAAGAACAACTCCTATTTGTAATTCTGAGAGATTTCCAAAAATGTAAGAAAATCCAAAAAATTCACTAATTTTCTCTCAAAATTAATTTTTTAGGAAAAATCATAAAAAAATCATATAAACTGAACCTTTGATCCAAAAAATCTGAAATTTTTACTAAACACTTTTGATAATTTTCCTGACTTGTAAATAAAATTTTATGCCAAAATTCAAAGTTGTTTTTGAGATCTGATCAAAATAAGGAAAAACCCTAATTTTTAAAAATCTGATTTTTGAGGAATGATTTTGCATCAAATTTAAAATCACAAAGAACAGATCCTATGTATAATTATGAGAGATTTCCAAAAATGTAAGAAAATCTGAAAAGTTCTCTCATTTGCTCTCAAAATTAATTTTTTTATGAAAGTTCATAAAAAATTCATAGAAAATTAAAATATGCTCCAATAGATCTAAATTTTTCTTTGAGAGCTCTTGATACTGTCTTCAACTTGCAAAACAAATTTGGTGCAAAATTTCCAAGACGTTTGTGAGATATGATCAAATCTCTCCAAGACTTGATTTTGTGTCCAAAACCTTAGCTGCACAAGGTTATTCTCCAAATTGTTTTACAAAACAACAATATAGGGTTAGAAAAATCTGCAAAAACACAGATCTAATAAAAATCCATGTCCCATGGGGCATGCCAAAATGTATATGGTGAAAATGGATAACAACAATGATGAAAGACTAAATGAATTCAACCACAAAATCCTAGCCTAACGACAACAAAGATCCACCATAACATATGAAGATTACCTAAGACAATGCAAATCAAATGAAATCACAAAGATTATACCATCACATGTCCAATAGGGTTTGAATCTCCATTCTTCCTATCTCCATCGATCTTGCTTGATATATTTGCTCTCAGATTTTATATGTGCACAAGAGCTCAACAAAGAACGGAAATGTGGTTGCAAGTAGCCTTGATTGCATATGCAAGTTCAAAAGCGTAGTGTAGTCGAATAATCATCAGGGTGCATAGATTGATTAGAATGATTGATTAGTATTTATAATGAAGGAAGCATCTCCTTATATAGAAGACACTATATGAAATGGAGGGATAAGATTGAGAGGTGTAAAAAGAGGTCGGCTATGATTAGAGAGTAGGTAAAGGAAATAATAAAATAATGAGAGGGTGGGTAGTGTATGAATTAAGAGATGAATGACATGTGTCATAGGTAGAAAAGGCTAATGAAATAATTAAATAAATAAAGATTTATTTAATTAATAGAAGAAATGAGATCAATTAAATAAATAAGATATTTATTTAATTTAGGAAAAGGATAATTTAAATAAATAAGTGTAGTGATTTAAATGAGAAATAAGGCTAGAAGAGGATAAATGAATTAATTAAATAAATAAAGATTTATTCAATTAATAGAAGAATTAGGCTTAAAGTAATTAAATAAATAAGATATTTATTTAATTAGACAAGACAATTTTAGGTGTCTACACTATCTAGTTACAAAGTTGAAACTACAAACTCTACTTCTATCTTGACAACCTTTGTCATTGATGCCAAAGGGGGAGTAGTGGTATGAGAAAATTCAATATCATAGGAATCATATGCTTAAGGGGAGCACACATTTTTGGTAACATTTTTTGGACTTCACATTTTTGGATACACTTTTGAAATTTCTCATGAGTGTTGCCATCAATGCCAAAGGGGGAGATTGTTGGCATATGCACACTCCAATGAGACATTGTATGTGATTGAAGGTTTTGTCATTGATGGCAACCTTACAATCCTATGGCACCAGCAAGGCATTACACCAGCAAGGCATTACACCGACAAGATAGTTCACCAGAATCAACAAATCCCACTATACATCGACACTCAGACCACCGACACCGACACAGAGAAAGGAAGCATACCGACATAGAGGCTAACAAGATTTTTGTTATTTTATATTTTGTTTATTATTGTAAAAACCTTGTAAGCCAACTTGGCAAGTTGTAAAATGACTCTTATATATAAAGAGATCATTGTAGACATTTTGTAAGGGATGTAAGTGAAAAAGGAAGATATTAGGCAGACCTATTATGAGAAATATAGGTTAAAGGTTTTATGTAAAGAACAGAGTAGAAACCAGTACTAGATCAAGCATTATAGATCCTATTGTAAAGCAATACAAGATATTGGATTTGTATAATCCACATTGTAAGTCAATGAGACTTCCCATTGAACAGTGAGCTCTAGGCAATTGGCCTTCCTACATGTGCAGGCCCCCTTTTGTAAGTAATATTCTCTTATTGGCCAGTAAGTGGATATTGGGTCACAAATCCCACTGAGGTTTTTCCCACATCGGGTTTCCTTGTTAAATCCTTGTGTCATGGTGTGCTTTTCATGTGGATGTTTTTAATTCTATTTATTACATTATTTCTTGCATACCGGTACACTGTTATAATATGTTCTGCATGTTTTAAGTTGAGAAATTCTATTTACCGGTTAGATACTGATTCACCCCCCCTCTCAATATCTATGAGATTCATAACACATACAAGGTGTGTGATATAGTGTCAAGAGTGGGAAGGTTATGAAAATAAGAAGTGTGTGAATGATATAGTTGTGGACAACAAAAGAAGTTGTAGTAAGAGAAGCAGTTTATAGTGTGAGTGGTGTATGAGAAAAGAAGTATATAGCAAAATCAGAGTGTGGATAGTGTTGTAGTAATCCCTCACCAGATCTACTACAAGTGATTGGCTCGACAGAGTAGTGTAGTTTTCCCTCACTAGATCTATTGCAAGTGATTGGTTTGATAGAGTAGTGCAATAATCCCTCACCAAATTTGTTACAAGTAGTTGTGGACAGTGGTAAATTGATCCCTTACTAGATCTACTTTAAGTTTTGTGAGTTGTTATTTGAGATTAATCTAGAATTGACTTCATGCATTTGAAGATGCAACTTTCTTCAATTTATTTTTATCTATTGCAGTGAGCATTTCAATAGTGAGCCACTTTTGTACTTGGTAGTGAGCCATCCAACAATGAGCCACCCTTTTGAAAACACCATCTAACTAGTTATATTACCTTGAGAGCTAGCACTATTTTTTCCCATTTGTGTTTTCCATGTATAAAATTTGATGTTTTGTTTGTGGCTATTTTATTTCTCTATTCTGCATTTGTTATTTCTTGTTGATGAGCTTAATTCGCGATATTGATATATCAGTAAAAGCTTAAGAAGTTGTGGAAATTTATAGGAATTGTGGGAATACTGATTCACCCCACCTCGTAGTATTCCAGTCTATTCAACCAATTGAACAATTAGTATTAGAGCTTTGGTCCCTTGCTTGAAATCTTAAGTGCTTGAGGTAGATCCTTTTTTGTTGAATCATGGCACTGATGAGCATGACTAGAGAATATCAGTTAGATAAGGAATTACAAACAACTCTTGAAGATCTAAGAAGTGTTGAGTTAGAAAATGAGGAATTTAAAGAGAATGTGAAGGTAGCGAATCAATGCGTGTAGAAGTTGAGAGAATAAATTTGGAAGTTCAAGTTGAGACATAAGGAAGTTAACAATCAGTTAAAGTAGGCAAATGAAACCGTTAAATATTTGATGCAGAAGGTTGAGGAGAAGAACAAGATAGAGGAAACCCTAAAAGAATCAATCAAGTTGAAGACAAAAATATTCAATAACCTAGAGAAATAAGTGAAGAGGTTGAAGGCCAAAAATAAAGTTCTTGATAGCAGCAAACTTTTAGAAGATTTGATTAACATGCAGAAAGCTCATTTAGAAAGGACTCAACTTGGATTTTAGACCGGTGAATGTTCAAAGAAAAATGACAAAGACAAAAGCAAAGAGGTTAAGGCAGAAGCAAAAAATAAATTAGAAGATGCAAGAAAGACCCAGAATCATAGTACTAATGCAAGAAGACTACTGGTTCACCAACCAAATGCACAAAGGTACCCATCATTTCATGGATATTGTTTTCAATGCAATAAATTTGGTCATAAGGTTGCAAACTGTAGAACTATTCAATGTTATAATTACAAAAGGTTTGGTCATAAAGAAAATTACTGTAGAAATCATGCTATGAGTCATAATCTTATTCCTATTGAAATGAATAAGGTGAATAATAATAAATTTTATGGATATTATCATATATGCAATGGTTATGGTCACAAAGGTAATTAGTGTAGTTCTAGAACACATTTAGTGAGTTCAGTGTAGAAAAACATCAGTTTTTAAAAGTGCAAGCAATCTAGACATTATGCTAATCAGTGCAAAAATGAAAATGTGGAGAAGTCTGTTGAGAAGAATGTAATGAAGGATAATGGATCAAAGAAAAAGGAAGTGTTGGTCTGGAGAAAGAAGGAGGTGAACAATGAAAGAAATCTTGGTATATTGGAATCTGTTGCTTGCACCTCTTCCTTTGGTAACTAAGCATATTTATTCATCTCAAGGGGAGTTTTCAAAGAAAAACTTTTGGTCCCCTCATCTGAGTTGGTTCATGTTATTGGTCTGACATGACTTTGTTGGAGAGACTATCTGATAATTCAATATGTTTTGCTGACATCATCAACTAGACACTTTTTGGCAACAAAACCCTAAAAGAGATTTGTGGCAAGATAAGTATCGATGTTTGAGATCATTTTTCTTTATCATGATAGTAGTGCTTGAAGAGGTTGTGCATAGTGGAAGAGAAAAGAGCTAAAAATAAGAGCGAATAGTCATAGAAGCCAAGATGATCATTAGAGAATCAAGTAGTGAATATTTTTAGATTATAGAGAAGGTATGCCTAGATGATCTTAACCCTGAATAGATTAGAAAGGTGGAAAAGATCTTGAGTGAAGTAGATTCATAAAAAAATAAGGAATTTGGGCATAAATCATTGAATCTATGGACTAAGTTTCCCAGGTTTGACAATGAGGAGGTAATCAGAGTAATTCCAAGTCATGTGCAAAATGATTGCATCATATTAGATAAACCCTATCTAGTCACGAAGGAGGTTATTTTGGCTGTTACTGGTTTATGCAATAGTAGATCCATACTGGCTAAGAAATCTATAAAGAATAAGGATGTTGAAACCCTAATCGGTGTGACAGGTGATCAAAGAGTATTGTTGATCGACAAAATTATCAATCCCGTTTTGAGGTATGTGGCATATGGAATTTCTTACAAGATTTATTTTAGAAATAGAGAAGGTTCTACTTCAGCTATTGCTGTATACATGGCACATATGCTTGTTATGGAAGGCAAAGCATTCGATTTGTGTGAATTGTTAAAGAATATTTTGCTAGAGAACATCAAGATGGCAAAAGAACAAGGTTACCCCTTTTGGTTTGGATCATTGCTTATATGTTTAGCTATGCATTGTCTAGGATCTCTTTCGGCTAAGGAGAACATGATATGAGAATCTAGAGTCTCGGTTGCTAGGAATTTTTTTTGATATTTGAATGGATTGGATAAGAGAGAGGATGCATGGAATGCTTATTTCAAATCATTCTGAGATATGTGGAGTATCAGTCTGGTATCCCTTGCTACCAGTTGAACTAGAGAAATTTCTTCCTTTGGTAAGAGGAAAAGGAAAGGGTTTGTGCCTAGCAGTGCCCTAGAATCTAAGAAGCAAAAAAAAGGATCAAAAAGAGAAAGATATTGTTGTGATTGAGGATCTAGTATCTCCTGTGGTTAAGGGAGAAGTAGTTACTATAGAGAAGAAAGAAAAAGCATCTGAATCTGATGATGAGTCTAATTTGTTGGAGATAATTAGCAGTGAAGATGTAATAAGGATGATTGGAAAGTGGTGGCTTACTTCTGTCGAGGAAGATGAAATTGAGAATGTCCTAGTAGATCATTTGCTTTGAAATAATATCAAGATTGAAGATATTAGTGATATGCTTCCGAAATGCCCGCTAGAGATAGTTAAAGAGAAATTGATTGAGCAACCTGTTAATGATGATATGCATAGATTACCGAAGAAGTTCAATGATGCACAAATGGCTTTATTTGAATGCATAGATAAAATGAGAGTTTGTATCAATAGTGCTAGCAAGGTGTACATATATTGTCTTTCATGGCCGGTTGCTGTAGGGAAGGAAAAAGAAAAAAATGATGCTGTTGAAGAGGAACTATGTTTCTTGGGTAAGTCATTTGATTTTGTAAGTGATAAGGATGGAGAGAAGAGGGAAAGGTAAATTCTCTTCAGGCTAAGTTGTTGTTTTTGCAAAGGCAAAGAGAAGACTTTGTGAGTGTTTTTTGGAGAGTGAAGGAGATTGTTGAAGCAAAATTGGAACATTTCTCAGCATTACTTAATAGTGCGATTGAGTATGAGCAAAATCCATCTGCTCTGAACAAATTTTCTCATGATATTGACTTGTTGGTAGAGTGTAGAAGTTTATTTGTCAGTATTAAACTGGCTATGCATTCTTGGGAGGTTCTTCTTCTAGAACTCAAGGAGAAGTATAAACTGATAATTCAGAAGAAGAGTAGTTGAGAATCCCTTTGGGTTGGTATACAATTTTGACATTTTATTTTTTGTTTGCCATGAATTGAAGGCACCCTTTTCTATTTTTGTGAAAGGGGAAGAGAAAAAGAAAGAGAAATGGAGAGATATGGGAGGAATATATAGATAGGTAGAGTATCAATAATATCAGTCATATGAGTAAGGGGGAGTTTTGAGTTTCATGCATTATTCCTTTTTGAGATATTTTTCCATTAATGACAAAGGGGGAGATTGTTGGACATGTGAATAGTGTAATTGTTGTCATTGATGTCAAACCTGGTTATCTAGTTAGGAATGGATGGTGTATGTTGTTGAAGCAGTTTTGGTATTGCAAGTCGAGCATCAATGTGATATGAAGTAGTAAGGCATAGTTGATCTACTAGAGTTATTTTCGAAAGATCTTCATCTTTAGAATCCTAATCTTTTCTTATTATGGTTTTTATCCTGCTCCAGTATCAGCTATGTAAGTTTTGGTATCAATTATATCCAATTGTATCTATCACAATTCATGTTCTAGCATTTGTGGTATATGTGGTATCTATATCTGTTGGAATCAATGAACACTGAGAGGGGGGGTGAATCAATGTTTAATAATTTGCAAACTTATCAAACTGATTCTTAAACCACCAGATGCATGAGAAAGTAATCAAAGTGTAGAAACATAAAATAAACAACAAAGGGAAAAAATACGGTGGGATTGAGTACCAACAATATTATTATACTATGGCTAGTAGTAGAACAATATTACAAAAGTGGAATGTACTTGCATTCAGGCTCACTGATCAATTACAAAAGGGATACAACCCAAAGGAAGTATCATTGCCTTATAGGCTATTGCTAAATGATTACAATGATAAATGAATTGATGTGTAGCATCTAACTATGCTAGAATACAGTTTCGGCTAGGCTCTAATTGAATCCAACAACTGATATGATATTCTTCTTTGTCACACACCAAAGCAATAAAATCTTCACCAAACTTATAGATTCACTCATACAGACTTCCTTTACATATCTTATACACCAAAATGATCAACCAAATCAATATTATATATCCGCACCACCAAAAAGAATCATTTACTAAGTTGGCTTCCAAAAATTGCATAACACACAACATGAAACGTGTATCACCAATTTGTCTTAATCCGAACACAAATACAAATGTGGACCAAAAAAAGATGGTAAATGCTTCCCATAATTTGGCCCAATCACCTCAAACACAAAACTGATTACCGAAATAATCCCAATAAATCCACAACACATGTTACACCAAAATAGCTTTGCCCAAATAAAATTACCAGCTATCGGAGCTCTAAACTTGCACACAGTTCAACACCAGATATTGGAATCATGAAATAATCTATCTTGAACCTCGAACCAAATGTCTTCATCACCAAAATCGGGATGCACACCATGATCTCATGCTCTTCCGGTTACTGTGTTCCACCTTATAGACTTATGCCTTATGAACAAAATGACTTCCGGTAAACTGATTCTATGTACATCAGATAGGATCTACAAACTGACTTGCCATCAATGACAACCCCTAAGAATTTAACATGCACCAATCTTCATTGGAATCACTTGAACAATGTCTCTTTCCAACAATATCCCCCTTTGGCATTGATGGCAACACTGTGAAAAATAAATTGAATGAACTATACACTGCAAAAATTTCAAATTCACAAAATATAGAGGCTCCCTCTAAGAATTTACATATTTTTTTACTCAGCTATAGTCTCGAACCTCGAACCAACTGCCTTGATCACCGCAACCAAAAATACATCATCAAAATCAATATGCACACCATGATCTCATGCTTTACCGGTTAATGTGTTCCACCTTCTAGACTTATGCCTTATGAATAAAATGACTTCTAGTAAACCAATTCTATATACACTAGATAGGATCTACAAATTGAGTTTCCATCAATGACAACCCCTAAGCATTTATCATGCACCAATCTTCACCAAAATCACCTGAACAATGTCTCATTCCAAGAATCTCCCCCTTTGGCATTGATGGCAACACTGTGAAAAATGAACTGTACACTACAAATATTTCAAATTCACAAAATATACAGGCCCCCCCCTAAGAATTTACACCATTTTTCACTCATCTCTCTCCCCCTTTGACAATAATGCCAAAAATGATATACAAAGATATTTACAACTACTCACAAAAACTTGAATATGGCTGAAAAAATTATTCTAAGGGACAACAAAAGATTATCCCATACCTTCTTTAAACTCTCCAAAATTCTTATCATCCCACTGAAAAGGTAGACATGCATTTTTGCTCCCTATCTATTTGCTGGAATAGGCTTATTCAGTGCATCCTCAACATTCTTCATGCTACTCATCAATGAATCTATCCAAGTAGTAATAAGACTTCTTACTTATGAAACTCTACCCAAAACTCTTCCCTTTTCTTGATTTAAACTCTTGATCTTATTCAATACACTCAAAACTTGGGTTTCAAAATTGCTATCTAGAATAGATTGTGGTGCATATGATTGTGATATGCTCCCTAGCTAACCTTCACATTCCCTTATTTTCTTATCAATGTTTTTAGTGAATTAGAACAAAATTAGACATGACTTGTAGATGTTACCACCTTCATCAATTTCATTCTGAATACTTTTCAGTGCAATAACCAAACTAACTCTATGATCTTCAATCATCTTCAAAAATTGTTTTAATTTTATAACATAAATTGATTCAAAACTTCAATATTTGCGGTCATCTCCAAAGAATCAAAATGAGTACCAATAGCATTTAGAAAACCCTTGAGCTTACTGGAGGGATCAGATGTATTCGGTTTGAAAGATGGCATGATTTTCTCCAACATATCCCTTACCAATGATATTAACTCTTTGTCAATAGAATGGGACATAAGCAAGTCCTCACTTGATTTGGCTTGAGTGAGAGTTTCCAATTTTAATGCTTGAATGGGGGATATAGTTCTTAGGTTAGTTGGAACTTGACCAAAGTCATTTGAGTCAGTAGCTACTTGTTTTCCTTTATCAGCTCCAATGTCTCTCTCCATTGATGCCAGAGCTTGATATTCCTTCTCCTCCCCTTTCTCCTTATCTACAACTTCTGCACTCTCATCCTTCTCACCTTTCTCACCATCATCCTTCTTCACATCTACTGTCTCCTAAGCTAGTTTTCTCAGAAACAACTTCTATAACTAGAGTTTCCTGTATAGCTTCACTGGAGGTATCATTAGCACCATTAACATTATTAGCAGTGGTTTTATCATTAGACTATCCTTCCAGAGTGGATTTTTCAAGTGTTTGATCCTTTTGCTTATCAAGGACAACAACATGTACTTCCAAAATAAATGTGTCTTGAGATGATTCTTCCGGATTCACATCAACTCTTTGATCTATCAAAAATTGTCTCAAAATTATCTCTGTTTCTTTAGTTACTTCATCTATCTTGCCTAGCATAATTTTATTCACCCTCTTCTTTCTTTAGAATTTATCCTTCACAAGCTTCAATAATATGATAACTTCATCTATAGAGATAATAGAAGATAGATTCACTAACACATACTTCTTTATTCTCTCATCTTCTAAATTTGTTGTATGCCTTCTCACATCCAAAATGTCATATAGGCTTTTAGGAATCATATATGCAAGTTCTATCAATGTATTACTATATACATCCATGTATTCAATAATTGCTTTCTCAATCGCCCTTTGACCTTTATCATCAACATTTTCATAATATGTAGGTATGTTTTTCAGATTTCCATCCTTGAGAATTTCATCAGTCAATTCTTTCAGAATCAATGGGGGCACAATTTCAAATGTACCTTCAATCTTACTATATTTGAGAGCTTCATCTATCTCTGACTTCTTCTTCTTTCTTTCTCTACCTTTTTCGGATGACTTAGGTTCTACCCTTGACTTCTTTGATTGCGAAACTCCATAGGATTGTGGCTTCTTCACAACTCTAGTGTAGGTGGCAGTCTTCTTCACCTCTTTTACTACTTCATCAAATTTTGTCTCTATGTCCTCAGCAGTGGCAGAAACATACACTCTTTGAGGTTTCTCCTTCTTCCTCTTCTCTGCCCTACTGATTGATGATGTTGATTGTGATTTTTAACCGGGTGCTTGAAATTGTTGACTAATTGCTATAGGCTTGGATTTAGCTGCTAAAACTCTTTCACTCTGCTCCTCTACTCTTTTCTCTCATTCACATTGTGAAGACTGAGCTATTGAAATGCCTTTTTATCCACCTAAAACCTAATTTTAAATGTAATAAATGCATAACCCTAATGACTTATAGATACCTTGTTTTGCATCAATTCACTGACCAGAATCTCAAACCACCATGAAATCTTCTGGATAACATCTGGATGGCTAATCTCCATCATCTGCAACCATCCTTGACTAGTTATAGATCTCCGAAAGGGGGTTTTAAAAATTTGCATGAAAATCTTCCCCCTAAGGCCAAAATGCCTTAGTTACCGGATTAGAGGTTCCAACACTGAAATTAGGTGTGGAGCCATTTTCACCTACATATTCTTATGCTGATCTTTGATGTCTTCCACTTTATCTTTTCCTTTTTCATCTAATTTTTTTTGGTCTACTAGAGCATTCCTACTTCTACAATATCTGGCAATATGACTACGTTTGTTGCATGTATGACAAATAACACTTCTTTGCATAGGAATTAGGTGTGGAGCCATTTTCACCTACATCTTCTTATGCTGATCTCTGATGTCTTCCACTTTATCTTTTCCTTTTTCATCCAATTTTTTCTTGTCTACCAGAGCATTCCTACTTCTACAATATCTAGCAATATGACTAGGTTTGTTTCATGTATGACAAATAACACTTCTTTGCATAGGCCTAAAATTCATCCAATTTGGTCTCATACTGCATTAGTTAGAAATATGCCCAAACATTCCACAAGCATAGCATCTCTTATTCTAAAAATTGTTCATTACTATTCTGCACAGGTTTGACTTATAACCAAAATTGTTCCATATGAAACGTTGACCGGTAAAGGTACAACCATTGTTCATCATATTACTCATCATCCCATTGCTCATCCTACTTCTGCATTGACTGGCCACAAAATTTTCCATTGAATTTGTAAGCATTAGGTTGTCTTACCTGAGGTTTCTTGTTCTTAGGCTGATGATTACTTTGACCAGAACTAGAGGATTCTCCTTTCTCAAATCCAAGTCCTCACATTTATTTCCCATGTCTCTGACTTTGCAACATCTCATCCAACCGGGCTGAACTGGCTTTGAATTTTTATTTGTACTCATTTGTAGTAGTCAACTCATCTCTCAAAATTATGATTTGTCTTTCAAGATCTTGGCCATAATTCTTTGTTTGCACCAATTCAAGTTTCAACTGATCATTCTCATATGTCAATATGCAACATTCATTAGATCTATCCTTCAATGACTAAGTTAGGGTTTCTTCATTCTTCTTCTAGTCTTCAATCTCCTTTGCAAGCTTCACTACAATGGATTGCATCTCATTCTTCAAAACTACATTCTCCCTAGCTAGCTTCTCACATTCATCTATCTTGTCTTGTAGGGTTTGCTTGTCAACACTTTGTTCTTCGTTCTCCTTTAACTCCTTTCTCTTTTATCTAGAAGTAATAAATTGATCTTTTAGGGTTTCAATGAATTCTTTAGCTGCATTTATATTTCTTTTTAGGGAACTTCTTTTCTTGCTGCATCAAGATCTTTAAGTGCCACCCTAAGCTGTCTCTACAAACTGGAGTCCATTGATTCAATCTTCTGGATCTTCCTCAAGCTGTTAGGCTTCTTTGGAGGAACTAGGCTCTGATACCAATGGTTGGAATCAATGAAAACTGAGAGGGGAGGGTGAATCAATGTTTTATAATTTGCAAACTTATCAAACTGATTCTTAAACCATCAGATGCATGAGAAAGTAATCAAAGTGAAGAAACATAAAGAAAATAACCACACAACCATAACACCAAGATTTTTATGTGGAAAACTAGAAAGGGAAAAACCACGGTGGGATTGAGTACCCACAATTATTATACTATAACCAATAGTAGAATAATATTACAAAAGTGGAATGTACTTGCATTTGGGCACACTGCCTAGAGCTCACTACTCAATTACTAAAGGGCTACAACCCAGAGGAAGGCTCGCTGCCTTACATTCTATTTATAAATAATTAAAATAATAAATGAACTTAAGTGTAGCATCTAATTATGCCAGAATATAGTTTTGGTTAGGCTCTGATTAACTCCAGCAACTGATCTGATATTCTGCTCTGTCACACACTAGAGCAATAAAATCTTCACCAAAATTACATATTCACTCACATATATTTACTTCACATATCTCATACACCAAAATGATCAACCAAATCAATCTTATATATCCGCACCATAAAAAAGAATCATTTACTAAGTCGTCTTCCAAAAACTGCATAACAGGCAACATGAAACATGTATCATGAAGTTGGCTTAATCTGATCACAAATCCAAATGCAGACCAAAACAAGATGGTAAAATGCTTCCCATAAGTTGGCCCAATCATCTCAAACACAAAACTAATTACTGAAATCATCCCAACAAATCCACAACTCACGTTGCACCAAAATAGCTCTACCCAAACTGAATTACCGGATGCTGAAGCTCTAAACTTGCACACAGTTAACATCGGATATTAGAATCTTAAAATAATCTATCTCAAACCTCAAACCAAATGCTTTGATTATCGCAACCAAAAATACATCACCAAAATCAATATGTGCACCATGATCTCATGCTCTACCGGTTAATGTGCTCCACCTTCTAGACTTATGCCTTATGAACAAAATGACTTCCAGTAAACCAATTCTATGTAATGTAGATAGGATCTGCAAATTGAGTTTCCATCAATGACAACCCCTAAGCATTTATGATGCACCAATCTTCACCAAAATTACCTAAACAATGTTTCTTGCCAACAATATCTTGGAGTAAGGAGGTGTTGTGCTTATAGTTTTGTGCTTATTGGTTCATGTCTATGGGTCTGGTAGATCCTTGTTCTATTCTGGTAATTAAGGTGTATGCATCTATAAATGAAATAAGTGAAGGAAGCATGTAGGAGATCTAGTGAAGGCTGACTTGGTTATCATGTTTTTTGGTTAAGTCTTTATTGGATAATGTGTTGATTCGAGCAACATATTAAATTACGTAAATCATTTTTGCTTGGATGACATATCATCTTAGTGTATGAGCTTATTGGCACTACACACACACACATATACATATAAGGTGTGTGATATAGTGTCAAGAGTGTGAAGGTTATGAAAAGAAGAAGTGTGCAAATGATAGAGTTGTGGACAACAAAAGCAGTTGTAGTAAGAGAAACAGTTTATAGTGTGAGCGGTGTATGAGCGAAGAAGTATATAGTAGAATTATAGTGTGGACAGTGTTGGAGTAATCTATCATCGGATTTGCTGCAAGTGATTGGTTCGACATAGTAGTGCAGTAATCCCTCACTGGATCTATTGTAGGTATTTGTGGATAGTTGTACAATGATCCCTTACTAGATCTTTTGAAGTTTTGTGAGTTGTTATTTGAGCTTAATCTACAATTGACTTCATGTATTTGGAGATGTAACTTCCCTTAGTTCATTTATATCTATTGCAATGAGCATTCTGGCAGTGAGATGCTTTTGTATTTGGTAGTGAGCCATCTGATAGTGATCCACCCTTTTGTAAACACCATATAACTAGTTATATTATCTTGAGAGCTAACACTCTTTGTGTTTTTTCCCATTTGGGTTTTTGAAGTAGTCACCAGTGAGAGGGACCTCAAAGAGATCAACCCAGACTGGTTAGCAAGAGTAAACACAATGGAAACACAAAAATATGATGGAGGCAATGTAGAACATATTGTTTTATTTCATGAAAACTGATTACAACCAACCGGTAGCAACCGAGTTACATAAACCGGCTCATAGGCCTACTAAACATGCTCAAAGTATAGAATAGGTCACAACGGAGACCTTTAATCTTAAGATCTATCTTCTACATTTAGTCTAACTACCTCCTTGTTTGATTGTTACATTCTAATGCTCAATAGAATTATTTATACGATCCAAGAGGATTTGGTCAGTCCAAAAAGGGATCAAAACTTGAAGAACAAGACCTAACATGTAAAACCAACAAGGCTGGCCTCTGCCAAGAGATTCCTCTGAAAAATCCAAAGGATGAAGTGTAGATCATGGGAAAAGGTCAGCCACACACCAAGGAACATTAGAATCAATGCTCAGGGCTCCGCAAGCTTCGGAAGGGTGTTTCGGTTGATCACCAAAATAGGTCCAAGTAACTGGTAACAAGAAATTGTCAACCAATAACAAGAAACTGTCATGAAAACCGATAGTGATAACTTGTCGACAAATGATCCAAATGCGATGCGGTCTACAAATAAGAAAGATGATCAAGTCTTCAAGTAGAATCCAACTCCATAGGATTTAGTGAGCCAAAACTGGGACACACAGAAAGAAATATTGAAGCTGCAAACATAAAGAAAAACAAAAAGGAAAATGTTTTTTTGTTGATGCAAGATTGCTATGAACCAATGATGCTTCTGCATCAAACATATAGGGTTATTGAAAAAGTGAGCCTCTCACTTTGCTGGGGTCAGAGGAAAACCAAGGCGGTCTACCTCTACCTAATAAATTGAAGATGAATCTTCAACTATTCTATCCTTCCACTTCACAAGATACTCCTTATACCGATTGCTCCAGGTACTAAACCTAATCCTATTATCCAAAATGTCTTTAATTTGATCTGGTTCTATTCGAGGCAACTATTTCTCCAAGTCTGCAATGTTGTCCTCACTGAATTCTAGTTCATGATACTCTTGAAGATCTGCAATGTTAAACACAAGTGAAATAATTAGATTATCTGATAACTCCACTTCATATGCATTCCTAGAAGTAAACTTCCTCAAAATCTTGCAAGGTCCAAACTTTTTCATCTGCAATTTGTTATAAGTTCCAACCATGAATCTTTATTTTCTCAAATATACCATCACTTCATCGCCAACTTCAAATTCCTTATGTCTCCTCTTCTCATCTGCCTTCTCTTTATACTTGCTATTCATGTCCTCCAAATGTTGCTTAACCTAAATATGGAAGGATTCCATGTGATCTGCAAAGTCTTCTGCTTCTGAACTTCTTCGGTCTTCACTACTAATATCTCTTATTTTTGATATACCTCTAGGATGCACTCTGATAACAATCTCAAAAGGTGTTCTTCCGGTACTCTTGTTTACTAAATTTTTGTAGGTAAACTCTTCTTGTGCAAGGATCAAATCCCAACTTCCAGTCTTATCTCCAACTAAACATCTCAACAAATTTCTCAAGCTTTGTTTAACTAATTTTGTCTTTCTATCAGCCTGTGGATGAAAAGTAGAACTGAACTTCAAATCTGTCTTCATCTTCTTCCAAAGTGTTCTCAAAAAATAGCCAACAAACTTAGTGTCTCTATTTGAAACTATGCTCTTAGGAAATCCATGTAATCTCACTACTTCCTTGAAAAATAGGTCTTCTACATGTAATGCATCTGATGTCTTCTTACAAGGTATGAAATGAGCCATCTTCTAGAATCTATCCACTACCACAAATATAGAATCATTCCCTCTCAGTGTTTTAGGCAATCCAAGTATGAAATCCATGCTTATATCCTCCCAAGGTCTTACCGATACTGTCAAAGGTTTATACAATCCCACATTCTGACTACTACCCTTTGCAACTTGACAAACTCTACAACTTTGCACATATTTCTTAACATCCTTATGAAGCTAGGGTCAAAAGTACTGCTCACTCACCAATGCTACTATTTTGTCAATACCAAAGTGTCTAGCTAATCCTCCACTATGTTTCTCCTTTATCAGTCTATCCCTCATAGAACTCTTAGGAATGCACAACTGAACTCCTCTGAATAAAATCCTATCTAGAATGAATTAATCCAACCACTCACTTCTATCTACCATAACCAGTTCTCTACATTCTTTCCAAGGTTCTTCAAAATCCGGGTCATCATCATACGAGGTCTTCAATTCCTCAAATCCTAATACTATCACTGTCATCTCTATCAAAAAATTCCTTCTCCTACTCAATGCATCAACAAATTTTTTAGATTTTATACTTCTATGCTTCAACACAAAGGTATAACTCTGTGAGAATTCTACCCATCTCATATGTCTCTGATTCAACTTACTCTGACTATTCAAATACTACAAATCTTGATGATTTGTATACAACGCAAACTCCTTAGGCAACAGGTAATGTCTCCACTTCTTCAAGGCTTGAAATATGGCATAAAAATCCTAATCATACACTAAATATCTCCTCCATGCATCATTCAATTTCTCACTGAAATAAGCTACTGGTCTCCCTTCTCGACTCAAGACTGCTCCTATTATTGTTCCACTTGAGATACTTTATTGAAACCCGGTAAATCTAACACAAGTTACTCAGTCACTTTCTGCTTCAACAGTTCAATTTTTTTTGTTTCTCCAGTGGTCCACTTGAATTCCTTCTGATCTCCCCTCATGGTCTCAGTCATAGGGTTACAAATTGAACTGAAATTTCTGATGAACTTCCGATAAAAACTAGCCAATCCATGAAATGATCTTACCTCTCCAATGCTTTCTGGTGTAGGTCACTCAACAATTGCTTTTACTTTCTCAGGCTCCATCTTCAAACCATCCTCAGATATCACAAATCCCAAATAGACTAACTCATCCTTCATGAAAGTACACTTCTTAATATTTATAAGTAGCTTTTCTTCTCTCAACCTCTACAAAACTTGTCTCAAATGAAACAAATTCTCCTCTTTTGTCTTAGTAAAAATCAAAATGTTATCCAAACAAACAATAAAAAACTTATCCAAGAATTTCTTCAATACCTCATTCATCAGCCTCACGAAAGTACTTGGTGCATTAGTTAACCCAAAAGGCATCACCAACCATTCATATAGTCCTTCATTTGTCTTAAATGCTGTCTTCCACTCATATCCTTCTCTGATCCTGATTTGATGATATCCACTCTTCAAATCTATCTTTGTAAAGTATTTGGCTCCACTCAAACAGTCCATTATATCATCCATCCTAGGCAAAGGAAATTGATATTTCACTGTGATCTTGTTTATTGCTCTAGAATCAGTACACATTCTCCACTCTCCATTCTTCTTAGGTTCTAATATTGCACAAGGGCTGAGACTTTCCCTAATCAAACCTTTCTTCAACAACTCCTGCACTTGTCTATTGAGTTCTTCATTTTCTACCGGTGTTATCCGGTGTGTAGCTTTGTTAGGAAAACTAGCTCCGAGAACTAGGTCTATGCAATTACTGATACTTCTCACAAGTGGCAATCCATCAGGTACATTATCTGAAATGATGTCTTCATATTTTGTCAGCAAATCTTTTATCTCTCCCGGTTGTTCCTCTTTATGCTCCAGATTCTCAGTCTTCTTAGGAATTAAGGCAAAATACACGTTCTCATGTCTCAATCCATCCGAGAATTTCCTTCCATCTAACAAACAGATTTTAGCATTCATAAAGAATTCATTCTTGAATGGTTTCTCTAAGGGTAACAAGGTTTGCTTCATCCCATTAGCCACAATACTGTATGTATTCTTCCTCCCATCATGTACTACTTGTCTATCAAACTGCCAAGGTCTACCCAACAAAGGATGACAAATATCCATAGGCATAATATCACACAAGATTTCATCATGATAATTCCCAATTTTCAATTTCACCAAACATTTCTCAGTTACTAACAACTTATGTTCATCCCAAATCCATGCTATCTGACAAGATTTAGGATGTTTCAATCTTTCCAAATTCAACTTATTCACCATCTCTTTTGAAACAAGATTATGTGAACTACGACTATCAATAACAACTTTATGACACTTACTAGATACCTTACATCTGGTCTTGAACAAATTCTTCCTTTGCAAGGGCTCTTCATCTCTCTCGATATGACACAAAGATCTCCTCATCATCAATAGTTCTCCATCTTATGGTTTATTGTCTAATCTGGTGGGGCTTTCTTCTGCCACTGCTTCTCTTCCAGTATTCTCTATCTTTTTACACTCGAAAGCATGGTGTCCTTCTCCTCCACACTTATAGAAAGTTCCTCTAAATTTTCTCTTGTCTTGTCTTCCAAAATTCTCATGTCGGTATCCATTTGGTTCTCTCCTCTGATATAAATTTCTATCATCTTTTTGATATGAATTACCTTCTTTGTTCACTTCCTTGTCCTTGTTCTAATGTGTATAGGCTCCTCTACCTCCTTGAAATCTTCCTTCGGTAAACCTTCCATCTCTACCTCTGCTCATGTCTTTTGTTTAGCTTCTCTTCTACATTTAGGGCATATTGGTAAGCCTCTTCAACACTCTCTAATTTGATCAAACTAGGTTAATCTTGTATAGACACCCACAATCCATTCAAATATCTTGCAACCTTTTCAACTTCATCATCAACATATCTGGATCTGATATTCAATTTGTAAAATGCCTTAGGGCATTCCTTCACACTAGATTCCTTCTATCTCAAATTCTGCAACTTTCGGAACTGATTCACTTGATAATCAACTGGCATAAATTTTTATTTCAACTTAGCAATCATCCAATCCCATGTCTTGATCTTCTCTTTACCTCTTCTTTGTCTATCAACTTGCAAATGCTCCCACCAAAGAGATGCATGACCTTTCAACTGGGTACGGGCATATTTCACCTTTCTTTCTTCTGTAGTGTTTTCAAAATCAAAATACTTATCCATCTCTGAGATCCAATCCATCAATTCATCTGAATTCAATTTTCCATCATATTCTGGTGGGGTAAAATGAGGTTTAGTATTTTCCCTACTCAAAACCATCATAAACCTTTCTTGTTTTGGATCAACCGCCAATGGGTTTACTTGTTTTGCCAGGGCTTCTTCTCCTTCATCTTCACTTACATTTTTAATGTGTCGGCCTCTTGTCTGGACTATCTCCATGGCTTCCAACCATGTTGCTATCCCTTGCAACATTTTCATCATAGCAGGGTCTACATTTCCACGTGCTCCACCATTCATAGTTCCTCTTCGTACCATTATTCATGCCGATCCTCTACAACTACAGGTCGGATCCACAATCCGCCACCCTACAACAAAAATATCAGGACACGCAACCTCCAGAATGAAGACTCACTCTGATACCACTTGAAGTAGTCACCAGTGAGGAGGGCCCTTAGAGAGATCAATCCAGACCAGCTAGTAAGAGTAAACACAATGGAAACACAAAGATATGGAGGCAATGCATAACAGATTATTTTATTTCATGAAAACTGATTACAACCAAATGGTAGCAACTGGGTTACGGAAACCAGCTGACAGACTTGCTAAACATGCTCAAAGTACAAAATAGGTCACAAATGAGACCTTCAATCTTAATATCTATGTTCTACGCCCAGTCTAACTACCTTGTTCGATTGTTACATTCTAATGCTCAATATAATGATTTATACAATCCAAGAGGACCCGATCAGCCCAAAAAGGGATCAAAACCCAAATAACAAGACCTAACTTGTAAAACCAACAAGTTGGGCCTTCGCCAAGAGATTCCTCCAAAAAATCCAAAGGATGAAGTGTAGATCATGGGAAAAGGTCAGCCACATGCCAAGGAACATCAGAATCAATTCTCAAGGCTCTGCAAGCTTTGGAAGGGGGTTTTGACATATCACCAAAATAGATCTAGGCAACTCGTAACAGGAAACTATCAACCGGTAACAAGAAATTGTCATGGAAACTGATAGTGATAACTTGCCAGAAAATGATCCAAATGTGATGCAGTCTGGAAATAAGAAAGATGATAAACTCTTCAAGTAGAATCCAACTCCATAGGATCCAGTGAGCCAAAACCGAGACACACAGAAAGAAATGTTGAAACTGCAAACAAAACAGAAAATGTTTTTGGTTGATGCAAGATTGCTATGAACCGAGGATGCTCCTGCATCATTTTTCCACGTATTAAATCTGGTGTTTTATTTGTGGCTGTATTATTTCTCTATTCTTCATTTGGTATTTCTTGTTGATGAGCTTAATTGATGAAATTTATATATCAATAAAAGGTTAAGAAGTTGTGGAATTTTTTAGGAATTGTGGGAGTAATGATTTACCCCGCTCTAAGTATTTAGATCTATTCAATCAATTCAACAATCCTATTCTTGGATAGGTAGATATTTATTCTACACGGGGCTTGATAATTCCATGTGTATATGCTTGCGAGAGGATGAAATATATGATATAATCAAGGGTTGTCATGATGAACCTTGTGGAGTCTATTTTGCTGCCAAAAGGATTGCCATAAAAATACTCAATTCAATCTATTATTAAAACATTATACATAGGGATGCAACTCATTATACAAGGAAATGTGACCATTGTTAAAGGATGGGAGGATCTACAAGGAGTTCCATTATAGTATAATCTATATGTCATCATATAACATCATGCCATATCACCATTTTAACATCATGCATGTATCATTATCATTGAATCTACGAGTATAACCAACTATCAACATTAGTATTAATATCTAATCTATCAACATTAGTCCTCTAAATGATCCCAACTCAATGGAGCATGACATGGATGACCATAAAATCCTAGAAAGACATGCCAATTGAACTATGGTACCTATTATTATAAGCAAACTCAACAAGGTACAAATAGTCCTCCCACTGAGACTATTAATCTATTACATACATATGAAGCATATCCTCAAGAACTTGATCAACTCTCTTTGTGTATTCATTGGTCTTGGGGTGATATGCAGAACTAAAGTTAAGTTGGACATTTAATGAATGTTGTAAATAAGTCCAAAATGTTGAAGTAAACACTAAGTCTCAATCTAAAATTATCCTATGAGATATCCCATATAGGCATACAATGTCCACCATATACACACATTTCCTATCAATGTAGCAGTATAGGAAGATTTGATGGGGAAAAGTGTGCGACCTTTAAAAACCTATCCACTATAACCATAATAACATCATGATAATGCAAATACATAGGTAGTCCTACTATGAAATCTATAGATATCATGTCCCATTTTCACTCGAGAATGAGATGCAACTGCAAGAGACCTGTGAGATAACGATGCTCCACATTCACCTTTTGACACTCTAGGCACTTGGACACAAATTACATGATATCACAATCTCCCCTATCCAATGATAAATTTATATATGGCCATCATTTATCTTCTTGATGCTACGATGACCAAATAGGGTGCATGATGTACCTCAAATAAAATCAAAGTACGAAGTCCATTAGCAAGAGGAATGCAGATATAATCAAGATGTTGCAAAAGTCCATCTAAATCCAAAGAGTAACCTAAAAATTGACCCTAAAGGGATCTCCTAGACTCAATATTTTCTCTCACCTTTTAATATAAGGTAGCACTAGGAGATGCCTCAAGGATAAAACTCCACAAATCAATAATGAGAGTTATCATTGATATCTTATGCCTCCTCCTACTCAAGTCACCTATGAAAACATTATCCTTACCCTTGGTGTAGTTAACATCAAAACCATACTCACTGATAAAATCCATATGATGTTGCATCTTAGCATTAATGTTCACATGAGTAAACATATACCAAAAACTATGATGATCACTATGCAACTCAAACTGATGACCCTAAAAAGAGTGTCTCCAAAGCACAAGCACATGCATAATTGTTTCTAACTCCAAATCATGAGTGAGGTAGTTTAGCTCATGATCCTTGAGCTTACAAGACTCGTATGCAATCATGCATCTATCCTACATGATAATTTCCCTCAAAACCTCAAATGATGCATCAGTATAAATAAAAAAATCTCCTATTAAATTTGGCATTGCTAAGATAGGTGCACTGGTAAAACACCCATTAAGAGGTTGAAAATTTTCCTCACACTACTATGACTGTACAAAATTCTTATCTTTCCTCTAAAGAGAAGTGATAGGATGTGCCAACTTAGAAAAGTCTCTCACAAAATGCTAGTAATAATTTGCCAAAACCATGAAACTATGAACCTCTAAGATATTAGTTAGCAGTGATCAATCCACAATAGATTGAATCTTAGAGGGATCCAATAAGATACCCTCTCCTCAAATGAAATGGCCTAAATATCTCATCTCATTCTAGAAGAAATCTCACTTGGACAAGTTTCCATACAACTGATGGTCACGAAGACATTGCAAAACCTGACACAAGTGGACCTCATGTTCCTCTACTATCCTGAAATATATCAAAATATCATCAAGAAATACAAGGCAAAATTGGTCAAGGTGGATGGGAAATACTCTATTCATCAAGCTAATAAAGATGGATGGTGCATTGGTCAATTCAAATGAGACCAACATGACATCATATATCCATAATGAGTGCAAAAGATAATCTAATGAATACCAACCTCATGATATAAATTTGATGGTACCCTAACTTAAGGTCAATCTTAGAGAGCACTCTGGGTCCCTTCATCTAATCAAACAAATCATCAATCCTTGGGAATGGATAATAGTTCTACATTGTCATCTTATTCAACTATCAACAACATATGCATAAGCAAAGAGATCTATTCTTCTCCTTAACAAAGATGATAGGTTATCCCATGGGGAAACACTAGGATGAATGTGACCTTTAGCCAACAAATCCTCTAGCTACAAGTGGAGCTAAATCAACTCTTTAGTGGTCATATGATAAGGTGCCCTAGAAATGGGCTCTTCTCCAAGAAAATGATCAATGCAAAAGTATATGTCACACTTTGGCAGCATGCCTAGGATCTTTCTCAGGAATACATATACAAACTTGTGGAGGATAGGGTGATCATCAAGAGATACCTCCTGACTCTTTCCCTCATCAAGGTCACTCACTAAGATTGAAAATAACAGACAACCTTGTTTCATACATCATTTCATTTGCATAAATGAGATCATGCATAGGGAGATGGGTCTTTGGACCCCTATTGGTTCAACTCTCTCACCTAAATAATCCAAACACTTAACCAACCTATGTTGGTAACTAATGCAAGTTCGATAAGAATCCAACCAATCCATGTACAAAAGAACTCCATAGGACACCAAAGGAAAAACATAAAGGTAAATAGTGGTAGTGAAGGTTCCCAAATCCAACGCACAACCACAAACAAGGGAGTCTACAACCACCTTTGAATCTGTAGCTAACTCAACCTCCCAACTATTATCTTGCCTTTTTGCCACAAACCCACATTCCTCCACTAGAAATGGGGATATAAAGGAATCCAAAGAACCAAAATAAAATCAAATAGAGATTGAAATCATACATAACACACTTGAAGTCTCAATCACAATGCCCAGTTTCTTAGCCTAACAATTATCAATTGTTATAAATAACCTATGAGATCTACTTACATCCCCAACTGTAGGATCAAAAGTGGCCTATCTTTGACTAGGTCCCAAAATTGATATTTGAGGACACTAAATTTCTATTTGACCATGTTTTTGATTAGGCAAAACCAGGTTTTGAGGGGACCCAAAACCCCTTACAAAAGAGAACCAGGGACTAGAACCCAACAGATAAGGCTGTCCAGATAGATGGACATTAAACACTAGCACCCGAAACCAACACAAGAAAACATGATAGCAAGAAACTATCCCCAAGGATTTACAAGCACCCTGTACTATTGGAAAAGACAACATGCCAAAACCAACAAGGTGAACCTTTTAAAAATTCTAGCATACACCAAGGAAAGCACACAATAGAGGGTTTTAGCTGGATCCATCAACCCGAAGAGGAAAAGAAACACATTACTTCTTCCCTTTATGGGAGCGAAGGGTCATATCAAAAGCACTTATAGATTTAGATTTTTTTCTTTTCACCGATATCCACCCTTCTTCCACCTTCGTAGTGGAATCCATCTAAGAAGTCGGGTGCAAAGGATCTGAGAAAGAGCCAACCAAGCCCAAAGGACCAACAACATCCAAAGAGCCAGTAGCATCAACTTCCTCCCTATCAGCAACGAGAAGAACAACAACATCAGAAGACACACCATCCTACGACCCATAAGCCCCATTAGCCTCCAAAGGATGAGAAAAATCAGAACCGCCCTCCCTAGAGGAAGCCTCCCCATCTGCCAGAGGATCCATAGTAGCAGCCGGGCTATCCTGAGAAACCACTTGGGAGAAAATTCTCTATGAAGATATTGTCACAACATAATAATGCTGAGCTAAAGCACCGTTCCACCAAGACACAAAATGTTTCTTAGTAACACCAAGATCACATTTAGCAGCAACATGACCCATTTTAAAACACTTCCTGCACCTAAAGGGAATCACTTCATAGTCCAAAGACTGAATCCAATGGCCCTTAGAAGACATAAGCTTAATCTCTATAGGAAAACCATTAGCCACATCAATGTCCACCAAAATGCGAGCATAGGTAGAATGGCGTATATTAAAAGATTCAGTGTCAAACATCAGAAAGTTCCCAAGAGCCCCACCCACTTCCTCCAGAAGAGAATCCACCCAAAGATGAAGTGGGAGGTTAGGGAACCTAACCCAAATAAACATATTTTTGAAAGTTTCAGAAGAGGGATTGAAACCTTTGTGCCAAGGCTTAACCATTAACATAAAACAATCATCCTAGCTGAAGAAATGATCACATAGAATACAGTTTTTGTCCTCAACATTGTCAAATTTTGCTATGAAAAATCCTTTAACCAAAGGAAAGATATGAACTGTACCAAACAAGATGGGCTCCCAGTGCTTGGATATCTATGCATGAATATTAGGAAGGGTGGGCCAAAAACCTCTAAATCTACAAATAATACCATGAGCAGCAAAAATAGAGGCAACATGATCAATCTCAGCCTCAATATCCTCCTCGAGAGAAATGGCAATGGAATTGCAGACAGGAAAAGGCTTGGCCACAGGATAAAACTTATTTGCAACCCCATCTTTGGAGCAGTTACCCCCAGGACATGGAGCAGACACAACACCCACACCCAAAGAGGGAAGAGCTTACACAAAAGGTGCCAGATGAGCACCCAAAGTGAAAGGAGAAACCAATGGGAAAGAAGATCCCCCATTCACAACACCAACAGTCAGAGGGGATTCAAAAATCCCCAATGGTCGGGAAACACCTCTAGCATCCATTGTTCAAAATCCCTTAAGTATTGTTGTTAAAACCTCATCAAAGTGCTATCTGACCATGTTGGTCACAAATGTAACATCCCTTACCACCAAATACACATCCTACAAAAGGTGCACTAGATTGATGGAAACTACATCTACTAGAGAATTGTAGAGAACTCTAAGATGGACATTTTTGCTCAGAACATTTTTTATGGTATCAATTATGGTCTTTAACCCCCTAAGATCCTAAGCCTTGACCAATCTAACAATCTTTATAAAAACTCTATCTCTTTTGCTACTCTAGCCTAGGAGGTGTAGAATGTGCCTTAGATGATCCCATGGGTTGAGACTAGGTGCCTCAAACACTTGAACCTATTGGAGATGCAATCCCAATCTATACTTTGATGGACTTGAAAAGCACTAAGAGGGGGGGTGAATCAGTGACACCAAAAACCAAACTACTTTAAACACTAACTGGTAGATGAACTTAACAAATCTTTTAAATGCAATGCATGTAATCCAAAATGATATAACATCCACAAAAAGTAAAGAATCCACCATAACACAAGTGTTTGTACGTGGAAAATCCAAATAGGTAAAAACCACGATGAGATGGAACTCACAAGTTAACTATATGCAGTAATAGATAACTAACTGGTTAAGGTCTACAAAGTGCTCTACTAGGAGCGAATCTTGTTAGAGATCCCAAAGCTTGATTAGAAGCTTTGTACCCTATTAGGAGTAACCTCGGTGGAGGATTTCAGAATCCAAACTAATGGATCACCTAGCTAAAGGATTTATACATTGAATCTTGTTAGAGCTTACCCAGTTAAGGGATTTGATTATGCTATAATGGTTAGAAAACAACAAAAATGGTTGATCTATTCTAAGTAGCACAATACTTGCTTGATCAGATCCTTCTAAGCATATTCAACACTTCTCTTTTGCATATTCTGCAACTTAACTTCTCACAACATAACACTTTCACTTATCATATATCACACATAACATAATTCACTATGATGTCAATATATAGGCCTTATGATTTCATGTCGGCCTTAAGAAATCATAACATAATTTCCTAGGTGTAGTGTGTTTGGACAAGTAACCATAACTCATCACAAAAATTGCCGCCAAGCAGTCGGTGCTGGTAATTCATCACAAAAATCAACAAATACCAGTTGGAACAATTAATACCTATTGGAATAAAACATATGAACCGTTGTCCTTGAATCTCCGCTTGATCTCCATCTAGATCTTCATCATGATGTCGACTTAGTATAACCATAGGTTGTCTCTTATGCACATATTGGTTAACTAAGAGTACCGGTTAGAGATCTACCACTAACTATATCGGTTGATAGTGTAAATAATTGAAGTTACACCGGTAGTCAAATATAATCATATGTGTGTGTGAGTGTTTCATCAATGACAACAAATGATGAATCATCATCAAGCCAACAATCTCCCCCTTTGGCATTGATGGCAACACTTAGAAAATTTTATAGTAATACCGCTAAGTGTGCATACACAACAAATTTACACATATACTCATGCTTCCCCTTAATTCATACATTATACAAAATTTTCAAAAACACACATACATATTTTTATTCCCCCTTTGGCAACAATGCCAAATTGAAAAAGTAAAATATATACATATATATAGAAATTTGTATCAAAGTGTTCAACATATACAACATTAACTGCAAAGTTCACGCATTAGCTAATCTCATAAAAATAACATTGTAACTCTTTTTCATCTATGACAAAGAATTTTCCCATGATTCTAGCATGTTCTCAGTATACTCGAAAGTAGATAGAAGTTTTGAATGGAATTCTTCCATTGAGTCCAGTGTGCAGGTTTTAGGGGTTACAAGAATAGCTTCTGCATAGGAGTAGGCTCTCTGAAGTATGTCTACTTGTGATGTAAGCAGACTTTTGAGGTCTTTAAGAGATCAGAGTCTCTTTGCCTTCTCAGTATCATAGTTGTCCAGTCTGTTATACAAATCATCTACAAACTTGTTAAAGGCATGTATGGAGTCCTGAAGTGGGACATATGCCTTGCATATCCTTTCCATTTCTTGCTCTATTTCAGTTTGACTTTTTGAAATTTTAGAATAAAAGAAAGTAACATTGGAGGTAGAAGCAAGATACTTTACTCAACAGACTTTTATTGTGAGATAGAGCCATTTTGCCACTATCAATATCCTTTTCTAGTTTTTCTCCATATTTCTTCTTGTGACTCTTTTCAGCATATAGTTGAGTGGAATCTTCTAGTGACTTGATTTGATCAGATGCATCTACAACTAACTGACCAATTTTGCTAATAGGTGTAGATAGATGTTCTATAGATGTTTTTGGTAGTAGACTAGATAAAATATCTACCGTAGTCTAAATTGTCTCTGCTTCAACCTTTTTCTCTTTTAGTCTCTTCTTATGCACTCTAGATTGTATGACACTTTCAATCTTCATTATTTCTGATGTGCTCAAATTGTTCATATCAATAGGTCCTGAAATACTTAGAGAATCATCATCATCCTCATCAAGTTGCTTCTACTTTGCTGGCTCAAAGGATACAACCTTAATGATTTCTTTCTCTGTATTCTTCTTTGTTTCCTTTTCAGAGGACTATGTGACAACATTTTCAGTAGGCTCCTTCTGAATTACTTGAATGACCAGTGGATATTGGGGTTTCTCTAGTTGTTCTGATGCCAGTGGATTGTCCACTTTTAGTTGAGTTTCCAGTTGTTCAACTAAGGTAACCTATATATCAGCATTTGCTGGAGGCTCCATATCTGGTGCAGTGTTATCTCCAGATAGGTCAACTGTGTTATGAACATCATCAACAACATGAATAATGGAATCATCCTTTTTCTTGAGAGGATAGACCTCATAAATTTGAATAATCTCCTCTTCATCCATTTCCGGTTTATTAACATCATCAACTATCTCTTCTTTATCCTTATTCTGAGAAGAATGGATGAGTTCTTCCATCTTTTTGATTCCATAGGCTATCTGATGTGTCTCATTTTTAATAATTGCCCTTTTACCATTAAGAAGATTCAATCTTCTTGCTTTAAAAGAAAAATGTGCTTTGTACTGATCAACTAAAGCACTAATTCCATTCGTAGATAAATTGGGAAAATATTGTACAAATATTTCATCAATAATTTCTTTTTCCAATTTTATAGCTTCCTCCCATTTATCTAAAAGAATATTATACAAAGAGATTGAAATAACCTTTTCCAGATCATGTGGAAATCTATTGTAATGACACAAATGAGTGATTACCTGTTGAATCACTTGCTCTTTCTCATCTTTAGTGAAGGAATCAAAATATTCTTTGACATTGTCAAACCTATTCCTCTCTAGTGTCTTCATTGTTTTTCAAAATGGGTATCCAGTTTGTAAGCAACTATATCAATAGCTGTAGTTTCCCTTGGCACTACCTTTACTTTTTGGATATTATGCCAGTTGCTTTTACCTTCTTTGGTTCTTCATCAGAATTTGTTCCCTCAGACTCTGGTTGCAAAATTAATTTTATGCCTCTCTTCTTTGTCTACTTAATATATACTTTGGGTTCCGGCTACTTTTTGGTTAGGACACTCCTAGTAACCCTAGTACTCTTTGTTGCTGGAGATGCTTCATTAGACTTTTTATTCTTTCCTCTTACACTATTAATAGGTGTAGTACTGGTTTGTGTAGGTGCATCTTGGACTGCCACAATGTCCAGTTTTGCCTTCTTTTTGTCTTTAGGTGATGCTAATAGGGTATTAGCATAACCAACCAGTAGATCATAGTTTACCTCATAACTCATGTCTTCAATTTCTTCCTCTCTTGTCTCAATTGCTTGCATTAGGCAAAAATTAGTGGTAACAATGAAGATTATATCCTTTTCAAAGTGTTTTACCACTTCTTCTGGTAGTCTCATTCTCATACTCATTTTATTTTGGAACTCATTAAAATACTTATTCATGGCAACAAAGAAAGTATTCTTTATAGCTTTGATGTTGTTCTTAATTTGTGCCAAGATCGGTGAGTCCTTTGACCACTCAATGTCTCCAATCCCTGGTAGAAAGTTTTGAAAGTAAAAGAATAGACCAACTAATAGCCGACCAAACTTGCATTTCAAACTGCTATCCTTCTTGATAGATTTCAAATTCAAAAACAATTTTCTCTTGATAGCTTCACCGAGATCATAATTTGAATTATCCATGATCATTCTATGAGTTATATGAACTGCTACCAAAGGAACAGTGTTAAGTCTACTGGAGTAAAATACTCGGTAGCCTATCACCATTGCTGCTACTTTTACTACAGGGTCTTTAATGTTGTTAATGGAAAAAGCATGCCCATCAAATGTAGAACCGGTTAAATTGAAGACAGTATCCTTTGAAATTTTTCTTAGCTCAGGTACTTCACTAGTTGAGAAATAGCCAGTCACAGCCTCAATGGCTTCCTTAGTTATTGTGTGAGTTCTCTCTAAATACATATTCTCTCCATGAACTCTACTCAAAATAGTTCTGATATGCTCATCCTCGAAATCTTCAATAAAGTAAGCGACATTATGGAAACCTTTTTTGAAAACCCTAGCATACTTTGTCTTAATCTTACCATTCTTTGTTGGCATTCTACACTCTTATGAGAATGGTTTATGAATGGTTGTGTTGTCATTGATGGCAAACTGATTGACAAATTGATAGGCAACCGACTGGCATTCACCGACATTAAGATTTCTACATACACTGACAAGCACCAGCACTGACAGACACTTACACCGGCGTTCAGATTACATCGGCAACAATATACCGACACTCAAGTTGACATGGAAATATTTTATTGTAATAAAACTATCTTTTTGTAAGCCAAATTGGTATATTGCAAAAGACTCATATATGTATGAAGTCTTGTAGGTCATTTTGGTAAGTGGTATGTGTGATAAAAGAGGAATGATATGACACAAAATTGATAGAAGAATTTTGTATAAGGGCAACAAGGTTTTGGTTATAGACTGAGCTTAAACCGGTACTGAACCTAACATAGTTGATGCTGAATTAAATAGTACATTGTATTGGATTTAATCATCTATTTTGTAAGTCAGTGAGACTTCTATTTTGAAGTTGAGCAGTGAGCTCTAGGCTGTTAGCCTTCCTACATGTGCAGGCCCCTCATGTAAGTAATATTTATTCATTGGCCAGTGAGTGAATATCGTGGGTCACAAATCCCATCGAGGTTTTTTTCACACTGGGTTTCCTCATTAAATATCTTGTGTTATGGTGTGTTCTCTATGTTGTCTCTGTTATTCTTATTTGTTGCATTAATTCTTATTTACTGGTACATTGTTTTGAGATGCAAAATTTTAAATAAGTATAAATATTCTGTAAACCGGTTAGACACTTATTCACCCCCCCTCTCAGTGTCTTTGGGACTGTCATTGATTCTAACAATTGGTATCAGAGCCTGGTCCTCTATTTGAAAAATCCTAATAGCTTGAGGAAGATTCTGACACTGGTACAAATGGAGAACTTAAGAAAACAATTGGAAGGAGCTCTTGAAGATTTTGATGCAGAGAAATTGAATAATATCAAACTTGAAGATGATCTAAGAAATGCACAGGAATTCATTAAAGGACTTCAAGAGAACGTTTCTATAGCACAAAATAAAAGAAAAGAACTTCATGAGAAAATGTAGAAAGATGATGATGAAAAAGAAACTCTTAGAGAACTTGCAAACAAGTTGAGACAAGAAAACAAAAATATGAAGAATTAATTGCAAGATATGACTATGAGGTTATGTAAAGATATTTAAGACATGAAGAAGAATGAAGAAAACTTGACTAGGAGACTTAATGATGCTAGAAATGAAAATCTAAGACTTAGTCATGAAAATGATATGCTGAAGACAGATCTGATTCACATGCAACATGATAAAACTGAGCCTATGAGACAAATGGGAATTATGGAAAATGAGTTAGCTACTGCAAATAAACACAAAGAAAAATTCAAGAAAATTTTAGAGGAGCTTGATGACATGCTGAAAACTCAGAAGGCTAATGGAGATACTAATGGACTTGGATTTGAGATTGGAGAAATTTCCGGTACTGCAAATAATCATGATCATAGTAAACCGGTAAGACAACCTAATGCTTATAAGTTTAATGGGAAATGCTTTAACTGTAACAAGTATGGTCATAGAGAAAATTAGTGTAGACTTATAAATAATCATAATATTAATGCACCCACCGATCAATGTTCCAAATGCAACAAAATTGGTCATAATTTAGAAAATTGTAGAATGAATGTGAAATGCTATGTTTGTGGAAGATTTGGGCACTTATCTAATCAATGCAAAAAACAAATTGACGTAGAATATGGAAAGGCTATTCTGAGGAATAATGTAACTTGTTATGCTTGTAGCAAGATTGGACATATTGCAAAGTTTTGTAGAAGCAAGACTTCACTGACAAACAATAAAGGATCCAGTTTGAAAGGCAAAGAAAAGGTAGATGAAGTAAAGCAAGAATTTTCAAAACAATGGATTAAGAAAAGAGATAAAAAAGTTGATGAAACTATCTCTGCACCGGTAGAACAGAGTAATTCTCCACCGGTAGGAGATTCTTCATCCAACTGATAAGTAACCCTTTGGGGGTATTGCAGCAAGTTGAAAATCATGCAGATTACCCTTGGTTGATGGTGAGAAGATAGATTTCTTCTTTACTGGCAGATGTGTTTAAGTTTTCACTTAACCACTGAGCATTTAATGTGGTTGGTGGAAGATATGTCATTATAAATCATCCAATTTCCCTCATTTTCAACTCACCGAACATTCAAATTATCAGAGAGCGCAAAAAGTGAGCGAAGGCATTCAGGGCGAAGGTGCAAAGTGATTTCTTCAGATATTCATAATATTTTCAGGCAGTAAAAGGTATTTTTCAATGGTTTCTTCTTCTATTCTTGAGTTAATTACAAACCATACCATTGTTGAGAACATTAAGAGACCTAGGCCCATGTTTAAGATAATTCCTGAAATTGCTAAACAAGATGACTCTGTTGGGGCATTTTCAAAAATTCCTAAAGGTGTAGCATTTGCTGAAGACCCTAGGATTTACATACATTGCAATATAGATGATCTAGGATCTGAGGATTTGAAGAAAATGTATGATGAGGTTATAACTGATGAGCAAGGATTTATTAAACCAGATCACAAGATTGTGGAAACCTTATGTTTTGTTGATATTTTGAACTTCCCTGTATTCCCTAAGGAGGTCATCAGACTTGTGTTAAGTAGAGTTCATGGAGAGTTCATATGGCTGGAATCAATTTGCAAAATTACCAAAGAAGTAATTAGGGCAGTTATAGGTTTACCCTCATCCGGTAGTATACCTGATAAGACAAAGAAGATTCCCAACAAAATGGTGACAAGCTTAACCGGAGCAACATCCGACAGTAGATCACTTAGAGTAAATGATATTAAGGATGCAAATGTGAGATTTGTAAATATGGTGCTAGGATATAAGACCACTCATGCAAATAGGCTAAATTTTGTTTATAGTCTCTGTATACACAGTGCTTATGAGATGGTAAACAACAATGCAATGATTGATGTTTGTGAATGGTTGAAATATGAGCTTATTGATAACTTGAAAAAGATTAAAGGAGACAAGAAAGACACATTCCATTTTGGAAATCTATTGGTATGTTTGATGTTGTACTTTGTTAAGGAAATACCCGGTATTGGTCACAAGGACTTTGCATATGACATCTCGGTAGGTAAGAAAATTTTGGAGGCTTTCATCGGTATGGGATCAGACTATGAGAATAACATTTTTGAGTATTTCAAAACTTTCAAAGCTAAGATGAGAACTAGAGAAAGGTTACCACAAAGTATAGTAGATAAATATGACAAAGAAATTTATTTTGTTATCAAAAGAGATGAGATATGGATGGAGGCAGTACTCCCTAGGACTATTTGGGTCACCAAAATGGGATATGAAGTAGATCTTACTATTCTGGAGACATATGCTAAAGCTTTACTGGATGCACTGAGAGAACCATCAGAAAAATTCTTTGGTAGTGCCCAAACCATTGAGAGTGATGTAAATCTATTGAAGAAAAGAAAGAAGAGAGAAAAATACATAAGAGATGCTTCTAAGAAGGTAAGCGAGTTAAAAGAAAATGTCATGAACTTAAGTGGTATAACAACCAGTGAGCTTGAAGGATTACAATCGGAAGCACATGTGTCACTGGTTAGGACATTTCTAGAATTGACAGTGATAAGGCAGCAAAATTTAAAAGAGTTGAAAGGAGGAAGAGAAAACCTTCATCGGTACCCTCTCCTTTACCTAAGAGAACAAGGAATTTGAGAAAGAAAAAATAGGCAGTAAGGAGACCACCCAAGAAACTAACACCAAAGAAGAAACAACAACCAGTTACCCCTTCTTTGAATGATTTGTTGAATGAAATAACTAAAGACGACAATTTGGCTAATGTGCATAAATTGTATAATACATTTAATGATTCTGATAGGGAGAGTATTGAGAATAGCATTATTTTACACTTGGACATATATAAGATGATTCTGATTGAAGTTGTGGATGATTTACCGAATGAACTTTATAGAAGATTGGAAGCAAAAGGATAGCAGTAATGGAGCTAGATAAGAAACTAAAAATTGAAAAACTTCTAGCTATACATCCTGTTAATTCAAGAGAATAAATTGATGAATTTATATGTGAAGCAAATTGGTCCATTTTTGCCTGTGGGCACTGGCAAGTGAGCTTGATGGCAAGAAGAGTGAAAGAGATTGCAGATGAGACTATAGATAATTGGGATATATTTTTTGTGGAGAAAGAAAAATAAGAGGAAATGAAAAGACCTAAAAAGATATTCAAAGTGTATCAAAAAGACAAGGACAAGGGCAAAGGAAAAATTGGTGGAGTTCCAAACATTAAGATTACTGACAATCTACCACCACCACCTTTAGATACTGCACCAATACACTCAAAAGATCCACCAGTTATTAACACTGAAGGTATTACAAATGATGATACTAATCTTGAATCTGAGATACTCTTTACCATGAATGTGGATACTCAAAAGGTAAACATTGTTGTGGATAAAGATAATTCAGAGGTTAAAGTAGACATTGTTGATAATGAAAAGATTTCAGAGGAACCGGTACAAACAGTTGACTCTCAAGAAGTTCAGATCCCAACCCAAACAAACCAACCATCAGAGACTGAAAAACCCACTGAAGATAAAGGTACTTGTATAGGGACATCGAAGATAGAGATACCGACAGTTGAACTTTCAGAGAAACAAACTGAGGTAGAGGTACACACAGAAACAATGAAACCGACAATCACAGAGACATAAAAATAGTCTGAGAAACCTTTGCAAGTTGAGATGCAAACCTAGACTGATCCACTGGAGGAAAATGCAAGCAAAATGGATACACCTGATGGAAGCAAAGAGGTAATAAAGATAATTGGTCAAACATCTGACACATCTACAGGTGAATTCAGACCTACCAATGTTACAGAGGTACTTTTGGATTCAATCAAGAAGATAACGAATTGCAATGCATTGGCCTATAAGGCAATTGATAACACTTTACCAGTTCTTAAGTTGATTGCATCAAATTGTAACATAGATCATATTAAGGATTCTGTAGGTAAATTGGACACATTGTCCAAATTTATTGCTGATAATGTAATAACTATTAACAAGGTGAATGAGGACACAATTAAGGAGAGAGTTGAAATAGAGAAAAACAAATTCTTTGAAGACACTATAAAGAAGTGTACAAATCACTTGAATACATTATTACCGGTACTTAACTCTACAATTTTGGAGTACAAGGAGCTATATAGGGAATCCTACAAACCTCACCTTTTAACAAAGGACATAGATAAGGAGATCAGTAAAATACAGAAAGAAATTGATGACATAGCTGCTAATATAATTGGTTCATTTGGACATATATCAGTTATTGAGGAGGAAATGGCAGGTTTTGAGGAGAAATTAGAGAAACTTGAGGAAGAGAAGGCAAGGATAAGGTCAAATGCCTGGGAACTTAAAAATAAACTTGGTCCTAAGTTGGACAATCTTATCACTCAGAGAATTGAAATCTCTAAGGCATTACTTCAAGGAGAGCGATCACCGGAAGAACACATGCACTATCTCACCGACACGATCCAATAGATTGAGGAAACCTTGAATGATAGAAAAAGGTTTATGCAGAGTCTGAATTTAATTTTGGCAGATATTTTTTAGATTGTAACAAACTGGTTACAGACCTTGAGGTGAAATTCTTACACTCATTTGACTATTTTTGACAATCTCTATCATTGATGTCAAAGGGGGAGTAGTGGAGGAGAAAAATGCTTATTCAGAGGAGATCATTTGTTCAAGGGGAGCACATCTCTTTGGATATCAAATTTTGGATAACAGTTTTTGATTTTTCTCATGAGTGGTTCCATCAATGCCAAAGGGAGAGATTGTTGGCATTCTACACTCTTATGAGAATGGTTTATGAATGGTTGTGTTGTCATTGATGGTAAACTGATTGACAAACTAATAGGAAACCAACTGGCATTCACTAACATTAAGATTTCTACATACACCGACAAGCACCAGCACCGACAAACACTTACACTAGCATTCAGATTACATCGACAACAGTATATCGGCACTCAAGCCGACATTGAAATATCTTTTATTATAATATAACTATGTTTTTGTAAGCTGACTTGGTATATTGTAAAAGACTCATATATGTATGAAGTCTTGTAGGTCATTTTGGTAAGTGGTATGTGTGATAAAAGAGGAATGATATGATGTGAAATTGATAGAAGAATTTTGTATAAGGACAACAAGGTTTTGGTTATAGACTGAGCTTAAACCGGTACTGAACTTGACATAGTTGATGTTGATTTGAGCAGTACATTGTATTGGATTTAATCATCCATTTTGTAAGTCAGTGAGACTTCTTTTTGTAGTTGAGGAGTGAGCTCTAGGCTATTAGCCTTCCTGCATGTGCAGACCCCTCATGTAAGTAATATTTATTCATTGGCTAGTGAGTGAATATTGTGGGTTACAAATCCCACTGAGGTTTTTCCCACATCGGGTTTCCTCGTTAAATATCTTGTGTTATGGTGTGTTCTCTATGTTGTCTCTGTTATTCTTATTTGCTGCATTAATTCTTATTTGCCGGTACACTGTTTTGAGATGGAAAGTTTTAAATAAGTATAAATATTTTGTAAACCGGTTAGACACTGATTCAACCCCCCCATCTCAGTGTCTTTGGGACTGTCATTGATTCTAACATTCTCATCATAGAGTGATTTCAACTATGTGTAAATGTATAGAGACCCTAAGTCTTCTAGCTTGCAGTCAATATAACTAGACAAATCACCTTTGACCAAAACACCACTCGAAACTTGTGATAATGCATTATAAGACACAATTTGTTCTGCCACTGCAGTTTTCATAGGCTTAGAAGTAATCATTAACCTCTCTTAGACTTTGAAGTTGATGCCATTCCAAATGAACAAGATTCAAAGTGGTATGTTTAAAGAAATACCTTGTTTTGTGCACATTGCCCGATTTACCGGTTGAAATTCGCAAGTGCACACCAATTCGACCTTCTACAACCTTCAATTCAGCTAAATTTCACAAATCACAAAACAATTTGGCAATTTATAGCAAAACAATCTTTCTCAGCTTTGAAAGCGCTTCAAATTTCTTTCTCAAATGTGTTAGGGTAAAAATGACAAAGTAAAACTCACTTTTATCCTTTTCACCTACTGTATTAAATGCTCGCCCATTTAGGGTTACAAACCCTAATTTTACCGATCAAGTGGAAAATTGGTTGATAACATGTTGACAAAAAGTTACCAAAATTTCATGTTTCAAAATTCTTTTCCCGCTCATTTTTCTCAAGGGGTCTTGAGGTATTTTAACCGTTAAGCTCCCCTTAGCCATATAAATAGGCTTAAGTCATCGGTGCAGGGTTCTCTTCACTGAGCGAAGGAATAGTTTCTTCTCCAGGTGAGTCATCACTTTTTTTTTCTTCCAAATACGATTCATTTCCTCTCTGGTTTCTTCAATACTAACTTTCTTCTTTCCCTTATGATCTTTAGAAGAGTTGACCGATTTTCTCTTTCTGGATCTACAAAATTTGCTAAGTGCCCCAGTTTGTTACAGTGATAACATGACATACCTAATGATCTCCAAGGTCTTGCATTTCCTCTTCTTGTTCTTCTTCTGCAATTCATAGCCACATGACCAAAGTTATTAAAGATGGTGCAAATAACATTTGTTGCCTTTTTAATCTCAAATGGACTAAACCGGTTGCCATAGGGTTTTTGCTAGTCCAGGTTTACCTGGTTGTCAAAATTCCTCATCCGGTCACCATTTGGTCTTGGATGCATGTGTGGTATAGGATTGTTTGATCCATATATGCACTCAATAGATCTATGTCCATACATTCCACATGTGAAGCAATGACCTTCAAATTTCTTGGACACATACCTAGCATTAGTATTGTAACTTGCATTTATGTTAGGTTTGTCTCTACAAACATTTGCAGTGTGACTAGGTTTATGGCAAACAAAACAAACAGGTTTAAAGACCTTCTTACCAGTAGGATTGTTGATCTTAGGAGCAGATTTGTTTTTAAGATTGTTGCTCTTTGTACCTAGGGATTTACCTTTTTCAGTTGTGTGAAAACCAAGTCTAGAGATATCACCCTTCATTCTTTGTGATTGAATGTATTCTTCTAGCATGGTACAACTCTTGATTAACTTCTCCAATTTCTCATTGGCTTCAGTAAGCTGTTTTGTGAGATCTTCATTATGCTTTGACAGGTTATCTTTCAGAGATGATGTAAGTTCAAGATCTAGCTGCGGGTTCTCCTTTTCTTCTCTTTCAACAATCAAATGCTCATGCATAGTGGCATTTTCCTGCTTGATCTTGACAATCTTTTGATCTCTTTCTTTGATAAGATCTTCAACAACTCTTCTAGCTTCTAGTTCCTAACTCATGCAGATAGTAAGACCTTCTAGCTCTCTCCTCAGATTCAATTTCTTGCCGTTTAAATTTTCAACTTCCTCTGCTAAAACATCAATATTGGCTTCATCTGAAGAACTATTATTAGATATCTCTAATAGTTGTTTGGTTATCTCTCTCCTTTTGACTTGAGAAGCTTTCAGTTTGACCCTTAGGTTTTCAAGCTCATTTCTGCTGGCTTCTAGTTCTCTAGCCATCTCAAAGTAGCTCATGTCCCCCATGGTGGTTTCAAGGCTCCCTTCTAAGCGATTAGGCTTCAAAGAAGTTAGGCTCTGATACCAATTGATGGACTTTAAAAGCACTGAGAGGGGGGGGGGGTGAATCAGTGACACCAAAACCAAACTACTTTAAACACTAAACGGTAGATGAACTTAACAAAACTTTTAAACAAAATGCATGTAATCCAAAATGATATAACAACATCCACAAAAAGTAAAGCATCCACCATAACACAAGTGTTTGTATGTGGAAAACCCAAATAGGTAAAAACCACGATGAGATGGAACTCATAAGTTAACTATCTGTAGTTATAGATAACTGACCGATTAAGGTCTACAAAGTGCTCTGCTAGGAGCGAATCTTGTTAAAGATCCCAAAGCTTGATTAGAATCTTATACCCTGTTAGGAGTAACCTCGATGGAGGATTTTAGAATCCAAACTAATGGATTACCTTGTTAAAGGATTTATACATTGAAACTTGTTAGAGATTACCTAGTTAGGGGATTTGATTTTGTTGTAATGGTTAGAAAACAACAAGAATTGTTAATCTGCTTTGAGTAGCACATACTTGCTTGATTAGATCCTTCTAACCATATTCAACACTACTCTTCTGCATATTCTGCAACTTAACTTCTCAAAACATAATACTTTCACTTACTATATATCACACATAACATAATTCACCGTGATGTCAATATATAGGCCTTATGATTTCATGTCGGCCTTAAGAAATCATAACATAATTTCCTAGGTGCAATGTATTTGGACAAGTAACTATAACTCGTCACAAAAATTGCCGCCAAGCGATCGGTGTTGGTAACTCATCACAAAAATTAACAAATACTGGTTGGAACAATGAATACTGGTTTGAATAAAACATATGAACTATTGTCCTTGAATGTCCACTTGATCTCCATCTTGATCTTCATCATGATGCCAACTTATTATAACCACAGGTTGTCTCTTATGCACATACCGGTTGACAGTGTAAACAATTGAATTTACACGAGTAGTCAAATATAATCATATGTGTGTGTGAGTGTTTCATCAATGACAACAAATGATGAATCATCATCAAGCCGACATACTCTTGTTTGACCTTCATACCCCTTAGCCAAATTATCCTTAATCAATCTCAATTTCTCTATGGAAACATCCAAAGTCTTTGACTTGAACACCAACACTAATACATGCATTAAGGCCACAGACAAATTGATGCAGTAACATAGGCTCATCATTAGATATACTGATGTACTACTTGAGCTCAAAAACTTGATGCTCATATTGATCTAAAGTCATAGCCATATGTTGGCAACAATAAGGAAGGAAAACTGAGAGGGAGGTGTTACAAGCTAGGGTTTCCATTGCACCAAAAGATCGACCTGTCAATGCCCAATTCAACCACTAGACTTATAGAATCCACATGAGGTTGTTTAACCATGTCGTGAATCCCCATGAGGGAATCTAGCCCACTACCAACAATCCCCCTCCCAACGTCATTCACCATGGCTTGCGTGATTTGAACCTGTGACCAAGCTTTGATACCACTTATGACAAGCTAGGGTTGCCATTGCACTAAAAGATCAACCTGTCAATGCCCGATACAAACACTAGACTTATAGAATCCACAAGAGGTTGTTAAAACATGTTGTGAATCCTTGTGAGGGATGCTGACACTCTGCCAATAGGGGTGATTAGTTTTCCTTCCTTGATATTTCCATCAAGTGGTATCAGAGCTAGATCCTTTGGAAGAAGCTCAATCACTTGAGGAGATCTGATATGGAAACCTATGTGTTCAAGAAGGAGAGTCCTAGATTTGTTGGAAATAATTATACTGTTTGGAAAGACTGGATGGAAGTTCATTTGAAGTGTCTTGGAGAATATTATTGGAAGATCACAAAGAAGAACTACAATGTTCCTCTAAATGGACCGGTTACTGCTAAACATAACATAAGGGCTAAGGAAGCATTGTTGAGTGCCTTGACCGATTCAGAGATGACTAATATGATGGGTTTGAAGATTGCATATGAGATATGGAAAAAATTAGAGATCTTGTATGAAGGAGATGAACAAGTTAAAGTTGCTAAGTTGTAGAGTTTGAAGGTAGAGCATGAGCATTAAAGATGGGAGAAGATGAAAACATAACATCCTTTATGGCTAAAGTGAATGAACTTGTTATGAACATTAGATGTGTCGGTGGAACTCTTGAGAAAGTTGAAATTGTTGCTAAGGTCCTGAGATCCTTGCATTTGGATTAAAAAGCTAAAGTTGCTACTATTGATGAGATCCAGAGTGTGACTATTGTGACAAGAGACATGTTGGTTGGTAAGATTGCTGCATTTGAGTTGAGCGAATTTGGAGAATCACATGGTAAATCTGAGACTGCATTTAAAGCTGTTGTATTTGGGAAGCAATTGTATGATCTGGGATAGAGTTCATCCAGGGTTTTAAGATATGAAAGAGATATGAGAGAGATGGAAGAGTAGGAGAGAGAGTTGGATGATCTTGAAGTACTTATTGCTCAGAGATTGCCTAAGGGAGCTGGTAAGTATGATGAAAAGTTTCCTTTGAAATGTTTCTCTTGTAATAATATAGGACATTTTGCTTCTAGGTGTCCTGAAAGAATGTCTAGATATGATAAGCATGATAAATTTGAAAAGAATGATAGATCTGATAAGCATGATAGATATGAGAAGCATGATAAGTATGACAAGCCCTATAAGCCCTACCGGAAGTACAAAAATTAGAGGAGATGAAATTATGTTGATGATAAAGGTGTGACATATGAGGAATCAGACAATGGGAATTCAAGAGATGAATTTGTATTTATTGCTATCAAGGAAGATGATCCGGTACCAGAGAATCCTACAAGCTGCATTGTTGAGGAGAAAACTTTGGCTACTAAGATTGAAGAGAAAGATGAATGGGTAATTGACAATGGTTGTTCAAATCACATGATAGGTGATAAATGTAAATTTGTGAATATGGAAAGGTATGATGGTGGTAGAGTTAGATTTGGAGATGATAAAGCTTGTGTGATTTGTGGTAGAGGTTCTATATCTTTTGATGGTAAGAATAATACTGATGATGTCTTGTATTTTGAAGGTTTAAAGCATAATATTTTTAGTTTTGGACAGATGGTTGAAAGGAGATATGATTTTTAGTTCAAGAATGGTAAATGCAATATTGTGAATGCCTCCAATATAGAGATTGTAACAAGGACTACGATGAAAGGTAATATCTTTCACTTGAATACCCATGAGAAAAGTTGCTTGATTTCTCAAATAGATGAAAGTTGGTTGTGGCATAAAAGGATGTGTTATGATAATTTTCACTGCATGATAAGGATAAGTTCTACTCAAGTTGTTAGAGATTTCCCTAAGATTGTGAAGTGTTCTACTCTGGTATGTAAGGAATGTCAGTTGGGAAAGCAGACAAGAACTTCATTTAAAAGTAAGATGTATACATCTATTGGACTATTAGATCTTGTGCATACTAACTTGTGTGGTCCTACAAGAGTGAGAAGCATGTAGGGTGATAGGTATTTCATGTTTTTGATTGATGAGTACTCTATAATGATGTGTGTGACTTTTCTGAGGGAGAAATTAGAAGCATTGGAGAAATTCAAGATATTCAAAGCAAAGGTGGAGACTAAGACTGGATTGAAATTTAAGTGTCTGAGATCTAACAGAGGAGGAGAATTCACGTCTTGTGAGTTTGATACATTTTGTGAGAGGAATGGAATTAGAAGACAAATATATGCTTTAAAAACCCCTCAACAGAATGGAGTTGTTGAAAGGAAGAACAAAACAATCTTGGCTGCTGCTAGAACGATGTTGATTGAAGGAAATGTTGCACAAACCTTTTGGAAAGAAGTTATGATCACCGCTATTTACACATTCAACCAAGTTTATTTAAAAGGCAATTTTGAAAAGTTTGATGCAAGATGTGATGAAGGAATCTTCTTGTGGTATTCTACTAAGAGAAAGGCCTACCGATGCTACAATAAGAGGTTCAAGAAGATAGTGGAAAGTGCATATGTGAAGGTTGATGAATGTCATGGGAAGCAGATCAAAACACATGGATATGAGATTGATGATAATGAAATTGTTCCTAAGCCTGCACAGATTGAGATCCTAAAGCAAAATGATTTGGTGGAGACAATTAATCTAGATATTACTGCTGCTGATGAAGAAGTTCAAGAACTTGAGAATCAGAATAATCTAAAGACTATGAGGTATGTGAAATTAAATCATTCTAAGAATCAAATAATTGGTGATAAGAATAAGGGTGTGATTGTTAGGTCCCGGAGACAACTGAGAGGTGGGGGGGGGGGGTGAATCAGTTGTCTAATAAATTCAAATCAAAAAATTATTAACCAAATTAATACTTAATACCGGTAAACCAATTTAGTATATCGGTAGACAATGTTAACAGTAAATTGCTATACCGGTAAGAATTAATGCATGAAACATAAACACAAATTCATCCACAACACATGACACCAATATTTGTACGTGGAAACCCTGTAAGGGGAAAAACCACGGTGGGAAACCTTACCCACAATCAGATGATACTACTGTAGATAGTAAGTGTACAAAAGGGGTCTGCACATGCAGAAAGACCAATAGCCTAGAGCTCACTGCTCAATCACAAATGTGAGTCACATTGACTACAGTTGGATGGTTAAATCCAATAAGAATGTACTGCACAAAATTGCATCTTCATATGCTGAATTCAGTACTGGTGTAATGCTGATATGCTTCTACAAAAACCTAAATTCACCTTCAAATGATGTCTTCGTGTATGCCTCTGCTTTATCTCGCATATACCTTCACTTGAATCTTTTTCGCATTCCACACTTGATCTTACAAATAAGATCTTATATTTATACCATACCCTAAGACCAATTTTAGTAGGTCGGCTCTACAAGATATTACAATAAAAACATTTTACAAATAATATAATATCTGATGCAATAATCAATTAATCATGTTGACTTAATTCATTTACAACAATAATAAATCATCTCCATAGCGTGCCATGCTGATCTGGAAAAGATAAACCTGCTGGTGTAACCCTAGATAACCTGGACCTATTTGCCGGTAAAAGCAAATATGCAAATATGAATATACTAATGATTATTACTTCAAAATAAAGTGTCCACATGATGTCTTCAACATTACCAAGTGTCTTCCATGTCATTCCAGGTACCGGTGAACATTATATCCTGCCAGTTAATCATATACCAGTAACTGTTGCACAGATTACTCCTTGTTGGTGAATGTTGCTGGATCTCCAAAGTAGGTGTATTTAGTAGGTGTTGACATCAATGACAAAACCATACCAAAATACCAACAATGTCCTCCTTTGGCATTGATGGAAACACAAGATGGAAAAACCATCATAGTGCCAAAACGGAAATGCCAAAAACTAACAATCTCCATATCTCCCCCTGGGAGTAACAATCTTTCATACCAATTTCTTCTTAAATGTGTTTTTCAAAATTTCTCCCCTAAAATCTCTTTTACCAAAAAGATAATGTGTTTTTCCATAGATATCTCTCCCCCTTTGACATCAAATGCCAAAGTTAGAAAGGGTCAAGTTTATACAAAATACCAACCAATTCAATATACCAACTACTCCCCCTTTGAAGTAGCTTCCTCATCAAATACCGGAATACAGATTTGCTCATTTAATTCTACTGGTTGATGACAATCATCAACTATCTAAGTCTCTACCGGTGGTGGTATGACTTCGAGCTGATCTCTGAGATACTCAAAAGTTTCCTTAGGAAAAGGTTTTGTGAAAATATCTGCAAGCTATTCTTTAGTATTCACATAAACCATTTTTATCTCTTTTTCTTCAACTTTTTCCCTTAGAAAATTTAGTTTGATAGAAACATGTTTTGTTTTAGAATGTAATACTGGATTTTTAGATATATCAATTGCAGTAGTGTTATCATAGTATATAGTAATAGGTTCCTTGCATTTTACCTTTATGTCTTTCAACATTTGCTTAAGCCAAAGTACTTGTGTACAATTTGTTGCTACTGCAACATATTCTGATTCTGCTGTTGATAAAGATGTACAACTCTATTTCTTACTCAACCAAGAGACTAATCTTTTTCCAAGAAAGAATGCTCCTCCAGTGGTACTTTTCCTATCATCCACATCTCCTACCCAATTTGCATCTGTATATGCACATAGATCAAAATTTTCATCTTTAGGGTACCATAATCCAAGATTTGCTGTGCCTTGTAAGTACCGGAAAATCCTTTTTACTGCTAATTCATGATTTTCCCTAGGATTACTTTGAAATCTATAAACTATACATACTGCATTCATAATATCAAATCTAGTTTGTGTCAAATACAGTAAACCTCCTATCATAGATTTGTATCTAGTTGGATTAATAGGTATAGATTCATCCCTTTGAGATAATTTGTCATTTGTAGTCATAGGTGTGCTTACCCGTTTAGAGTTCTCCATCCCAAATTTCTTTAGTAGTTCTTTCAAGTACTTAGATTGACTCAAAAATATACCTTTATCAGTCTGTAAGATCTACAATCCTAAAAAGAATCTTATTTCTCCAATCATAGACATTTCAAATTCTTGCTGCATTTCAAGAGAAAATTCTTTGCATAATTCATCTTCTCCTCCAAAGATTATATCATCAACAAATACTTCAATAATCAAGATGTCCTCATTAGTTACTTTGTAATATAAATTGCTATCTGCATTTCCTTTAGTAAAACCAATTTTTAAAAGATACTTATCCAATCTTGCATACCAAGCTCTTGGGGCTTGTTTTAATCCATACAAAGATTTTCTTAATCTACAAACCATATCATTGTCATTTGTCAAAGAAAATCCATCAAATTGTTCAATATAGACTTCCTCTTCAAGATCTCCATTCAAAAATGCACATTTAATATCCATTTGATAAACTTTGTAATCCTTGTGAGCTGCAAAAGCCAAGAATAATCTAACTGCCTCAATTTTGGCTACCGGTGCAAAGGTTTCATTGTAATCAACTCCTTCTTTCTGAGAATATCCCTTACACACTAGTCTTGCTTTATTTCTAACAACCTTACCATCTTCATTAAGTTTGTTTCTAAATATCCATTTGGTTCCAATTACATTTTTATTTTTAGGCTTGGGAACTAATGTCCAAGTATTATTTTTCTCAATTTGTCCTAATTCTTCTTCCATAGCTTTAATCCAAAATTTGTCTTCACATGCCTCATTGATAGATAATGGTTCAATTTGAGAAATAAGACATACCTCTTCATTTTCCAATCTTCCTCTTGTCATAACTCCTTTAAATTTTCTTCCAATTATCTGATCTTCAGAATGATTCAGTCTTACATACCAGGGTGTCTTAGTCTATTGTTGTTCTTCAATTACTGTGGAATCCTCTGATGATACCGGAGTAACTAGATCATCATTCTGTACCGGTGGATTCATTGTAGGTTCATTTATCATAATTTCTATTTCCGGTTTAGAGTCTATATATCTTGAAGTTCCTCTGAATTGTTCATCAATCTTTACATTTGTACTCAACAATTTTCTGTAATCTTTTATTAAAACATCTATATGCCTTGCTCTTAGATGAATAACCAAGAAATATTCCTTCATCACTTCTAGGATCAAATTTTCCAATATACTCATCTCTTCTAATAAAATATTTACTTCCAAAAATTCTGAAATACTTAAGAGTAGGAATATTACCAAACCATAGTTCATGAGGAGTCTTATCGGTTTCACCTTTGATGTGAACTTTGTTGAATGTATAGACAACAGTGCTTACTGCCTCTCTCTAGTACACGTGGTAGATTTGCTTCTGATAACATAATTCTTGTTGCATCCAAGATAGTTCTGTTTTTCCTTTTAACAACTCCATTCTGCTGTGGTGTTTGAGGTGCTAATAACTGTCTTTTGATTCCATTCACTTCACAGAATGTATTAAAATCTTTAGATGTGAATTCTCCTCCTTGATTTGATCTTAAACATTTGATTTTCTTACCGGTTTCATTTTCAACCATTGCTTTGAATAGTTTGAACTTCCCAAGTGCTTCTGATTTTTCTCTGAGAAAAGTAACCCAACACATTCTAGAGTAATCATCAATAATTAGCATGAAATATCTATCACCTTGTAAGCTTTTAGTTCTAGCTGGACCACATAAATCAATGTGAATTAAATCAAGAGCATTATTGGATTTTTCTGGAATACTTTTAAAACTAGCTCTAACTTGTTTTCCAAATTGACATTCCTTACAAATTGTATTTTGAGGTTTCACAATTTTAGGTAGATCTCTAACTGCCTTAGAAGTACTGATTTTTACCATGCAATCAAAATTTACATGACATAGTCTTTTATGCCATAACCAACTTTCATCTATATGTGCAATTAAGCATGCCTTTTCATTGTTATTCAAATGAAAGATATTACCTCTAGTCTGATTACCGGTTGCAATTTCTAAACTAGTTCTATTCATGATTTTGCATTTTCCATTTTTAAATTGTAACTGAAAACCTTTCTCAACTAATTGACCAACACTTAAAAGATTATGCTTTAATCCTTCAACATAGTAGACATTGTCAGTGTTATGTTTACCATCAAGAGATATTGAACCCTTACCTTTGATTGAACAAGCTTTGTCATCTCCAAATCTTACTAAACCTCCATTGTATTCTTGAAAGTTCAAGAATTTACCTTTGTCTCCAGTCATGTGATGTGAGCATCCTAAGTCAATAATCCATTCATCCTTTGATTCAACTTTAGCTGCTAGGGCTTGTTCTACCAGTTGAGCAGTAGGTGCCGGTTGATCTTCTATTATAGCAACAAAAACCCATCCATTGTCTGCTGGATCCTCATCAGAATCATCAGTCACACCTTCATCAACAATGTAACAAGATTTATCTTTGTTCTTCTTAAATCTATATATCTGATATTCAAGATTTTGCTTGTATGTTCTTCTAGCTTCTTCTCTTAGTCTAGCATGTCTATCAGGGCATCTTGAAGCCATATGACCAATCTTATTGCAGTTAAAACATTTAAAGGGTGCTTTACCTTCATACTTACTTCCAATTGGACCTTTTGGCATTTTTCTTGCAAATAGTGCTTCAAGTTCTTCAGGCTCTTCATTCTCCTTGCTGGTTTCTTCAAGTTCTCTTGCATAAAAGGCTCTCCAATCTGATTTGTCAAAAGATGGAGCAGATGATGCTGGTGTTTTGAAGGCCAAATCAGTTTTTATAGTAGCAATAGGACCAAATTCCTCAATTTCAAAAGCTAAAAGTTTTCCAATCAATGTATCCCTAGTTACTGATGTATTAGGCATTGTTCTCAACTCATTTATAGCAGTAACCTTCATTTTATATGCCGGTGGCAAACCTCTTAAGATTTTTGAAACAATCTCATCCTCACTCAAGGTTCCTCCACAACATTTGATACCCAAAACAATTTCATTTACTCTTTCCATAAAAGCAGAAATCCTTTCATCTTCTTCCATTTTCAGATGTTCATACCTGACTCGGAAGCTTTCAAATTTTGCAATTTTGACTATGGAATCTCCTTCATTCAGTGTTTCCAAATGATCCCAAATAGCTTTAGTAGTAGACCTATCTGATAATCCCATGATTTGTTGATCTGATAATGCGCTCAAGAGTGCTTCTGTTGCTTTGCAAGCATTTTCTTCATCTTTGGCTAAAGTAGTTGGAGTAGTCTGACCAGCTACAACAACAGTCTATCCATTCTTAGTAACTTCCCAGATGTCTTTACCAATGTAATTCAGATGTGTCTCCATTCTAATCTTCCATATCCCATAGTTGGTTCCATCAAGTTTAGGACTATCCTTTCTAAAATAATTAGTAGACATTGGAACTCCTCAAGTTGTTAAACTTCAAAAAGAGGACTAGGCTCTGATACCAATTGTTAGGTCCCAGAGACAACTGAGAGGGGGGGGGGGGTTGAATTAGTTGTCTAATAAATTCAAATCAAAAACTTATTAACCAACTTAATACTTAATACCGGTAAACTAGTTTAGTATATCGGTAGACAGTGTTAACAGTAAATTGCTATACCGATAAGAATTAATGCATGAAACATAAACACAAAGTCATCCACAACACATGACACCAATATCTGTATGTGGAAACCCTGTAAGAGGAAAAACCATGGTGGGAAACCTTACCCACAATCAGATGATACTACTATAGATAGTAAGTGTACAAAAGGGGTCTGCACATGCAGAAAGGCCAATAGCCTAGAGCTCACTGCTCAATCACAAATGGGAGTCACACTGACTACAGTTGGATGGTTAAATCCAATAAGAATGTACTGCACAAAATTGCATCATCATATGCTGAATTCAGTACCAGTGTAATGCTGATATGCTTCTACAAAAACCTAACTTCACCTTCAAATGATGTCTTCATGTATGCCTTTGCTTTATCTTGCATATACCTTCACTTGAATCTTTTTCGCATTCCACACTTGATCTTACAAATAAGATCTTACATTTATACCATACCCTAAGACCAATTTTAGTAGGTTGGCTCTACAAGATATTACAAAAAAAACATTTTACAAATAATATAATATCCGATGTAATAACCAATTAATCATGTCATCTTAATGCATTTACAACAATAATAAATCATCTCCATAGCGTGCCATGCTGATCTGGAAAAGATAAACCTCTCGGTGTAACCCTAGATAACCTGGACCTATTTGCTGGTAAAAGAAAATGTGCAAATATGAATATAATAATGATTATCACTTCAAAGTAAAGTGTCCACATGATGTATTAGACATTACCAAGTGTCTTCCATGTCATTCTAGGTACCGGTGAACATTATATCCTGCCGTTTAATCATATACCAATAACTGTTGCACAGATTACTGCTTGCGGGTGAATGTTGATGGATCTCCAAAGTAGGTGTATTTAGTAGGTGTTGACATCAATGACAAAACCATACCAAAATACCAATAGTGATGACTAGGAGAAGGCTTGCTACTGAAGAGATATGCTCGATTTCTAAGATTGAGCCTAAAGATGTCCTGAAGCATGTAAGGATGAGAACTAGATAAAAGCTATGGAGAAAGAGTTGAATCAGATAAATAAGAATAAAACTTGAGAGCTTGTTCCAAAACCTAAAGATAAGAATGTGATTGGTACTAAATGGGTGTTCCAAAATAAACTGAATGAAGCCAATTAAGTTGTGAGAAACAAAGCAAGATTGGTATGTAAGGGATTCTCTTAGATGGAAGGTATTGATTACGAAGAAACTTTTGCTCCTGTAGCTAGAATTGAAGCTGTTAGATTGTTGCTTGCATATGCTTCTTACAAGAATTTCAAGGTATATCAGATGGATGTCAAGTCAACCTTTTTGAATGGTGATCTTGAGGAGGAAGTTTATGTTGAGAAACCAGAAGGAATTTCATTATCAGATGAAGGAGACATGGTATGCAGATTGAAGAAAGCATTGTATAGACCAAAGAAAGCTCCAAGAGCTTGGTATGCTAGATTAGATAAGTATTTGATGAAGATGGAATTTGTAAAGGTACTCCTAACATTAATTTATACTTTAAGGTTGAGAATGATAACATTTTGATTGTTGAAGTGTTTGTGGATGACATTATTTTTGGAGGTCATGATGAGTTGAGTATGAAGTTTGCTGATGATATGCAAAAGGAATGTGCAACGTCTATGATAGGTGAGATGAAATTATTCTTAGGATTGTAGATTACTCAGACTGGTAAAGGTATTTGAATTTCTCAATCTAAGTATGTGAAGGAACTGTTGAATAAATTTGGGTTAGCTGATTCTAAACCTGTTGGAACTCTTATGGTGATTGGATGCAAGTTGTCTAAGAATGATGAATCGTAGAAAGTTAATCAGACCTTGTACAGATCTATGGTTAGTGGATTATTTTACTTAACTCAGATTGGACCGGATATTATGCATGCTATTTATCTTTGTGCCAGATTTCAAGCGGATCCTAAAGAGACTCATGTTACTGCTGTGAAGAGGATTTTTAGATATTTGAAGGGGACTGTTGATTATGGTTTATGGTATCCAAAGAATAATGATTTCATGCTATGTGCCTATACTAATGTTTATTGGGAAATTAATATAGATGAATGGAAGAGCACTATCGGTGGATCTTTATTTTTGGGAAAGAAGTTGGTTTCATGGGCAAGTAAGAAACAAGAATCTATATCTCAATCTACTGCTGAAGCTGAATACATTGCTACTGCTAGTAACTATACTTAGGTAGTTTGGATGAAATGAATGTTGAAGGATATTAGAGTTTGTATGATGAGGCTACTATTATTTATTGTGACAATTCAAGTGCTATTAATATTTCCAAGAATCTGGTACTGCACTCTAAAACAAAGCATATAACAATTAAGTATCATTTCTTGAGGGATAAAGTTAGTGATGAGGAAGTAAAAATGGAGTATGTATCCAAAAAGGATCAGATTGTAGATATTTTCACTAAGCCTTTGCTTGCAGATACATTTGTATATTTTAGAGACAAGTTAGGGGTCTTTGCCCCTCATGATGATAATTAGGTACATTGAGATGCATCAATCCGGTAGACTTTATAGTCTTATCTTCTTATCCAGGTTGGTAATTTGGTGCTACTACTTAGCTAAAGTAGTCAATGTATTGGTTAGAGCTGTGAATTTATCCAAAGAGGGAGAATTTATTTGATTTAGGGAGAGAAGTTTGATTAGTTTATATCTTTGGCATTGTCAAAGGGGGAGAGAAGCAGGTGAAAAACTGTCTTATCTTTGGTGCTTTGTGTGCATGGTTTTATGGGGAGTTTGTTGGAATCTACTGGTGTGGATTTATTCCTTTGCATTGATTATTTTTCACATTCATATGCTGCCATGAATGCCAAAGGGGGAGATTGTTGGATATTGTTGCTACGAGGATACGTTGTTGTCATTGTTGTCAACATATTCTTGTGTTTTGGTGATCCGGTGATTGTAGAGAATTGATTTGGTTTGGTTTGTTGATGAGAATTTGTGTTGTAGTATGATGTATCCCTCATGCCTTTACACCATTCTTTATTGATTCCATGATTCTATGTGATGATTTGATTGAGTTGAGGATTCCTGTATGGAGACTAGTTTTCAGTGTTCAATGTTGCAGTAATCTGGTGTTTGATCCGGTGTGCTCCAGTATGATCATATCTTGTGTTGCAGATTTAGGAGAATGTTTGGGATGTTCATGTGTATCTTTATTTTATATGGTTCATGATTTGATGCTCCACAAGATATCCTTCCTATCCGAGTTGCTGTTGTTAAGCATTCTTGAGTGTTAGTGTGTTGATTGATGAAGATTTCAATAAGTGGTGTTACTGCAGCTATTGCGAATGGTTCTAGCATGCTTGTTGGTGTTTCTTAATCATGTCCTATTTGTTTTGGTGGTTTGCATTGATCATTGCACATGTTCTTGATGATTATATGGGTCTGGTGATATTCTTTATGTTATGTAATATTTTTGGTGGTGTAACATGTTGCAGTTGATCTTGGAAAGATTTCTGGTGGTGGTGCGTGTTTTAGGAGTTGATTTAGGCCCATGATATGTTTCTTATGACATTGTATTGGTATAATGGTTGACTTATGTATCGTGTAATGTAATTTTGTAATTAGGTGGTAAGGGTTTGGCCAACCTTGTAGTGAAGGTTGATGATTTGTATAAATAGGTGTTAATTTGTGGTTTGAGGCAGTATGGTTGTTGAGTCTACATTATCAGAGAGTGGTGTATGTGTGGTAAAGTGAATTCATCTTTTGGTGTGGAGTGTTGAGTTGAGATTGGTAAAGGGCAGACATATGAGCTTAACCAAAACTATAATCAAGCATTAGCAGATGCTATTTTTGCAGTTCATGTATTCAGATTGTAGTTTGAATTTCTTTGTAAGGTAGTGAACCTTCCCTGAGGGTTGGAGCCTTTTGGGTCATTATAATTTGAGCAGTGAGCTCTAGGAAGTGTGCCTGAATGCATGTGCATTCCCCATTGTAATATTTTCACATACTACTACAGAGTATCATCTTATTGTGGGTAGGTTCCCACTGTGGTTTTTCCCTTAACCAAGTTTTCCATGTCAAAAATATTGGTGTTAAGTGTGTTGCTATCATTGTTGTTGTCTTTCTTTTTGCTGCAGTTGATCATATATGAGATTATGCTTAATTTATTAAATCTGGTGAAAAATAATTCACCCCCTCTCTTAGTTTTCCTTTCTTGCTGTTGCCAACACCATATGATGTAACTTATTGAACTCTAAAAGGAAACGTGCATTGAATATATCTAAGAAGATGTCCCATGATACCAAGGCAATGTCTAAATAGATTTTTTTCTTCTTCATACACCATCATGTAGATGTAAAACCCCTAAGATTCATGACAATATAATGAGTTTTGGTATTACTTCCACAAGGATGCATAATAGAGGACAAATCTAGATATATCAACTAAGTCTCTGCCTTAGCAACTCCACATGCACCATCAAGTGTGGGTGGATGTGACCTAAGAAGGTATCTCATTTGTTTAGAAATTATAGCATCCTCATCCAACACTACACAATATCTCCTAGGAGGGGACTCATGATCTACCCATGATCAACTCTAGAATGGCTTAGGCTACAAGAATTCTCTCTCTCATGCTGTTGAGGTGGATGTGACTCCTCATGTTGAGAAATATTGTATGTAGGCCCCAAATGTGTTATGATCTCTTATAATAAATTAAGCACTCGAGGACACCCAAATCCACCATCCTAACTACTCCTTTGATCTTCTACATGTTGATCCTTCGAAAGCCCATTTTGATGCTATGATGGGTAGGTCCACCTCAATTATGACCACTGGTCTTAGGAGGCATACTTCTATTAGTTAGATGAGAGGGGGGGGGGGTGAATTAGATAACCTCAAGTATAATTACTCTAATCAGATTCAACCTCGGTAGCATTTACTTGATATGCAACTTATGACTGTAAATCATTCAAACTCATAAACATATAAACATGAAACATTAAATCACATTTGACACCAGATTTAACATGGAAACCCTAATAGGGAAAAACCACTGTGGGATTTCAGACCCACAAGAAAATATACTCTTCTAGAGTATGCTCGGTTAAAAGAAAATCCTATTAAAGATTACATACACATTGCTAGATGTCACCCGGTCAAGGGATTTCCCTCAGATCTATTAGAATCTTCACTTTGTTAGAAGTGACCTTGTCAAAGGATTACACTCATTTAGAATGTTACCTTCCAAGAGGATTTACAAATTAGACTATTAAGTCCACTCGGTTAAGAGATTTCCTGTCACTTACAAAAATAAATAACAATAATAAAATATATCTACAACTTCACATCTAAAATGTTAAAGAATATTCTATGTGCTCAATGTGCTCAAGATAATCTTGTCATAAGACTTATCTTTCTCCTTGCTGGGCTTCTCAATCTATTCTTCAATCAGATCTTCAATCTTTTGTACTCGGTAATCACCTCTGTAGCATCATTGTGCTTTAGTTTGCTCGCATTCTTTGTTCAACAACATTACTTTATTTATAAGCAATTCCCAACCACTTAATCTCCTTAATCACATTTCCCATGATTGATCTTAGCCATCAGATCTTCAAACTTGACTAGGTTCATTGTATCCTTCGATCTGAAAAACATTTTATCTTGCCTTGAAACTTGTATACCTTTCCTGGTACTTGTGATCGGTTAGAACCGTTCAATCTGTGCTGTAGATCTTACTCTTGAATTTTAATTGCTGTTGATCCTTAACAAACTTCTTGCATGACATTCCTATCTTCAATAAACCTCCAGCTCATTGGAATCCTTCATTTAATAATGTATACACTTATTTAATGCATTCTATTACTACTCGGTTGATACTCAGTTAATACTGAATTTTACTCGGTAGACATTCTCTTCATGGTGACTTTTTCTTTCATTAACCGACATCGGTAACCTTGGAGTTTACCGACTAGCTCCTTGCGTGGTAAAATAGAATAGTATCAAACCTTTACTCATTCTATCACATGAAATATTTTCCCCTTCTTGTTCAATCTTCGAATACATATATATAGGACATCAAAAAAATCAAAACATCATAATCTCATCATTGTCTAACTCAGTAATAGTTGCCCATTGAATAACTTATTACTCCCCTTCATTTTCACATTCTTTCTGTGTCACTTACCGACATCTATATACTCATCAAAACACACTTTTTAAGATATGACAACATCATACTAAATCAGAAAATTAATTGCTTGACATCAATGACAAAATAATAATATTAAGACAATAATCATCCTTTATCAATTATATCATTAATCTCCAACAACCTTCTCAATATCATCAACCATCAAACTTATTGTAATGCCAACAATCTCCCAACTTATTGTAATGCCAGCAACTTCATAACACGACAATGAATATGTTTTGGTAAGCATAAAAGTATCTATAAGCCATTCTAAGGAAATGAGACACAATGATAAGCATTAGAGAATATAGTATAACAAACACACACCACTAATGCCAAACACAATGAGCACATATACACTAGAGCTTTGAATGTCTAAACGTTGGCATTGATACTAGATGTAACCACGTCACTAAGGAACCTTAGAGGATATGATACAAATACACAAAAAATACATGGAAATATTTTTTTAAAGTAATTAAGTGTTCATATATATAACCTATACAAGGATAATGCTCAAACCTCAAGATTAAGTAAAAGTGTCGATAATCAATAACACACATGTAGAAGACTAAATAACTAAAAATTCAACCTAGCAGGGGGATATGTATCCAAAACCATAGGACATGATCAATGAGGTGTTTAGGTTCACTCAAGAGCATCCCCAAATTTGCAAAGCTTGAATCAATAAATGAGACCAACTATTAGAAACTAGGTGTCACAAATGAGTTTTGGTGAAACCCTTGTCACAATTGGATGCTCCCAACACAATCGAAACTCACTTAAAACTATATCAAGACCCATATGAGGCTTAATTAACATTTATACCTTTGTAACACATCCAAAACTTGATCAATATGACACCTCTCTCTCTCAATAACCATTCTAGACCAAATGACCAAGCCTAGGATCCTACACCTGAATTAAGAATACCAAACTGACTCATGCATGGATCTCTAGTATCCTTGATTCAAACGTTGATCCTTGACCCATAACATCCTTCAGACTGGTGTACTTTCACTATTGTCATTTGAGACACTATCTGTCCTAACCATTGAGCTTCCCAATTGGATAATTTGGTCTCTTGAACACCCCAAACCCCCCGATGAAGTCAAAATACCCACACAACACTAAAATCAAGAGAACTGGGAAAAAGGTGAGAAAAAAAAAGAATAGTTTCACCTAGTCACTAGATGATACCTACAAGGCTAGCTAGGAATTGTGTGAACTCAAAACATACTCCACCCAAAACTTACCAAAAATAACTCTATGACACTTAGGGATGTCCATATTAACAAGAAACCAAGTTGAGACACCATACAAGTAGTCTTGATTGAGTCCGAAATAACTTTAAAACATTAGAAACCACACTAACTTGGTTAAGATATCATGACCACAATAGAAGATGACTAAACCAACCTCCAAGACTACACAAATTACATATACATTCATTTTAGAGCACCAATGGGAGTGTTCCTATGAAAACAACATGGTGCATAATGAATTAGGAGATATACAAGATCATACATTGTGCCCAGTTCTAATGCCAGTACACAAAAACTAATCTAAACCATATCAATTGTAGTTCATATACATAATTCTTCTTATGGAGTGTTCATTATGGTGGGAAATGACATTGTTCTGGTGACTCTGATAAATATTGGTGAATGACAAATGTTTAGGGGTTTTCATTGATGGCAACTTAGTTTGTAGATCTGGTGTAGGAGCACTTAAGGGTTGAAATGCCCTTAACCAATTTTGGCTTATGAGACCTTCCAGTGGTCATGTAAATACATTAGGACTGGCTCTAGTCCTTTTGTATGGTTGTTTAATTGAAGTTTTTAGAATTTCTCTTATCGGCAAGACCTACCCCCAATCGGCAAGTCTTACCCCGATGAGTTTGCTAGAGTTTGGAGTGGTTCATACTTACCCTGATGACCTGATAAGTCGTCAATTCTTGGAGTATTGTTATCAGGTATCAGAAGGAGTAGTTTCTGTTAGGATTCCCACAGATACTGAGAGGGGGGGGGGGGTGAATCAATATCTAACCGGTTATAAGATTTTCTTAACTTAAAACATGTAGAGCATATTAATACTATGTACTGGTAAACAGAAAGTAATGCAATAAATAGAGATAAAAACAACCACATGAAAAACACACCATAACAAAATATTTTAACGAGGAAACCTAGTGTGGGAAAAACCTCTGTGGGATTTGTGACCCACAATATTCACTTATTGGCCAATAAGAGAATATTACTACTACAAGAGGGGCCTGCACATGCAAGAAGGCCAAGTGCCTAGAGCTCACTGCTCATTTACAAAATGGGAAGTCTCACTAACTTACAAAATGGATTATACAAATCCAATGTCTTGTACTGCTTCAAAATAGCATGTACTATGCCAGATCTAGTACTGGTTTATATCTCTGCTTCTTACATAAACCCTTAACCTATAATTCACATAATAGGTCTGCCTTATTTCGCCTAATTACATTCCTTTATCTATTACAAAATGTTCTACAATGATCTCTCTTATATAAGAGTCATTTTACAACTTGCCAAGTCGGCTTACAATGATTTTACAATAATAAACAAAATATATTAACATCAAAATTCCTGTCGGCTTCTGTGCCAGTATGCTTCGTTTCACTGCCAGTGCCGGTGGTCTATGTGCCGATGGATTGCCTTGCCAGTGTCATAGGATTGGAAGGTTACCATCAATGAAAAAACCTTCAATCACCTACAATGTCTCATTGGAGTGTGCATTTGCCAACAATCTCCCCCTTTGGCATTGATGGCAACACTCATGAGAAAAATTCAGAAGTGTATCCAAAAATTGAAGTCCAAAAATTGTTACCAAAAATGTGTGCTCCTCCTAAGCAGATGATCCCTAAGTTATTGGATTTTTCTCATACCACTACTCCCCCTTTGGCATCAATGACAAATGTTGTCAAAGTGTCAATAGAGTGTAGTTTCCTATCTCAACCTTGTAACTGGTTGGTTACAATTTGAAAAAGTTTTGCCAGAACCAAATTCAAGTTCTCAATGAACATTTTACTATCTTTTATTGTGGCCTCTATCCACTGAACTGTACCAGTGAGGTATTGCATTTGCTCAGCCGGTGTTTTCTGTCCTTGTACCAATGCATCAGATATTTCTTCCCTTAAGGATGCTAGGTAGTCCAGTTGTGGGCTTAGTCTTAATTTCAGATCCTTAGCCTTACTTTTTACTCTCTCCTTTTCTCTTTCTAGATTTAGTAATTCTTCCTCAAAACCTGTTATCTTTTCCTCAAAAACTGATAATGAATCAGATGAATTAATAAAATTGTCAGCTAGTTGATTTATTTCCTCCTGTATCTTGCTGATCTTCTTATCTATGTCAACTGTCAAAAAGTTAGTCTTACAAGTATCTCTGTACAAAGTTTTGAATTTCTTTAATGTGCTACATAATTCCGGTAGAAGTGTATCAAACTACCTTGTACACTTCTTTATTTGTTCCTCAAAGAATTTTTGTTTTTCCTTTTCTAACCTCTCTTTGAATGCATCCTCCTTTATTTGTTCAACTGCCATTGTGTTGTCAGTAATATACTTAGACAAAGTGTCAAGTTGACTCAAAGAATCTTTATTATCTACATTACATTTTGGAGCTATCATCTTCAATATTGTAATTGTGTCATCTATAGCCTTATATGCCTGTGAACTACAATCTGTTATTTTCTTTAGAGAGTCTAAAAGAACTTTAGTTACATTTGTTGTCTTGAATCCTGCAGTTGAAGAGCCAACACTCTGAATTCCATCGGTGGGAGCAATATCCTTGCTTGTGGTGACCTCTGGTAGGTCAATCTATGTTTCCATTTCCTTAAGCAATGGTTTGTTTTGCTCAGTAGTTGTCGGTGGCACTATTTCTGTATTAACCTATTCCTATGCTGGAGCCTATTGCTCTTCTTGTTGCTCTATTTGTTGTTCTGCTTGTTGTTCTATTTTCCCATCTGTCGGTTTACCTTCAGTTTTATCTATGTTAACAGTTACTGGTGGCTCACTAGCCTTATCTATCTTACTGGTTGTGTCCTTATCTACCACAATGTTGACCTTTTGAGTATCAACATCTACTGTATATAATACCTTAGAATTAGGATTTGTATCCTCCTATGATATATCCATACTCTCATCAGTCGATTGATCTTCAGTTGTTGTTACCGGTGGAGTATTTAGAGGCGGTGGGGATAAGTTATCTTTTATTTTTATGCTTGGAGGTCCACCAACCTTTCCTTTTCCCTTATCCTTGTCTTTCTAATATACCTTGATTGGTTTAGGATTTCTATATTCTTCCTGCTTTTCCTTCTCAATAAGGAATATATCCCATGCATTAGCAGTTTCCTCTGCAATCTCATTTACTCTACCAACCATAAGAGCTACATGCCGGTGTGCAGTTGAGAACACTGTCCGGTTAGCTTCTTAAATCATATCATCTATCTCCTTTGGTGAGTTAACAGGATAAATAGCAAGTACTTTCTCAATCTTTATTTTCTTGTCAAGCTCTATAACAACTTGCCTTCTAGCTTCAAGTCTCTTGAATAGTTCTACCGATACTTCATCTACAATTTGCATCAAAAATTTCTTATAGATATCCAAGTGTAGAATTACACTATTTTCAACTTTCTCCTTGTCATCAACTGATAATGTGTCATATAGTTTGTTGATGTTTTTCAGCTATCCTTCCTTTGTTATTTCATCCAACAGTTTTTCAATCAGAGCAATATTTTGTTGAGTCCTTTTCTTTGGTGTTAACTTTTTCTTCTTTGGAGTTATCTTCTTAGTCGGGGGCCTTATTGCCTGTTGTTTTTGTCTGGTTCTTCTAGGCGAAGGTGTGGATACCGATGAAGGCTGTCTTTTCCTTACAACTCTTTTAAATGTTGCTAGCATGTCACTCTCTGAAGAAGTTGCTACTGGTGAAAGGTGAGTTTCTGGTTGTTGTGCCTATAACTCATCTTCAGTGATACCAGTTTGTTTCAGTACATCTTCTTTGATAGCCTTAGCCTGCCTTGAACCTTTCCTCACTGTTGGTTCTACTTTCTTCACTCTCTTCTTGGATTGAATTTGATTTTCAATGGTTTCGACACTACCAAATACCTCTTCCTTAGGTTCATTGGGTGCTTCCAGAAGGGCTTTTGTTTCAATGATGTGATCATCTATCTCATAACCCATTTCAGTAACCCAAATTGTTCTTGGGATAACTGCTTCCATCCAGATCTCATCCTTCTTAATCACAAAGCATATGTCATCCTTATATTTATCTACAATTGTTTGTGATAATCTTACTCTAGTGTTCATTTTGGCCTTTAATGCTTGAAAGTATTCATTAATATTCTTTTCTTTGTTTTCACCCATGTTGTTCAATAAGTCAGATAACTGTTTGCCTATCGATATGTCAAATCCAAGGTTCTTATTACCTATACCGGGCACCTATTTGGTTATATGTAGCATCAAGAAAACAAGTAAGTTGCCAAATCTAAATGTCCCTTTCTTATCCTTCTTTATCTTTCCTAGATTGCCAATCAATTCATCCTTTAACCATTCACACACATCAATTTTCACATTATCCTTAATCATGTTGTGAGCACTCTTTTTGCATAAGCTAGAAACTAAATTTAGTCTGTTTGCATGTGTTGTTTTGTAGCCTAGAATCATGCTAATGAATCTCACATTTATGTCAGTTACATCATTCACCCTTAAAGACCTTTTGTCAGATGTTGCACCTGTTAAGTTCATTACTAGGTCATTTGAGACCTTCTTTGTCTTGTCAGGTTTGTTACTGGTGGAGGGTAATCCTGTTATAGCTTTTACAACTTCCTTAGTAATTTTGTGAATTGAATCCAGCCAGAAAAATTCACCATGAACCCTACTCAATACTATCCTTATCACTTCCTTAGGGAAATCCAGAATGTAGAGAATTTCTGTGAATCCTAGGGTTTCAATTATTTTGTGCTCAGGTTTCACATTATCAGAATCATCACAAATAATAGTATTGTACATGTTCTTAATTTCCTCATCACCTAATTCTTCTATATGGCAATGAATATACATCCTAGGGTCTTCTGCAAAAACTACTCCTTTGGGGATTTGAGAAAAAGCACCAACATTATCATCCTTCTTTGCTATTTCAGGAACTAACTAAAAAATGGGCCTAGGGCACTTGATTACTTCCACTACAATAGGGTTTGCTATGAATTCAGGTACAGAAGAGGATGCCATGATTATAAATACCTTTTTCTACCTTTGGAAAGATTGATTGCTGAATTGCTTTGCTTCTTTTCTTGAAATGCCTTAGCTCTGGAAATTTCGTGCTCTTCGAATGTTTGAATGCTCAGTGAAGTAAAATGGAGCCAAAAACACTAATTTATAATGTCAATCTACCAACTACCACATTTGATTCTTGCTGGTTAAGTAATCACTTAACATATCTTCCGGTTTAGAAGTAATTTCAACTTCTTACCATCAACAGAGGGAATAATAGCATATTTCTCATTTGATTGCCAAACCCTCAAAGAAATTTTCTTCAGTTGGATGAAGACTCTCCTGCCAGTAGATTGTTACTTTCTTCTACCGGTGGAGGAGTATTCCTATCAACATTCAATTTAGATTTCTTGATCCATTGTTTAGAGAATTCCTGCTTTACTTCTTCAACCTTTTCTTTACCTTTCAAACTAGGACCTTTGTTGTCTACCTGTGAGGACTTGCTTCTACAAAATTTAGCAATATGCGCAATTTTTTTACATGCATAACAAGTCACATTATTTTTTTGAATAGCCTTTCCATAACCTATGCCGATTTATGTTCTGCATTGATTAGATAAGTGTCCAAATCTTCCACAAACATAACATCTCACATTCATTCCACAATTCTCAAAATTATGACCAACTTTGTTGCATTTTGAACATTGACCACTGGGTGTATTGGTATTCTGATAATTTCTAGATCTACATTAATTTTCTCTATGACCATACTTGTTATAGTTAAAGCATTTGCCTTTAAATTTATAAGCAGTAGGTTGTCTTACTGGTTTGCCATGATCCTGTGTGTTTGCAATATTGGAGCTTTCACTAGTTTCAAAGCCAAGACCATTAGTGTCACCATTAGGTTTCTGATTCTTCAATAAGTCACCAAGCTCTTCTGAGCTTTTCTTGAATTTTTCTTTATGTTGATTTGTAGCAGCCAGTTCTCCTTCCAAGATACCTTTTGGTCTCATGAGTTCATTTGAGTCATTTTGTGCGTGCATTAGATCCATCTTCAACATATCATTTTCATAACTAAGTCTTGTGTTTTCATTTGCAGCATCATTCAGTCTTCTTTCTATCTTCAATTTTCTTACAAAATCTCATAGTCATATCCTGCATCTCATTCTTTGTTGTCATGTTTTCTTGTTTCAGCTTATTCATCGGATCACTAAGAGTTTCCTTTTCATCATTCTCATTTTGCATCTTTTCACAAAGTTCTCTTCTCTTGTTTCTTGAAATAGTAAGATTTTTTTGAAGTGCTTGAATAATATCCTAAGCAGCCTTTAGATCATCTTCAAGTTTGATATTTTTCAATTTTTCTGCATCATAGTCTGAGAGGGCTCCTTCTAGTTGCTTCATCAAGTTTTCCATCTCTACCGGTGTCAAGATCTTCCTCAAGCTGTTAGGCTTATGAAAATAGAGGACCAAGCTCTGATACCAATTGTTAGGATTCCCACATATACTGAGAGGGGGGGGGTGAATTAGTATCTAACTGGTTATAAGATTTTCTTAACTTAAAACATGTAGAGCATATTAATACTGTGTACCGATAAACAGAAAGTAATGCAATAAACAGAGATAAAAAAAACCACATGAAAAACACACCATAACACAATATTTTAACGATGAAACCCGGTGTGGGAAAAACCTCTGTGGGATTTGTGACGCACAATATTCACTTACTGGCCAATAAGAGAATATTACTACTACAAGAGGGGCCTGCACATGCAGGAAGGCTAAGTGCCTAGAGCTCATTGCTCAATTACAAAATGGGAAGTCTCACTGACTTACAAAATGGATTATACAAATCCAATGTCTTGTACTGCTTCAAAATAGCATCTACTATGCCAGATCCAGTACTGGTTTATAGCTCTACTTCTTACATAAACCCTTAACCTATAATTCACATAATAGGTCTACCTTATTTTGCCTAATTACATTCCTCTATCTATTACAAAATGTTCTAAAATGATCTCTCTTATATAAGAGTCATTTTACAACTTGCCAAGTCGGCTTACAATGATTTTACAATAATAAACGAAATATATTAACAATAAAATTCTTGTCGGCTTCTGTGCCGGTATGCTTCCTTTCACTGCCAGTGTTGGTGGTCTATGTGCTGGTATAGAATCTAACTTTGCTGGTGCCGGTGGATTGCCTTGCCGGTGTCATAAGATTGTAAGGTTTCCATCAATGACAAAACCTTTAATCACCTACAATGTCTCATTGGAGTGTGCATTTGCCAATAGTTTCAAGTTTCCCCAATGATTAACTTGACCTATATTTGGATGGTGATCACTGATGAACCTATGGCTATTGCTATAATGCGATGGGAAGATGATCGCTAGATAATCCTCATGACTTGGCGACAAACCACATGCAAAAAAAAAGAGGCGAGTTAACGACCGTGCAGGTTGAAGGTGGATCAATGACAATCACTATACCGCAATGGAGAGATGCACGAAAGTTATTCCCTATGACTTGGTGACCAAGTGGTGGGGCCCAACAAGTTATCAGCTTAGGTGAGTTAATGAGTGAGCAAGTCTGGGATGATCAAACTGTGTGGGGGAAAAAGTGACACTAAGCAAACATGCCCTAATCTCACTTTTAGTCACACATTTGTGGAATATGAAAGAGCCTAGAGGTATCACACAATTGGCTACTTCTTTTTGTGGAAGAGAGAGCCACGGGCTACTTATTAGGATTTCTATTCCTTTGTTGCAATTGAAAGATAAAATGATGCAAGTTCAATCCCTAACCCCAAAGTGCAAGTATGAACTAATAACAAGATTGCAGAATTGAACTTAAACAATGGAAAGTTGTAAACACAAGGACAAGATAAGAATGCAAATGCATACCCGGAGTTAAAATATGACTGAAAATGTTCGGGACGGGGGCGCGGGCGCAACTGTCTTGATTCTGCCCCTGAAACTGCTCCGAAAACTGTTGTTTTTGCACTCTGGAAAAGCTGTCAAAAATGCTGAAAATGTTGTCTGTCAGGAGGACCAGGGCACCCAGCGCCCCTGTCCTAGGGACCAGGGCGCCTAGCGCCCCACGCCCCTGTCCTGGTCTTTTGCTCTGAAATTTGGTGCGGAGTGCTGTCTCGACCTGCTATTCCCGGATCTGCAACCTGCGGCGTCGTCTGAGTCCCAAAACCTGCACTTATATCTGAAAAGATGTTTGGGCGGCTATATAGGGTTTTGCCTTAGTCAAACCCCCACTTCGGTGATTTCCACCTCCACGAATAGCCAAGTTGTATTGTAAAATGTATTGTGTGTGCAGACCTAGTGTGTGTGCAAGGTCCTAAGCTGCAAGTAAGCAAACTAGAGCAACCTAGAAAGTAAACCCTAATTGCTCATAAATGATAATGTAAATGCTCTAAATCAAGATGCAAGGTGATCTAAAGCATGAATAAAGGATATGTTGAAGCTTATGCAAAGACATGAAAACAACATGAAATCATACCCAACCCTCAAGGGAGGAGTACAAGCCAATCTTCAGTCGGTAATCTCCTATTGTTCTTCAATGTCTTCCAAGCCCTAAATGGATGAATGAAATTGATAAATGCTTGATAGAAGGATGTTGAATGTTGTTGAAGTCTTCAAAGATCTGCTCTTTCACTGCATAGAAGGTCCCTCAAAGCCAAAAATCAGATCCTTTCAAATGAAGAAAGAGAGCTCTTATATATGAAACCCTAGGTCTTAATTTCAACTTTTGGCCGACCTAGAGATTGAATCTCCTGCCAATTTCTTGGGGTTAAGCTTTATTTTATGATTGGATCGCACTCCTAAAATTTTGGGAAAAATGTCCGGGACCATGTGCACGTCGGGCGCCATGGTCCCAACAACTTTTCACCAAATTTTCAGGGTCGTCGGATATGATGATTTTAGAGAGAATCCCGAAGTTACAGCTGATTTCGAGATGTTTTGACCCCCAAAATCAAGCCCCCAAGTTCAAAATAGGACCTAATTAGGGTTTTTGATTAAATGATGTATTGGAGGAATAAAATGAAAAGGGCACACTTTAACGAAAGGGCCCAACTTTATGATGTGAAAGATGATGAAATAGAACCTTAGACCTAATTAATTTGATTAATTAAGTGCTAAAGGGGAAATGCAATGCAAAATACAAAATGCGCCAAGGCGGGTGCTAAACTAGGTGTGAAATTGTACCACCCTAGCAAGTGCGTACAATTTACGACGCTACACAAATGATTGTCGCTGTACTGCTATGGCAAGATGCACAAAGGTTATCCTCCATGACTTGGTGACCAAGGTGGGGCCCAGAAAGAGAGATTCATTCCGAGTGGTTAGTGAGGTTGTGCTAAGGTGGTAGGGTAGGGACCTCAGAGCCAATCAGGGGGTGCCACATGGTGGAGCACAGAAAGAGATCAAGGAAGATCAAACATTTAAATTTCAAACCATTGGTGTAGTTGCAAATGGAGACCGTTGGTAACGAGATTTATCTCGTCCAATAGGAGGAGTTCCAAACGAAGGATGTATGTATAAAAAGACCCAATGGGCATCTATAAGAGGCTAATGATTAATCGTGGATCTTTGATCTTGAATCATTGATCGTTGTTTGTTGATTGCCTCAGAGAACACATTTTGTTTTTATGGAATGCAATAGAGAAGTCCATTTTCTGGTTTTCAATTAGAGTTTCATTTTTGTTTGTTTCACATATGGTGTTAATGTAATTGTTTCATTTCTTTGTTCTATGAGTTGTTGGTTTGAACCTGTGAATAAATTTGGGATCTGTATATAAAGCTTTCCTTTTTTAGTTTTTGTTCCCTGTTTGCAATAATCAAATGTATCTGACTTGAAACTCCACAAGATCTTTGGAGATTGTCAAGTAGAGCCAGAAATGTATAGTAGGTTTTCATTTAAGAGAGACTAGGAAATGGCAATCGCCATTTCTGCATATTGAGCCTAGGTGAGCTTGGTGATAGTCTGACTAGGTATCAGTAATTTGAAGGAGATAACTTGCAGGGGAAGGAAACTGTTGAGAATTGGGAAAATATCCAGAAGGCTATAAGCTTGAAAATGAGACATTGTGTAACCATAGGGAAAATTTTGCTAAACCAAACAAGATGGGTGGTTTTGCAAAAAAAGAGTGAATGTGTGTGTGTCCTAAACCCCTCCAAGTATTTAGTGAACAATCTTACCTTGCGAGATTGAGGAAGTTGAGATAAGAAAATAAATGGTAGGGAAGCCCTTAGAAGTCTAGAGGGGTAGACTTGGAACCTAGAAAGGGATAGAAGCAAACCATCAAAGAAACCAAATTGATGGCAAACTAGGTTGCCTCCCTATTATATTGGTATCAAAGCAAGGTTAGACTTGGGAAGAAAGTAGTTGATGTCAGGCCCTGAATTAGTAGGAGAAAATAGTCTCAGAATGGTGACCAATGCAAAGTTATCCAAGAAGATAGAAAATTAGGAGGAAGAGAATATACTCCTGAAAGAAAGATTGCTACAATTCGAGAGAAAAGTAGATGCAGTTGAGGATAAAATTGAGAAAGTAACAATCTAGGTTAGTGAAGGGAAGGGTAAAGAATTAGTGGAAGAGGATAGGATACCTCCCCCAGAACCTGTCCTACTTGAAGAACCTTTCCTTAAAGTAATTAAATCCTTAGGAGGAAAATCCCTAGAAGGAGTGCCACTTTTTTATGGGAAAATGGACCTTGAAGTAGTTATGGAATGGATTGAAGGATTGGAGAATCACTTTGAGTGTGATGGAATTAGTGAATCCCAAAAGGTGAAGGCAGCTAAGTCTAGATTGAGAGGAGTAGCCTTGAATTGGTGGAAACTTATCCAAGAAGAAAGGAAAAAAGAGGGTAAGAACCAAATAGCGAGTTGGAACAAAATGGTAGCCAAGGTGAGGGAAGCCTATGTCCCTAAAGATTATGAGATCCAACTACACAAAAGGAGACATAACCTGAGACAAAGAGACTTGGATGTGAGCAGCTACACTGAGAAATTTCAAAAGTTGTGTCTAAGATCCAAGGTGGTAGAGGATGAGAGCATCAAGGTAGCTATATAATTGAATGGCTTGAGATGGAATATTCAAGAGGATTTGAGTTTGTTATGTCCTAACATTGTGCATAAGTGCTATCAATTTTTATTGAAGGTGGAGGAAAAGAGTAAAAAGAAGCAAGAACAAAGCAACATAGGAAGAGGCAGAGGAAAAGATGGTAGAGGCCAAAGAGGCAATTTTAGTGGGAGAGGAATAGATCAAAGATCCCAAGGAGAGTCCAAACTTATAGAGAAAAGTGAGGATTCACATAGGAAGAGAAGCTATAGAGGAAGGGGATCATCTAGCAACCCAGGAAGAGGCAGATCTAGTGGATCGGTAAGAGGGTCCTACTTCTCCACCATGAAGTGTTACAATTGCCAAAAGTTGGGTCACCCTGCCTATAGATGTCCAGAGAAATCCTCTTCATCTCAAGGAAGTGAAAGAAGAGTGACATATGTGCCAAAAGATGCAGAAACAACAAGACACAAGGTGTGAGCTTATCTCCTGAAGATGGAGAAAATTTAATGATAAGAAGAGCCTTGATTAAGGAACCAATCAAAGAAGAGATTTGTTTGGAATCAAATGCAAGGTCCTTAGTAAGGTTTGTAGAGTGGTGATAGACTCAGGGTCTACTGAAAACATTATGTTAGAAGAAGTAGTAAGTAAACTAGAGTTGAAAAGAATTCCACATAGTAATCCATATAGGGTCACTTGGCTCAACAAGGAGCAACATGTGGTAGTGAATGAACAAACATGGGTTGAGTTCAACATAGGTAGTGATAAGGATAAAGTCTTTTGTGACATCTTGCCTATGGATGCTTGCCATCTACTTCTTGGTAGACCATGGCAGTTTGATAGAATGGCCATTCACAATGGAGAGAAGAACTCTTATTCTTTTCAAAAGGATGGAGTTACATACCATATTCAGTCCCTAAGTGATGAAGGAGAGAGTAGAAAAACTAAAGGCCCAAATGTGTTACTGGTAGGTGAAAAGGAGTTCATTAACACTCTCAAGGAAGGAGAAGGAGTGGGGTTTTCTCTTATAGTGAAACCAAGGGAAGCAAAGTAAGAAAAGAAGGTTCAAATACCTCATGAAGTACAATAGGTACTAGACAACTTAAAGGCAGTCATAAGTGATGGAGCACCAACAACCCTACCTCCTATTAGAGCCATAAGCCATCATATTGATTTCATTCTAGGAGCATCATTATCCAACAAAGTAGCCTATAAGATGACTCTCGAACAGAACAAGGAAGTGGCTAGACAAGTCCAAGAATTGTTGGACCAAGGGTTGATAAAAAAGATTATAAGTCCTTTGTTAGAATCAATGATAATCCCAAAGACACTGAGAGGGGGGAGTGAATCAGTGTCTAATTGGTTAGTAGAATATTTAAACTTATTAAGAACTTTGTATCCAAAAACAGTGTATCGGTAAATAAGAATTAATGCAACAAATAAGAATAATAGAGACACTATAGAGAACACACCATAACACAAGATATTAATGAGGAAACCCGGTGTGGGAAAAACCTCGATGGGATTTGTGACCCACAATATTCACTCACTGGCCAAAGAATAAATATTACTTACAATGAGGGGCATGCACATGTAGGAAGGCTAGCAGCGTAGAGCTCACTGCTCAACTACAAAATGAAAGTCTCAATGACTTACAAAATGGATTATCAAAATCCAATACAATGTACTGCTTTAGATCAGCATCAACTACTATGCCAGGTTTAGTACCGGTTTAAGCTCAATCTATAACCAAAACCTTCGCTATCAACTATATCACCTTATACAAAATATTATCTATATTCTCTCCCTCTCATATTTAAATGACCTATAAGATCTGATACATATATATGAGTCTTTTACAATATGCCATATCAACTTTTACAAGAGATAATTACAATGTAAAACAATAAACAAAAGTTTATTCCATGTCGGCTTGAGTGTCGGTAAGCATTATTGCTGCTGCCGGTGGGTTGCCAGGGATTGCTAGTTTGTTGCCATCAATGAAAACATCAACTATTCTCATAAGAGTGTAGAATACCAACAATCTCCCCCTTTGGCATTGATGACAACACTCCTGAGAAAAATCCAAAAACTGAAGTCCAAAAAGTTTCCAAAAAGATGTGCTCCCCCTAAGCAAATGATCTCCTCTAAGTAAGCAATTTTTCTCTCCACTACCCCCCCTTTGACATCAATGACAAAGGTTGTCAAAAATAGTCAAATGAGTGTAAAAATTTCACCTCAAAGTCTATAACCGATTGGTTACAATCTGAAAGATATCTGCCAAAACTAGATTTAGACTTTGCATAAACCTTTTACTATCATTCAAGGTTGCCTCAGTCTGTTAGATCATGTCGGTGATCATTCTCCCTGAAGTAATGCCTTAGATATTTCTATTCTCTGAGAAATAAGATCGTCCAACTTGGGACCAAGTTTATTTTTAAGCTCTCTGGCATTAGACCTTATCCTTGTCTTTTCTTTCTCAAGTTTCTCTAATTTTTCTTCAAAACCTACCATCTCTTGCTCAAAAACTGATATGTGACCAGATGAACCAATTATGTTATCAGCTATGTCATCTATTTCCTTTTGTGTTTTATAGATCTCTTTATCTATGTCCACTATCAGAAGGTGAGGTTTGCATGTTTCCCTATATAGCTCTTTGTACTCCAAAATTATAGAGTTCAGTGCTAGTAATAATGTATTTAGGTGTTCTGTACACTTCTTTATGGTGTCATCAAATAATTTGTTCTTCTCTTTTTCAACTCTCTCCTTAATTGTATATTCATTAACTTTATCAATGGTTATTACATTGTCAACAATAAATTTGGACAATGTGTCCAATTTTCCTAAAGAATCCTTAATATGGTCTTTGTTACAATTTGGTGTAATCAATTTAATAATTGGTATAGTTTTATCAATTGCCTTGTAGGCCAATACATTGCAATCCGTTATCTTTTTGATTGAATCCAAAAGTACCTCTGTAACATTGGTAGGTCTGAATTCGCTTGCTAATGTGTTGGATGTCTGACCAATTGCCTTTATTACCTCTGTACTTCCATTAGTTATAACCATTTTACATGTGTTTACCTCCGGTGGATCAGTCTGGGTTTGCATCTCAATTTGTAAGGGTTTCTCAGACTGCTTTGATGTCTCAGTGATTGTCGGTTTCACTGCCTCAGTGTGTACCTCTGCCTTAGTACATTTCTCAGTAAGTTCAACTACCGGTATCTCAGTCTCTGGTGGCCCTATGTTAGTATCTATTCCTTCAGTAGGTTTTTCTCAATTTCTAATGGTTGCTCAGGTTGAGTTGGGATCTCAACTTCAACAGTCTCTACCTGTTTCTCTGCCAAGTTGCCACTGTCAACATTTTCTTCCTTAGCCTCTGAACTATCCTTGTCCACAACAATATTCACTTCCTGAGTATCCACGTTCATGGTGAAGAGTATCTCAGATCCAAGATTTGTGTCATCATGTGTAAAACCTTCAGTGTTAATAATCGGTGGATCATCTGTATGTATCGGTGCAATATCCAAAGGTGGCAGTAAATTGTCAGTGATCTTGATGTTTGAAATACCACCAATTTTTCCTTTGCCCTTGTCCTTATCCTTCTGATATACTTTAAATGTCTTCTTTGGTCAGTTCATTTTCTCTTATTTTTCCTTCTCCACAAAAAATATATCCCAATTATCAATAGTTTCATCTGCAATTGTTTTTACTCTTCCTGCCATTAAACTTACTTGTGGTGTCCACTGGCAAAAATAGATCGGTTAGCCTTAGAAATTAATTCATCAATTTCCTCTTTTAAATTTACAAGATGTAGAGCTAGAAGTTTTTCAACCTTCAGTTTCTTATCTCATTCCATTACTCCAATCCTTTTTTCTTCCAATCTTCTATACAAATCATTGGGTAAGTCATCCACAACTTCAATTAAAACCTTTTTATATATGTCCAAATGTAAAATTATACTGTTCTCAATGCTTTCCCTATCAGAATCATTAAATGTGTTATACAGTTTGTGTACATTGGCCAAATTTCCATCATCAGTTATCTCATTCAGTAAATCATTCAAAGAAGGGGTAACAGGTTGTTGTTTCTTCTTTGGTGTCAGTTTCTTTGGTGGTCCCCTTACTGCCTGTTGTTTCTTCCTCGGAGTCCTTGCTCTCTTAGGTGAAGGAGAGGGTACCGGTGAAGGTTTTCTCTTCCTCCTTTCAACTCTTTTAAACTCTTATGGTTTCTCACAGTCAGTTCTAGAAGATGTGTCAACTGGTGAAATTTGTGCCTCCAGTTGAAGTCCTTCAAGCTCACTAGCTGATATGCCACTAATGTTCATTACATTTTCCTTTATTTCCTTAGCATGCTTAGAAGCATCTCTAATATTTTTTTCTCTTTTCTTCCTTTTCTTCAACAAATTTACATCTCCTTCAATACTCTCAGCACTACCAAAGACTTTTTTTGATGGTTCCCTTGGTGCTTCTAGTAAAGCTTTTGCATATGTCTCTAGAATGTTAAGATCTACCTCATATCCCATTTTGGTGACCCAGGTAGTCCTAGGGAGAACAACCTCCATCCATGTCTCATCTCTCTTGATAACAACACAAATTTCTTTGTTATATTTGTCCACTACACTTTGTGGTAGCCTTTCTCTAGTTCTCATTTTAGCTTGGAAAGTTTTGAAGTATTCAATTATGTTGTCGTCTCTAGTAGTTCCCATGCCGGTAAAAGATTCCTGAAGTTGTTTTCCTATCGTTATATCATATCCAAAGTCTTTAGGTCCAGTACTAAGGATCTCCTTAGTGAAATACAACATTAAACATACCAAAAGATTTCCAAAGTGGAATGTCCCTTTCTTATCTCCTTTGATCTTTTTCAAATTGTCAACAAGTTCATCTTTTAGCCATTCACACATATCTATCATTGCATTGTTATTAACCATCTCATAAGCACTATTTATACAAAGACTAGAAATTGAATTTAGCCTGTTAGCATGTGTAGTCTTGTAGCCTAGCACCATACTTACAAATCTCACATTGATGTCTTTGATATCATTCACTCTCAGTGATCTATTGTCATATGTTGCTTCGGTTAGGGTCATCACTTTGTTGTTAGGAATCTTCTTAGTCTTATTAGGTCTACTGTCTGTTGAGGGTAAACTAGTTACTACCCTAATTGCTTGCCGGGTTATTTTGCAGATAGATCCAGCCATAAGAATTCTCCATGTGCTCTACTCAAGACAATTCTTACTACTACCTCTGGAAATTGGGGAATATTCAGTATCTCCACAAAACCTAGAGTTACTATGATTTTGTGTTCGGGTTTGACAACGCCTTTTTTTATCACAAATTACCTTAGTAAACATTTTCATCAATTCTTCAGAACCTAGTTCTTCTATATTGCAATGTATATAAATCCTAGGGTCTTCTGCAAATGCTACACCTTTAGGAATTTTCAAAAATGCCCCTATAGAGTCATCTTGCTTAGCAACTTTAGGAATTATTTTAAATATGGGCCTAGGGCGTTTCATATTTTCCACAATAGTAGGGTTTGGAATAAACTTAGGAGTAGAAGAAGAAGCCATTGAAAAATACCTTTAGCTGCCTGAAAATATTCTGAATGCCTAAAGAAATCACTTCGCACCTTTGCCTTGAATGCCTTCACTCAGTTTTCGTGCTCTCTACTAATTTGAATGCTCGGTGAGTCAAAAGTGAGGGAAATCAACTGATTTATAATAACATTTCTCTCACCAACTGCATTAAATGCTCACCGGTTAAGTGAAAACTTAACACATCTGTCGGTAAGGAAGAAATCTATCTTCTCACCATCAACCGAGGGTAATCTGCATGATGTTCAACTTGCTGCAATACCCCCAAAGGGTTACTTTTCAGTTGGATGAAGAATCTCCTGCCGGTGGAGGATTACTCTATTCTACCGGTATAGAGACAATTTCATCAACTATCTGATCTCTCTTCCTAATCCATTGTTTTGAAATTTCTTGATTTACCTCATCTACCTTTTCTTTGCCTTTCAAACTGGATCCTTTATTGTTTGCTAGTGAAGTCTTGCTTCTACAAAATTTAGCAATGTGTCCAATCTTGTTACAAGAATTACAAGTCACATTATTCCTTTGAATATCCTTTCCATATCCTACACTGGTTTGTGTTCTGCATTGATTAGATAAGTGTCCATATCTTTCACAAACATAGTATTTCACATTCATTCTGTAGTTTTTTGAATTATGACCAACTTTGTTGCATTTGGAACATTGACTGGTGGGTGCATTAATATTATGATTGTTTCTAAATCTACACTAATTTTCTCTATGACCATATTTGTTGCAATTGAAACATTTTCCATTAAATTATAAGCATTAGGTTGTCTTACTGGTTTGTTCTAATCTAGATTGTTTGCAGTACCAAAAATTTCTCCAACTTCAATCGAAGTCCATTAGTATCTCCATTATGTTTATTAATTTTTAGCATGTCATCAAGATCCTTTGAACTTTTTTTGAATTTCTATTTGTGTTGATTTACAGTAGCCAACTCATTTTCCAGAATTCCCTTTTGTCTCATAAGCTCAGTTTTGTCATGTTGCATGTGAATCAAATCTGTCTTCAGCATATCATTTTCATGACTAAGTCTTAAATTTTCATTTCCAGCATCATTGAGTCTCCTAGTCAAGTCTTCTTCATTCTTGTTTCTGTCTTCAATGTATTTACATAACCTCATAGTCATATCTTGCATTTCATTCTTCATATTACTGTTTTCTTGTCTCGACTTATTTGCAAGTTCTCTAAGAGTTTATTTTTCATTATCATCTTTCTGCATCTTCTCATGAAGTTCTTTTCTTTTATTTTGTGCTATAGCAAAATTCTCCTAAAGTCCTTTAATGAATTCCTGTGTAGTCCTTAGATCATCTTCAAGTTTGATATTCTTCAATTTCTCTACATCAAAATCTACAAGAGCTCCTTCCAATTGTTTTCTTAAGGTCTCCATCTATACTGGTGTCGGAATCTTCCTCAAGATGTTAGGCTTTTAAAAATAGAGTACCAGGCTCTGATACCAATTGTTAGAATCAATGACAGTTCCAAAGACACTCAGAGGGGGGGGGGGGGTGAATCAATATCTAACCGATTCACATAATATTTAAACTTATTAAGAACTTTGTATCCAAAAATAGTGTACTAGTAAATAAGAATTAATGCATCAAATAAGAATAACATAGACAATATAGAGAACACACCATAAAACAAGACATTAACGAGGAAACTTGGTGTGGGAAAATCCTCGATGGGATTTGTGACCCACAATATTCACTCACTGGCCAATGAATAAATATTACTTACAATGAGGGGCCTACACATGCAAGAAGGCTAGAATCCTAGAGCTCACTGCTCAACTACAAAACAAAAGTCTCACTGACTTACAAAATGGATTATCAAAATCCAATACAATGTACTACTTCAGATCAACATAAACTATGCTAGGTTTAGTACCAGTTTAAGCTTAGTCTATAACCAAAACCTTTGCTATCAACTATATCACCTTATACAAAATATTATCTACATTTTCTCACTCTCATCATATCCTCTCATATCAAAATGACCTATAAGATCTGATACATATTTATGAGTCTTTTACAATATGCCATGTCGGCTTTTACAAGAGATAATTACAATGCAAAACAATAAACAAAAGTTTATTCCATGTCGACTTGAGTGCCAGTAAGCATTATTGCCGCTGCCGGTGTATGTAGAAGTCCATTACCGGTGCCAGTAATTGCCGGTGGGTTGCCAGGGATTGCTAGTTGGTTGCCATCAATGAAAACATCAACTATTCTTATAAGAGTGTAGAATGCCAACATCCTTGTGCCGTACCTACAGTGTTAGCACCCAAGAAAGGATGAACATGGAGGCTATGCACATATTCAAGAGCCATAAATAGAATAACCATCAGGTACAAATTTCCTATCCCAAGAATTGAAGACTTGATGGATTGCTTGGGAGGTGCAAAGTACTTCACTAAGATTGATCTCAAGAGTGGATACCACTAGATCAGGATAAAGGAAGGTGATGAATGGAAAACAACCTTCAAAACCAATGAAGGACTTTATGAGTGGCTTGTTATGTCATTCGGTCTTAGTAATGCTCCTAGTAGATTCATGAGACTCATGAATGAAGTGTTGAAAGATTTTATTGGTAAATTTGTTGTTCTATACCTAGATGATATCTTGATTTTCAGTAGAATTAAAGAGGAACATCTAGAGCATCTTAGTATTGTATTGCAAAATTTGTATGATGAGCAACTAACAATAAACTTGGAGAAGTGTGAGTTTATGAAGTAGGAACTTGTCTATCTTGGATTTGTAGTTTCAAGAGGAGATTTGAAGATGGACACATCAAAGGTGGAAGCCATCACAAATTGGCCAACACCAAAGACAACAAGTGAAGTAAGAAGTTTTCATGGTTTGGCATAGTTCTACAGGAAGTTTATCAGACTAAGTTTTAGTGGACCAATGCAGCTAACAAAGGGTTTGAAATTTTGAAACAAATGGTAGCTACACAAACAATACTTATTCTTCCTAGTTTTGAAAAGTTGTTCACAATTGATTGTGATGCAAGTAATATAGCAGTTGGTGCTTTTTTGAGTCAAGAGAATAGACCTATAGCTTTCTTTAGTGAGAAGCTCAATCATACCAAGAAGAAGTATTCATCCTATGATCTCGATCTATGTGCTCTTGTCCAAGCTCTTAGGAAGTGGAGGCACTACTTGTTACTTAAGGAGTTTGTTGTTTACACAAATAATCAAGCTTTAAGTTTTCTAAATTCACAAGATAAGTTGAGTCATATGCACGTTAAATGGGTTGAGTATTTGTAGTCATAGACTTTTTCTATTAAGCATAAGAAAGGACAATGTAATAAAGTAGCATATACTTTGAGTAGAAGGCTACTAACAGTGCAAGAAGTGCAGATTCAGAGTATTGGAGTTGATTACTTCAAGGATTTGTACCCCAATGATGAAGATTTTGCAGCCATTTACAAGGTTTGTCAAGAATTTCAGAATCACTTTCATAGTGAATATGCTGACTTTACTTTGTAGAATGGTTTGTTGTTTAAAGGTGGATAGTTGTGTGTTCCCAAAGGATCGATGAGGGAAAATATGATCCAAGAAAAGCACAATGAATGTTTGAGTGGTCATTTTGGCCTTAATAAGACATTGAAACTTGTTCAGAGGTTCTACTATTGGCCCAGAATGCAGAGGGATATCAGAAGGTATGTTGAGTAGTGTATGGTTTGTCAGAAAGATAAAGGTACAACTACTAATGCTAGTATTTATTAGCCATTACCTATTCCTACAAGGCCATGGGAATGTGTAAGTATGGATTTTGTGGTTGGATTACCCAAAACAAAGCTTGGCTGTGATAGCATTTTTGTTGTTGTTGACAGATTCAATATGATGGCACATTTTGTTCCTTGTAAAACTACCCATGATGCTAGTCACATTTCCCACTTGTTTTTCAAAGAGGTTATAAGAATCCATGGTTTGCCGGTTAGTATTGTTTCAGATGGAGATGTCAAATTCCTTGGACATTTTTGGAAAACTCATTGGAAAAGACTGGGAACTAACTTGTCTTTTGGTTCAGCCTATCATCCCCAAACAGATGATCAAACAGAGGTGGTCAATAGGACACTTGGAAACCTTTTAAGGTGTTTGACAAAAGAATATAGACAAAGTTGGGATCAGGTTTTTCACCAGGTGGAGTTTGCCTACAATGACAGTGTCAACAGATCTACTGGGAAGAATAATTTTGAGATAGTGTATGTTATGTACCCAGGAGGTGTTATGGAATTACATGATCTTGGTAATCTGTCACACAAAAGTGGTCAAGCTCATGATGCCACTCAATCTATGAAGGAGGTTCATGACCAATTTAGGCGAGCTCTCCAAGATTCTTCACAAAAAGTTAAAGCCTGAGTTGATACCATCCGGAGAGATGTGCAATTTTCAATTGGAGATTTGGTGATGGTACATTTGAACAAGGCTCACCTCTAGAAAAGGGGTCCCAACAAGATACAAATGAGGAGAATAGGCCCTTGTAAATTTTTAGCCAAGTATGGCTCTAATGCCTATAAGATTGATTTTCCATTTGATATTGCTTTGTCTCTCATTTTCAATGTCGCAGATTTGGTTGTCTACAAGGGACAACTTCCCAAGGAGGATGCACAAGTTTTAGATGTTGAATAGTCACTTGCTAACTTGCCATTACTTTCTCCTTCCATGCCTCAGGCTAAGAAAGTGTTGGATTCCCACGTTCTCAAGAAGACTAGACAACAGGTCTACATGGAACATTTGGTCAAGTGGATGCATAAACCTAATTCTAAAGCAACCTGGGTTCCTGAATCAGACTTTATTAAGTCAGGAATTGATCTTTCCTTTCTATCGCACGCAGTCACTTGACTTCTTTGTTTTGGGAGGAGTATGGCACAAGAGCACCTAAAGGTTGAAATGCTCTTAACCAATTTTGTCTTGTGAGACCTTCCAGTGGTCATGTAAATACATAAGAACTGGCTCTAGTCCTTTTGTATGATTGTTTAATTGAATTTTTTAGAATTTCTCTTATTGGCAAGACCTACCCCCGATCAGAAAGTCTTAACCTGATGAGTTCACCAAAGTTTGGAGTGGTTCACACTTACCCCGATGACTCGATAAGTTGTCAATGTTGAGAGTATTGTTATCGGGTATTGGAAGGAGTAGTTTCAAGTTTCCCCGATGATTAACTTGACCTATATTCAGACGGTGATCGTGGATGATCCTACGACTATCGCTATACCGCATTGGGAAGATGATCGCCAAATAATCCTAACGACTTGGCGACAAAGCACATGCAAAAAAAAAGAGGCGAGTTAACGACCATACCGGTTAAAGGTGGATCAACAACGGTCACTATACCACAATGGAGAGATGCACAAAAGTTATTCCCCATGACTTTGCGACCAAGTGGTGGGGCCCGACAAGTTAGCAGCTCAGGCAAGTTAACGAGTGAGCAAGTCCAGGATGATCAAATGATTGTCGCTATAACGCTATGGCGAGATGCACGAAGGTTAACCTCCATGACTTGGCGACCAAGGTAGGGCCCAGAAAGAGAGATTCATTCCGAGTAGTTAGTGAGGTCATGCTAAGGTGGTAGGGCAGGGACCTTGGAGCCAATCAGGGGGTGCCACATGGCAGAGTGCAGAAAGAGATCAAGGAAGATTAGATCGTTAAATTTCAAACCGTTGGTGCAGTTGCAAATCGAGACTGTTGGTAACGAGATTTATCTCCTTCAATAGGAGGATTTCCAAACAAAGGATGTATGTATAAAAAGATCCAATGGGCATCTGTAAGAGGCTAATGGTTAATCCTGGATCTTTGAGCGTGAATCACTGATCGTTGTTTGTCGATTGCCTCATAGAACACATTTTGTTTTTCTGGAATGCAATAGAGAAGTCCATTTTCTGGTTTTCAATTAGAGTTTCATTTCTGTTTGTTTCACATATGTTGTTAATGTAATTGTTTCATTTCTCTATTCTATGAGTTGTTGGTTTGAAGCCGTGAATAAATTCGGGATCTATAAATAACGCTTTCCTTTTCAATTTTTGTTCCCTGTTTGCAATAATCAAATGACTCTGACTTGAAACTCGACAAGATCTTTGGAGATTGTCAAGCAGAGCCAGAAATGTACAGTAGGTTTTCATTTGAGAGAGACCAGGAAATGACAATCGCCATTTCTACATATTGAGCCTAGGTGAGATTGGTGATAGTCCGACTAGGTATCAGTAATTTGAAGGAGATAACTTGCAGGGGAAGGAAACTGCTGAGAACTGGGAAAAGATCCAGAAGGCTATAAGCTTGAAAATGAGACATTGTGTAACCAGAGGGAAAAGTTTGCTAAACCAAACAAGATGGGTGGTTTTGCAAAAAAAAGAGCAAATGTGTGTGTGTCCTAAACCCCTGTAAGGATTTAGTAAACAGGCTTACCTTATGAGCTTGAGGAAGATGAGATAAGCAAACAAATGGTAGGGAAGCCCTTAGAAGTCTAGAGGGGTAGACTTGGAACCCGAAAAGGGATAGAAGCAAACCATCAAAGAAACCAAATTGATGGCAAACTAGGTTGCGTCCCTATCAAGATCCTATCTGGTATACATAGAATTGGTTTACTAGAAGTCATTCTATTCATAAGGTATAAGTCTAGATGGTGGAACTTAGTTACCGGTAGAACATGCGATCATGGTGTATGTGAGGCGCTAGCCCGACCCATCCTAGCTTTTCAGTGATTTTCATGTTGGAACTATTATGGATGCTTTATTTTTATGCATTATGGATATAGAACTTTATATGATCCCACAAATTTGTTAACATTGATATATTGATGCTTCATTTCTATGCTTTGTGGATATAGAATTTTATATGATCCTAGAATAGGGTAACATTGAGACGATGTATGTCATTATTTGATTTGTAGGACTTTATTATGATAATGGGAATATGTTTGCATATCTTATGAATGGATTAAATTATGAGGATTATGATGAATTGCTTATGTGAATTGCTTTGATATGTGGCAAATTGTAGTTTATAATGTCAATTCTATGCAGAGTGATTGAATTGTATTCTTGATTACGTGTTTAATATTATATGAGGATATTGGAAAGTACTAATGTTTAAATTGAGATGCGCAAGAAATTATCCATGTGACCATGGAAATATTATGGAGGATCAAGCCTAGGCCTATGTACGTTCGTAAAACTAGGGGTTGTCTATTTGGAGAGATAACACCTATGTATTGTATTTTATTCGTAAACGTAAAATGTTTGCATGTGTAAACTATATTTATTGAATTGTTTAAATCATTCAAGGGAAAATTGCCATGTTTGTATTTGTAATGTGGAATCATTTTGTAGTGTCACTTGACACCTATGTTGTATGTTGTGTTGGCAATTGTCATGTCACCTTTTTGGAAATATTCATTTTTGTTTAATTGTTATATTTCCTAATTATCCTTGAAGGTACCAAGAAATCTAGGTTAGTGAGCCACAAGGAGGGTCAACTCAGAGTTGACCCGTAGGTTAACTTTAGGTGGACTTTCTAAGGGTTAAATCAACTCCTAGAGTCAGTTTTAGAGCATTTTTATTAGGCCTCATGGGGTACCTATGGGTGAAGGCCAAATTTGACCATGTGTCTTTCTCCTAGGGCTTGTTTAACCACCAAAAAAAGTGGTTTTCCCAAGATGGACGAATTCTATCTATAAGAGTGCCATCCTTGGTTAGATAACTTTCTTGATAGGTGTAATTTCTCTTTCCCATTTCATTCTTCTTCTTGGGGTGCCTTGGTTAGGGAGTGTGTAAGACCTAGGGAAGATGAACCAATGGGAGTCCCTCACTCTAACCAAGAGGTTGGAAGGAGTGAGAGAAGCCTTCTTAGGCTAGAGATTGAAGCTTAGTGAGCTAATCACCCACTCTCCATCTTTGGAGATTTTGGATAATTTTTGAAGGAAAACCAATTTGAGAATAGGAAAATTTGGCTAAGTGTTGCAGAAAAGTCTTGTGGATTGGGATGCTTTTCTCCAAGCTTTCCCTAGAATACCCTTGACAGATTCAAGGTTGGAGTTTTCTTACTTGTTTATTTGAAAATATGTTGGCAGAATGCTTGAATGGAAATATTGTATTTTTTATTTGTATTATATTTGTGAAAGCTTTATATGATTCTTTTCCTATTTTCTATTTATGCATTTGTTGTGTTTTGGGAGTATCCAAGACCATCTTACCCTTGGGAGGGCAGAATGGTCTTGGGGGTGGAAGGAGTTTGACATCCTTAGAGTGAGAGACTCTCATCATGAGAGTGATCTCAAGGGTTTGTCCATGTGACCCTTGCTGCACAGTTGTGTTTATGCATTTGGGGGTCATAAGGGGAGCAAATATGGCATGTTTGCCTTTGGGGGTTAAGATGAGTTTTGTTGTGTTTTCTTGGATGCCATGAGTTGGCTATGAGTTACTATCTAGTAGATCTCCTCTAGGGTACTTGGTTTACTTCCACCCTAGTAAAACATCACATTATGTGATGAAGTTTCAGATTGGGAAGAGAATGTGTCTGTTGTGTTTTGTTTTCCCCTTGCTTGTTTGTGTTTGCTTGAGTGTAACCCATGTAGGACTTGGTTCTCCAAGCTCAGGGGTGGCTTCTAGTAAGCCTAGGCTGGGAGGTGAGCACCCCATGGTCACAATCTTAAATTTTTAAATGCAGGTTGCTTGGAAAGGAAAACTAGGAGATGCAAATTTTATTTAGTTGCAGAAAGTAAGAAATAAAAATGTAATTATTGTAAATATTTTGAAGGAAAGAGATGTGTGATTTAGTTAAGTCCTCATTCATTAGGAATGACAGACTATTTGGGTATTTTACCAATTTGTAAAGATTGACAACTTGTGTTCAAACCATCCATATATGAAAAGCATTTTATTTAAATTCTGTAAAATATTGTTGCTGTTATCTTTATTTAATTCTGTCTCAAACTAAAAAATTGTTGTTGTTTATTTCTGCAATTTTTGTAAAGAAATGAAAGATGCAAAAAAAGAATTGCAATGTGTTTTTTTAAGCATTTTCCTGCAAATATTTAAATGTTGTTATTTATGTCATTCTTACTTCTGTTTATACATTGCAGAAAATTAATAATAATAAAACCTAATTATAGTCTTTAGCTTGCTGCTAGTATTACTGTCAAAAAAAAAAAAGAGAACATTTAACCCTTAGAGACTGATATATATATATATATATATGTATGTATGTATGTATGTATATGTATATGTATATGTATATATACATATACATATATATGTATATATATATGTATATATATGTATATATATATGTTTATATACCTATATATATAGGTATATATACATATATATATATATATACGTATACATACATATACGTATATATATATACATATATATACGTATATATATATACGTATATATATATATGTATATATATACATATATATATTTATATTTATAAATATATAAATTTAAATATAAATACAAATATATTTTTAAAACCTATTTGTGCAAACTATGTATATATATATAATTATATTTAAGAAAAAAAAAAGGAAACTAAAAAAAAAAAAAAATAACGACTGTTGGGGAGGGCCGATACCCTACCCATCCTTATGGGAGACGCCGCGGGCCACACCGCTACTGCAGGCATCCGTAGTGGGCAGCGTTGGCGCTGTCACTATGGGAACCCATAGTGGGTGGAGCCGAGTCCGCCACTATAGGTAACCACAGTGGGCAGCGTCGGCACCACCACTATGGGTGTCCATAGTGGGCGGCGTCGGGGCCACCACTGTGGATAACCACAGTGAGCGGCACGGGGCCACCACTGTGGGCATCCACGGTGGTTTCCCCATGAGCGCCTCCACCCACTTCGACCCCCCCTCTGCGGGCCGCTCACTGTGGTTATCCACGGTGGTTTCCCCGTGAGCGCCTCCACCCACTTCGACCCCCCCTCTGCAGTTTCTCTTCGGTGGCGCTGTCATCTTGCTCCCATCTGCCCGCCACCTCCATGGCTGCCGCCTCACGGCCGAACCCTGCATAACACACACACACGCACAACATAGAAAAAAAAATTAAAAATATCAGGGTAAAGGGAAAACATTAAGTTTAGGATTTGTTTTTTGGGTAAAATATGCAACCCTAATCCAAATCCGGATTAGGGTTTGCATACAAATAAAAGGCAAAAGAATATTAGGGTTAGCTAATAATATAACAATAAAAGGCAAGAATGGATTAAGGATAACTTTGATGGGGCCTCTAAAGGGAATCTGGGTAAAGCTGGATATGGAGGAATTGTCAGGAATTTTGCTGGAAGTTGTCTTAAGGTGGCAGCTGGTCCTCTGGGGAATCAAACTAGCCATTTTGCTGAAGCCTCTGCAGCCTTGAATACCTTAATTATAGTCAAAAATCTAAATTATGATAAAATATCGCTTGAGGCAGATTCACTCAATATCATAAAGTACCTAAAGGGGGAATCGGAGTCTTCTTGGTCTATTGAAAATATCATCATGAAAGCTAGGGAGATCATTGCCAGTTTCAAAGAAATCATTATTCAACATGCCTTCAGAGAGCAAAATAGCGTGGCGGATTGCTTAGCGAATACTAGAGTTAACTCTGACTCCCAAATGATTTGGCACAAGGAGGATCTCAATTTAAATATCAAAGAGTTCATTAGAAAGGACCATTATACGGGGAGAGAAGGACAATTTAATCATGACAAGTAAAAAGCATCATTTATGCCTCGCTGGAAAGGCCATCATTACTTAGCGCCGCGATAGATCTTCTATTATCTCTAATAAAGTGTTGCATGCTTTGTGGGTTACCAAGTTTCAAAACTTGAGCAACATTGGAAAAGAAGGTGATATCTTGCAGAGAAACATAGCAGACAGCCCGTATCCGAAGATGGGAGGAGACCTAAGGTGGGAAGAACTAGACAATACGTTGACCTGGAAAGCGATGCCAAAAGTCTAGGCGAAATTGGAGAAGGGCTCTCTTACCAGCTTCATGGAAAAACTTGAGGACTATGACAAAGGTAGGGTTAACTTAACCATTTCCAAGATTTCCGAAAATTGGTTTAATGGCTCTTTTAAATTTTATGGAGTTAAGTTTAAGCTCGATGCTGGGCTCATTTCCACTATGACCGGAATGCCCCATTTTGGGCTTAATTTCTTTCGAGACCTTAAGGTCTCCAACAATGCGGTTAACCTATTCCCGTGAAAAGAGAAAGAGACAGATAAAATTGGTAAGGCTACTAGGGGCTACTACGAAGTTGCAAACATCAAGAAGTTGTGGGGCTGGGTTCTAAATGCTATTATGGAGTACATCACGGTTGAAGGCCATTTTTCCAAGGCCCACACCTACCACTTCGTGCTCTTAAACCATTTCAGACATGACAAAAAGGTGTCCCTGCCCTACTACTTCTTTCGGTCCCTCTCTAGGTCCCTCAACACACACAGGACTAACCCTTCCAGCTTGATTCTCCAATGCGGACTTCTGCTGCTCATCTATGAGCATTGTAAAACCCTCGCCCTGTTGGAGAATAAGATGATTTTTGCCTCTCCGGGCAAGAGAAAGATGGAAGAGGGAGAAACTAGCAAGGAGAAGGCATCCTCTAGCAAAAAAATGAAAAGCGTCCTTGGGTTGGAAATAGAGGACATTGTTAAGGAAAGCAGCGGAATGGAGACGAACGACTCCAATGATGAAGATGGCTGGAAAGACGAGGAGCTATGTAATGAGGAAGAAAGCAACAACAATGAGCCTAGTCAAGAAAGCCCTACCCTTAGTGAATACCCTGGTAAGGACAACAACCATCTAATGGAAGAAGCGGATCCCAAGGATAACGAGGAAACCAGAGTGAATTCTGAGAAGGAAATGAACAAAGACTCTAAGAAGGACCTGATTGAGGATAGGGATAGCGAGGACAAGGAAAGTGCTAGTAAAGGGCTTATCCTAGATAACCTCAAGAAGCTCTCTGAGGCCAGAATGGATTTCGATAGATGGACCTACGAGACCCTGAAAAACCTAGATAAGAAAGGGATTAAAATGGATGAAAAGAGGGAGGATGAAAACATAGAGTAGATTAATTGGAAGCAGGAAATGGAGAATAAGGTAAAATCGCTAGAAGAGGGAAAAGAAGTGATGAAAAATCTGATGGGAGTTATCCCAAGTATCCTCTTTGCTGTCATTAAAAACCTAGAGGATATCACCAAGGTCATTGATCATACCTGCACTCCAAAACCGATTGTGGATCTTGACCTGGAGGAAGAGATCATCCAGATTGGAAGTGGTGATGCAATCCAGTGGGCAGTACTGTGAAGAGAACCAGGGCCAGTATCAAGAAAGTTGTGGCTACTTCAGCAAAGGATCCCCCTAACTTCAAAGACAACATCAAAGAGTTGTATGATATCAGCAACACCCTGGCTAAAGCCTTGGAAAAAATCTGAATGTTGGAAGGCCTGCTGGCTTTTTGGGGCTTTTTTGGGTTTTCTTCGGTTTTCTGCTGGTTTTTGTGGTTTCTGTTCTTTGTTGTTTCTCGTAGCTTTGCTGTTTAAGTTCTGCTTGTAAAGGGTTTCGGGGCCCCTTCAAAACCTGCTTTTTCCTTAATCAAAAACAATAAAAGAAAGGGATTATTAAGTGGAATTAAATAAAATATAAAAAAATTACTCAACCCTAGTTAGCGTTTGAGATTTTAAAAAATAAAATATAATAGTAAATTAAAAAAAAGAAGAGGGGGAAATACTTCCCAAATTTTGAAAATGATTCCCCCCATATAATTCTAGCCACATGAGTTAATAATTTTAAAACTACTTATCCGACTTGGGAGAAGATTGATTTTAATGTAGTTATTTTATATAATTGAAAATGGAGAATTAATGTTACATGGACACATGAATTGCGTAGTTGATTCAATTTATTCAACTAGGGAAACTATATAGTTATTTGATGTATTCGATTAAATATGGACATTAAGTTATATTTTAAATTGGAAAAAATTTATAATTGAAAATTATTAGTTATTATTACGAATTTTTAGCCTTTGAGGCCCATGGTTGGCTAGATTAATTATATTGTCAAATTTAAAGGTTTAGGGGAAATTAAAATTGACTATAGCATAAAATTGGATTTATTTGGTAAATGACATTGTGGAATTTGAACCCTTATCAGTTAGATTTAAATAATAAATTTGCGTGCGTTCAATTGATTAATTTTAAATTTAAGATAGCATTATCATTGTTTGGTCGGGAATGATTTAAATGCATTTGAGATATCTAATTATCCCTCGATTTTAATTAGTAGTAACTTAATTAAGATAATTAAATTAACTAACTAAATTGCGACAACCCTCTTGGGATTAATTAATCTCCATTAATTAATGTCGCTTATTTGAGTTGGTTAACTAAACCAACCTTAGAAAAGAATTCTATTTACACCCTAGTTAAGACAAGACTTATTGATTCCACTTTAAATGTAGATTATTTTGAGAGTTTAAGTGTTTCAAAAAAAAAATTGTTCCGTTTCTAGCCCAAAAGTTTGGGCACGACAGTGTACATCTTGGTTTTGGCAATGTATTTTTGGTTGTGGTGATCAAGACAGATGATTTGAGGCTCGAGACAAATTATTTTGTGATTTTGATATCCGGTGGTGAATTATGTACAAGTTTAGAGCTCCGGTATCTAGCATTTCAGTTAGGGTAGAGCTATTTTGGAGTAATGTGTGTTGCGGATTTGTTGGAATGATTTCAGTAATAAGTTTTACATTTGTGGTGATTAGAACAACTTATGGGAAACATTTTATCACATTTTTTCTGGTCCGCATTTGGATTTTTGATCGGATTAAGCTGACTTTGGTGGAACACATTTTAAGTTGTGTATTATGTGGTTTTTGCAAGATGAATTAGTAAATGATTCCTTTCGATGATACAGATATATAAGATTAGTTTGGTTGATCATTTTGGTGTGTGTGGTGAACATAGGAAGTCCGTGTGAGTGATTTTATAAGTTTGGTAAAGATTTTGTTGCTCCGGTATGTGACAAAGTAGTGTTAAAGAGAAGAATATCATAATAGTTATAGTAGACATTTTGAGCCTAACCGAAACTTTATTTTGACATAGTTAGATGATTTTCTTAAGTTCATTACTCATTGTAATCATTCTTTATTAGTATGTAAGGTAGTGAGCCTTCCTCTGGGTTGTAGCCCTTTTTTAATTGAGCAGTGAGCTCTAGGCAGTGAGCTTGAATGCAAGTACATTCCACTTTTTGTAATATTGTTCTACTATTGGCCATAGTATAATAATATTGTGGGTACTCAATCCCACTGTGGTTTTTCCCTTTTCATGTTTCCATGTAAAAATCTTGGTGTTATGGTTGTGTGGATTCTTGCTTTGTGTTTCTGCATTATAGTTTCTGTCATTATAATCTAGTGGATAAAGAATCAAATTAATAAATTTAAAATTACTGGAACACTGATTCACCCCCCTCTCAGTCTTAATTGATTCCAACAATTTGTATCAGAGCCTAGTTCCTCCAAGGAAGCCTAACCGCTTGAGGAAGGTTCAGGAGATTGAAGCAATGGATTCCAGTTTGTAGAGACAACTTTGTGTGGCACTTGAGGATCTTGATGCATCAAGAAATGAAATAAGTTCCTTAAAGAGAAACTTGAGTGCAGTTGGAGAATTCATTAATGATTTGAAAGAACAAGTCAACACTTCAAGAGACAAGAGGAAAGAGCTGATGGACAAGCTGAAGGAGAAATAGGAGAAAAGCATTGAAGACCAAAGCAAATTTGATGAATGTGAAAAACTTGCTAGAGAGAATGTTGTATTGAAGAATGGGATGCAATCCATTGTGACAAAGTTGACTAAGGAGATTGAAGACCAAAAGAAGAATGAATAAAGTTTGACTCAATAATTGAAAGACAAATCAAATGAATTCTATAGGCTTACCTATGAGAATGATTAGTTGAAGCTTGAGTTGATGCAATCAGGGAATAGTGAAAAAGAACTTGAAAGACAAATTGTTGCCTTAAGAGATGAACTTGCTACTGCAAATAAATAAAAAGACAAATTTAATTCTATCTCAACAAGGCTGGATGAGATGTTGGATAGTAAGAGACATGAGAGGACTTGGATATGAGAAAGGATAATCCTTTGGTTTTGGACAGAGCAATGCAAATCCTAATCATCAGAAGAGCAAAAATCCTCTAGTAAGACAACCTAATGCCTATAAATTCAATGGTAGATATTTTACTTGCAATAAATTTGGTCATATGGCAAATTAATACAGAAGTAGGATGAATAATGGAATAAATAATGTGAAGAATGGTCCTACCTTTACCGGTAAGTGTTTCATATGCAACAATTTTGGTCACAAGTCAAACATGTGCAAAGCAGTAATGAATAATTTTTAGATCAAGAGATGTTATGCTTGTGGGATGTTTGGACATATCTCTAACCAATGCATGATGAGACCAAATCATATGAATTTCAGACCTATGTAGAGAAATGTTGTTTGTTGTGCATGCAAAAAGCCTAATCACATTGCAAAATACTATAGAAGCAAGAATAATGATCTGATAAACAAAGGAAAATCAGATGAGAAAGGTAAAGAAAAAGTAGATGAAATAAGAGATTAGCATAAGAAGATGTGGGTTAAAAAGGATGATTCCAATGTGCAGAATGGCTCCACACCTGAATTCGATGATGGAACCACATCCGATAACTAGGGATTTTTCGACTTAGGGGAGTTTTGCATGCAGATTCATATAACCCCCTCTTCAGTGATTTTTAACTGATTCCAGAAGATTGCAAAAGGTTTAAATCATGTATGCAGGTATTATTTAGAAGATCTAATAGAGGTTTGAGGCTTCGGTAAGCGATTTCATGAAAATCAAGGTAATTGGTTGAAGCATTTATTACAATATAGAATTAGGTTTTCAGAGGTTGAAAAGGCATTTAAAAGGTTTATTTTTCACAATGCAATCAAGATAAAAGAGCAGTGCAGTGAAGAGAGAAGATTTGGTGATCTAAATCTGAGTGTGAATCCATCAATCAATGATTTCTTATACCCAATTGAGAATCAAATGGTATTTTATTTTGAAGCTATCATTTTTTATCCATATTTCAAAATGGAATTTGCATCTACATCTGGTGTTGCAAATCCATTGGTAGTCAAAATTTCTAAGAGGGCAAGGCTCGTGTTCAAGAGTCACCCATTCAAATCCACTGAGGATGATCCAGAAGGTGCATTTTCTTCTGTTCCATATGGTGTACTCCACAACAAGGATATTAGGGCATACATTCATTGCAATGCTGAGGAGATTGGGAATGTAGACATACTTTCACTTTACACCAAGCACATGATGGACACTCTAGGAAATTTGAAGCTAGAATACAAGTCATTGCAAGATAAGGGTTTCACCCAATTCTTCCATTTCCCAGTGTTTGACAAACCAGAATGGGTTCTATACATTTTGAGTTGAATCCAGGATGAATTCATATGGTTGGACCAACCTCACAAGATCACTAAGTAGGCCATTGAAGCAGTTGCCCATTTGAAAGAAACTAGTGAGGTCCCTAAACTAAAGAAAGTACAAAACCCTACAGTAACAAAGGTTACCGGATCTCAATTTGACAGCTAGTCGATGACAATCAATGACATCATAGAATGCGATGTTAGATTTGCCTCGATGATTATTGGATATAAGGTATATCAATCAAGTGGACATAATTCTGTATCTGGTACTGCTATATTTGCATCTTATGAGATGCTGAAGGAAGAAAAGAGGTATGACCTATGCTCAGTGCTTCTCAGTGAATTATTAAGAAACCTAAAGAAGATTAAGCAGGAAAAAAAGCATGTGTTCAAGTACGGTTCCTTGATTGTTTTCCTGGCACTGTATTTCTTGAATGAGATCCCTGTTATTGGGAAGATTCAGTGGGGTTATGATAAACCGGTGGCTATTCAGATTAACGAAGGATTGCAGGGACTAGGTAATACTGCTATTAAAAAATCAACCTTGTGGGGATATTTCAAATCTTTTCAAGATGCAATGCATAATAGGGAGAGGATACCTAAAGAAATTATTGAGAAATATGAGAAAATTACCCGTTTCATGGTTGATAAGGACCAATGTCATATGGAGGCAGTTGAACCAAGGACTATCTGGATCATCCCCATGGGATCTGAGGTGGATGATGTTACACTTGATGGATATGCTCAACATCTATTGAGTCAACTTGTAGATAACAAGGAGGAGAGATTTGGTACTTGTCAAGAGAAAGACCTTAGCTTGCACTAAAAGTTTATCAAACTTGCTAGAAAGAGAAAAGTAAGGAGAGAAGTTGAGGAGCTGATAGAAATCATCCAAGGAGGTAGTGTAGAAGAAAAGAGATTAGAACATCCTGAAGGAGGAAGACATGGTAAAGATAAAGAAGACTAAACCTGTTGCCATTCCTTTGAAGTAGGCCAAGCCAAAGCAGTCATAGTTTGCACCTACTTCCAATGTACAAAAGCCCATTCCTCCACCTAAATCAAAATATACATCATCAACTGATCGGGCATCTAGAAGAGGAAGAATGAGAAATCTCAAAGAGTATATGTTGCTACCACTACCAAGGACATGGAGACAAAGTATGATGAGGCAGTCAGAGAGGTGAAGTGGTGAAGAAGCCACAACCTGGTGGAGCTCAACAATCAAAAAAACCAAGAGCTGAAAGTGAACCATTCAGAAAGGCAAGATCCAACAAGAAGCAAAAATTTGAGTTAGATGAAGCTCTTAAATCTGGTAAGATAGAAGGTACATTTGAAATAGTGCCCCCATTGACTTTGAAAGATTTAGTAGATTAAATTCTTAAGGATGAGAATTTGAATAATATATCTATATATTATGATAATTATGATGATGAGGATTAAAGAGAAGTTGAAGTCATTGTAGAGTATATGGATGTATATAGAAAGACACTAATAGAACTCACATCTATGATCCCTAAAAGTCTATATGGCATTTTGGATGCAAGAAGACTTACCACTAGTCAAGAGGATGAGAAAATAAAAGAATATGTGCTAGTAAATATATCCTCTGTTATTTCTAGAGGTGAAGTCACTTGGTTATTGAAACTTGCCAAGGATAGATTCTGAAGAAAGAAAAGGGTGAACAAGCTTATGGTAGGGAAGAGAGATAAAGTGATGAAGGAAACATAAACAATTTTGAGACAATTTTTGATAGATTAGAGGGTCGATGTGAATCCAAAAGAACCCAATCAAGACACATCTGTTCTAGAAGTAAATAGAGTTGTCCTTGGTAAGAAAAAAGATCAGTAACTTGAAAAAGTTACTCTGGAAGGTACAGTCTAAAGATCAAAAATCTAGCTGATAATGATGATGGTGTAAATGATACCTCTGGTGATACTGTTTAGGATCCTCTGATTATAGAAGTTGTGTCAAAAAAAACAACCATGGAGTCAATAGATGTGGAAAAGGATGTGGATGATGGAAAGGTTGAGAGTGCTAAAGATACAGATAAGAAGAAAGTGGGGAGAATGCAGATTAGGCTCTGTCAACAATGGAAAATGACACTGGTGATGTTAAAGGGAAATAAGTTGTTGCTGATCCAAATAATTTGGGTCATGGACCGATTAGCTTGAGTTCTCTATCTCCTATTGAAGCACTCAAATTGGCAACCCTAGCTCAAGCCAAATCCAGTGAGGACTTGCTTAAGTCCCATTCTGTAGACAAGGATCTAAAATCATTGGTAGGGGATATGTTAGAGAAAATCATGCCATATTTTAAATCAGAGTCATCTGATCCCTCCAACAAACTCAAAGGTTTGTTAGGTGTTGTTGGTACTCACTTTGATTCTTTGGAGAAGGCCGTGAATATTAAATTCTTGAATCAATTCAATGCAATGAATCTAAATCAATGTTTGAAAATGATTGAAGATGATAGAGTTATTTTAGTTACTGCACTAAAACATATTCAAGATGCAATTGAAGAAGGAGGTAATATATACAAGTCATGTCTAATTTTTCCCAAGTTCACTATAGACATTGATAAGAAGATAAGGGAGTGTGAAGATCAGCTAGCAAGCATATCACAGTCTTACTCACCAAATTATGCTCCAGCTAGAAAATTTGAACCCCAAGTTTTGAGTATACTAAAAAAAATCAAGAGATTAAGGATAGAGTTTTAGGTAGAGTAGTAGAGTTAAGGAGTCTTATCACTCCTTGGATAGACTCATTGATGAGTAGCATGTAGGATGCTAAGGATGCACTAAATAAGCCTATTCTGGTTGGAAAGGGAGTAGAAATGCATGTTTAACTTTTCAGTGAGATGATAAGTATTTTGGAGAGTTTAAAGAAGGCATGGGATAATCATTTGTTGTCCCTTAGAACAATTTTTGCAAACATTTTTTAGTTTTTGTGAGCGGTTGTATATAACCTTGTACATTAATATTTGGCATCGTTGTCAAGGTGACACAGTCAAGGCAGGGAGATCCAATGAAGGACAACCCAACGTTGCAAATAAACACATAAATAATGCAAAGCATACTGGTAACTGGTAACAAAGTGCTAGAAATAATAGGAAGAACAACTAGAAACAACACATAAGACATAACCGGTAAACAATGTGAATGAATCTTATTACAATCTGGAAAATTATATATGCCACATGCTGGATCACAGTCCAGGATACAAACAATGCTTATAATGCAATTGCAAGATTCTCAGATCATCCTCATAACAAATCGGCCTTCGGTAACAGTCTAAAGGTTCTCTCCTAATCTGGACCTTAGACTTTTGGCCTCATTCCTACCGGATCAGAATCCTATCGGTTTTTTATCTTTGCTCAATCTCAAAGCTGTCTTTGATCTTCTAACTTCTCTTTGTTGTCTTCAAATGTTTCATAAGCTTCTATTTATACCATCTACAAATAATTACAACTCAATCAAGTTGGCCCAAAGGCCAACCAGTTCATGAAATGTGCAACGACAACATGTCAGCTCAATCACTTAAGAATAATCTCCAAAACACAAAATGATGCACAGACCCCCAAGAATACTAGCCAAGACCCAAAGAAACACCTCAAACAATTTGCAAGTCATGAAGATCAACTACAACCCAAAATCAGCTTCGCTCAACATACAACTAGGCTAATCGGTAAGAACACACCAACCGGGACAATACCAAAATCCACATTTTATCGGAAACAAAGACAAATGCTATGAAAATCGAACACAACAAAGACCATGAACACAAGGGTATAAACCCAAAAACATAAAGTTAAACATTCAAACATGAAGAAATGTTATGCTCTCAAGCAATTACATTGAAAACTGCCCAACTGGTAAGAACTAGACCGGTGCTCCTGCATCAGACTCTGGGGATTAATTGAAAAGTGAGTCCCATCACTTGATTTGGTTTGATTATCGGTCAGTAGGTACTTTCAATTGCCTCAAGGGAGTTAGGGATCTAACCACAACTTTTGGTTGCCTCTCCATGGTGATCTACCATCGTACAAACTGCAGCCTACCTCAATTGATGATATGTTCATGTCTCCACCCACTAAATGCCTCAAGCTCAAGATATAAGATTGGAGGTCTACCTACAAACCCTTCTCTACCTCACACTCGGTGATCTAAACAAGTCCACAAGTTGCCTCAATCTTCTCTCCAACCAACCGGTGCATAATCGGGTCCTCCTCAAGCAACAGATTCACAAACCAACTTTGATACCATTTGATGCAGTTAAGGTAGGGAGATCCAATGAAGGACAACCCAACCTTGTAGCTAAATACATAAACCATGCAAAGCATACCGGTAACTGGTAACAAAGTGCTAGAAACAATAGGAAGAACAATCGGTAACAACATAGAAGACATAACCGGTAAACAATGTGAATGAATCTTATTACAATTTGGAAAATTATACATGCCACATGTTGGATCGTAGTCCATGATATAAACAATTCTTAGAATATAATTACGAGATCCATAGATCATCCTCATAACAAACCAGCCTCTGATAATAGTCTACTGATTCTCTCCTAATCTGGACCTCAGCCTTTCAGCCTCAGTCCTACCAGATCAGAATCCTACCAGTTCTATATCTTCACTCAATCTTAAAGCTCTATCTTTGATCTTCTAAATTCTCTTTGTTGTCTTCAAATATTTCATAATATTCTATTTATACCATTTGCAAATAATTACAACTCAATCAAGTCGGCCCAAAGACCAACTCATTCACAAAACGTGCAACGGTAACATGTCGGCTCAATCACTTAAGAACAATTTGTAAAACACAAAATGATGCATAGCCCCATAGGAATACCAACCAAGGCCCAAAGCAACACCTCAAACAATCCACAAGTCATGAAGATCAACCACAACCCGAAATCATCTTCACTCAACATACAACCAGGCTAACCGGTAAGAACACACCAACTGAGACAATACCATAATCCACATCTTACCGGAAACAAATCCAAATGCTATGAAACTTGAACACAACAAAGACCATGAAAACAAGGGCATAAAACCAAAACCACAAATTTAAACACTCAAACATGAAGAAATGCCATGCTCTCAAGCAATTACACTGAAAACTGCCCAACCGACGAGAACTAGATTGGTGTTCCTACATTAGACCCTCAGGGTTAATTGAAAAGTGAGTCCCATAAATTTCTCTGGTTCCACAATCAGTCAATAGGTACTTGAAACTTCCTTAGGGAGTCGACGATCTAACCACAGCTTTTGGTTGCCTCTCCATGGCGATCTACCAATAGAAACTGCAGCTTGCCTCAATCAACGATATGTTCATGTCTCCACCCATTAACTGCCTCAAGCTCAAGCTCTAGGATCGGCGGTCTACTTGCAAACCTTTCTCTGCCTCACACTCGATGATTTGAACAAGTCCACAAGCTACCTCAATCTTCTCTCCAACCAACCAGTGCATAATTGAGTCCTCCTCAAGCAACAGGTTCACAAACCAGCTCTGATACCATTTGATGCAGTCAAGGCAGGGAGATCTAATGAATGACAGCCTAACCTTGTAGCTAAATACATAAATCATACAAAGTATACCGGTAACCGATAATAGAGTGCTAGAAACAATAGGAAGAACAACTAGTAACAACATAAAAGACATAATCGGTAAACAATGTGAATGAATCTTATTACAATTTGGAAAATTATACATGCCACATGTTGGATCGCAGTCCAGGATATAAACAATGCTTACAATGCAATTACAAGATCCGTAGATCATCCTCATAGAAAATCGGCCTTCGGTAATAGTCTACCAGTTCTCTCCTAATTTGGACCTCAGCCTTCCGGCCTCAGTCCTATCAGATCAAAATCCTGCCGGTTCTACATCTTCACTCAATCTCAAAGCTCTGTCTTTGATTTTCTAACTATCTTCTAAATTCTCTTTGTTCTCTTCAAATGTTTCATAAGCTTCTATTTATACCATTTGCAAATAAATACAACTTAATCAAGTTGGCCCAAAGACCAACTAGTTCATGAAATGTGCAACGGTAACATGTCGGCTCAATCACTTAAGAACAATCTTCAAAACACAAAACGATGCACAGACCCTCGGGAATATAGACCAGGGCCCAAAGAAACACCTCAAATGATCTACAAGTCACAGAGATCAACCACAACTCGAAATCATCTTTGTTCAACATAGAGCCAGGATAACTGGTAAGAACACACCAAATGGGACAATACCGTAATCCACATCTTACTGAAAATAAAACTAAATGCTATTAAAATCGAACTCAAAAAATACCATGAACATAACGGCATAAACCCAAAACCATAGAGTTAAACACTCAAACATGAATAAATTCCATGCTCTCAAGCAATTACACTAAAAACTGCCTAACCTATAAGAACTAGATCGGTGCTCCTACATCACAAAGGGGGAGAGGGAAGAGTGAAAAATGGTGTAAATGCTTAGGAAAAGCTTGTATGTTCCTTGTAAATTGGAAATTTTGCAGTCTTGCATGTACAATTTGTTTAGTTCATTTTGCAAATTGTTGCCATTAATGCCAAAGGGGGATATTTTTGGCAAATGAAATTGTTCTAGTGACTCTAGTAAAGATTGGTGCATGATAGATGCTTAGGGGTTGGCATTGATGGCAACTCAGTTTGCAGATCCTATCCGTTATACATAGAATTGGTTTACTAGAAGTCATTTTATTGGTAAGGCATAAGTCTGGATGGTGGAACACAGTTACCGATAGAACTTAAGTTCAAGGTGTACATCTTGGTTTCGGTGATGTATTTTTGGTTGTGGTGAACAAGGCAATTGATTCAAGGCATGAGACAAATTATTTTGTGAACCTAATATCTGGTTGTGGACTTGTTGGTTCCCAGAATAAACAGGTTTACACTGCCACAGGGCAGAGACCAAGCTGGTTCCTCTAAATACTTATGGAAAGCCACTTCCAACTATCAATATCCATCAAGCTTGTACCAACTTCAACAAGGATACATGATCCTTCTATGCTTCGGGCTCTACAGATCCTGAGAGGGTAATCCCTTCAGTGGACTTCCTGCTCTTTGCAATGACACTCAGGAATCTACTGAAAACAAAGCAAATTATCTCATAAAAGGACTCAACAAAAAAGGAGAATTCTCAAGGATGGAAAATCCTTCAATGATACTCAACCTTAGGTTGGAGCATGAGATGGGCAGGAAAACTTTCAGAAAATACATAAAAACTTGACAATGATATTCTGATTTTTTAAAAGATTTGTAGCGATTCATCAGTTAAAACCGAAACAAGGCTGATAAATAAAATTGTTTATAAGCATTGATTAGTGCCTTACTCCATTGGGCACATGAAAGATATAAAACTTAAATATGAAAATGTGACAGAATTTGATCTGATAACATAAGATCTAAGATAATACTGCCTTACAATATATCTCATTTGTTATCCCAACCCAAAACTACTTATCTAAAATCCTTGCACAATCTGTATCATTCTGCAACTCTATTTAAGCAATTTAATTGACCCTTAGGCCAAAGCATAAATAGAAAGCTACATACATCATAACAATGCACTAGATGAAATAAGCCCTTGATTGATTTCATTTAAAAACTGATAGAATCATGCAATGGAGAGAAAAGAGTCGAAATTGTGTTTTATTTAAACAAAATGCTATCTCTATCACAAGATTAAATTTACATATAACTCCTTCAAGAACCTGTGCAAAATTTGACACTAAAGCATTTCTTTATTTACTCTGTAAAAGACTTTACAGCTTGTTTGCTTCACCTAGACTCACTACTCGAAACATACTAGGAAAAAACCCAAGGAACAAGAAAACTAAACCTACAAGACATTCCCCAAAAATCTGAACCCTTCTTTTGGCCATGATTTCCCTTTTTATAGAATAAAGGGAGCAATAAGCTTCCAGCTAGAAGACACATGTCAATAGAAGATTCATTCTTGACAATTAGCCCTAAAAGGCCATATGTGATTCTATTACAAAAATATTTCCATATCCATGTGCTGGCACCTGTGAATCATTGTTCTTAACTGAAAAATTGGTAGGAGCAAAACCATTTGAGCCAAGCTGTTATCACTCTGACACCTTTAGATGGAGTGTAAGATGTTGTGCTTCTACCCTATTGAGCATTTCCATTCTAGGAAAGGAAACATGATCCCTCCAAGAAGGAAAGTTGCCTCTAAACTAGAGGAGGAGCTTCAACCTTCATGCCCAAGATCAGAGAAAGTGGAAGGAGGAGTTACAGGGGAAACATAATATGCTAGGGAGGGGTCGCAGCTTCCATGCAGCTACATGGATGAATTGCTGCCACTTCCTACCCAAACATTTTCCTTTTTCATTCCTCTACGATCTCTCTCTCAGAACCCCCTGCCATCCAGTGACAAAGTAGAAGTAGAGGTTGTGCCATGCGTGGACTTTCTTCATAAGAAAAGGCTTTCACATCCCCTCCGGTAATCCTCCCCACTTTCACATCCCCTCTAACAATAGAAATACTCACACATGAGAGAAAACATCAATCTGGTATCACAGAGCATATAGAAACTCCATTTACGACCTTGCTCTAACACCATTCTCCTTGCAGAAGAAAAAACTGCACTTAGAAAATGAAAAGGCTTCATTTTCTCCTACCAATTTAATCACCACCTTGTTGTATTTATAGTTAAAAACACTTCATCTAGTAGTGCCTATTCATAAAAAATCATCACTCTGGTGCTCTTGATTCAACCTGCCAGCTATGGACACTAGAAATCATGCATATCACATCCACTATATTCTCCTGTCAAGATTCATCTAATGTGAGTGCTTTTATTCTTCCATGGGTGTACATTCTTATGCTTTAGGATTCCTATCAACAAGCAAATCTCTGATCTCATCAGAGAACTCGTGATCCATCACACCTAAATTGGAAGCTTATCCTAATCCTTTCACATCTCTGAGATATTGTCCTTGGCTTGTCGAATCAGTCATTTGCTCAATAGAAAATTTGAAGATAATCCTCCTAGACTGAGCCAACATCTAAATCTCCTAGCTTGTCCTTAATCATCTTCAGTTGATAAGTCTATATCCTGTTCATCCTATCTCTCCTGTGCAGGCTATGACCAATGTCTTCAAAAATCCCTCCTAATTTTACATTTGAAACTCAGCTGTAGATCTTACCCAGCCTGGAAAATTGAATGATCATTATTTTTCGATGGGGCATTTGACCTTCCAATTGTATCTGTAGGCCCACGAAGTCATGACTAATTAGTGCCATATCAAATTTTGACCACCGTAAGTCTATCTGGTCAGCCCGGGACACGTGGCATCATCTCATGATGTTGCAGTCCGTAACTTCCTTGCAACTTCCATCATGGGAATATGAGGGCCATCAGACCTGTTCACAATTTACTGCTATGTACAATGCCCATTAACTCTTCTAGAATTAAAAGTCGGGCACCTTTCACCTTAGGACATAACATCACCATTAATTGTGAACACGTGCCAATTGATAGGATTGTTAGTAAACCAATTTTTACTGCCTGAGAACAAGTAACACAAGGCTTTAGCAGGCTACACCGCCAGCTTGTCATTTTCCATTGAAGACACGTGGCATCATCTTGTGATGTCGCAGTCTTTATCTTCACTGCACTTTTAACCACGAGGAAGAGTGGACCATTAGATTCATCCTGTCTTTGGCAACCGATCGAAGTAGTTAGGATTTTCAGACTTAGGAAAAGTGTGGGAGCAGACATAAATATTAAAAAAGACCCGACCATAGGGAAATTCTCGCACATGACTTAGGAAAAATCATTTCATAAACCAGTCCATCACCACTTAGCACTTAGGGAATAAAATGGACCTGCCAACAGAAAACAACCCTTGGCCTTAGTGGGAAAAAGTAATGACAAAATATATTATTGCTAGGGTTTTCTTCACAAAACATAAGAAATTTTGATAAACCCTAAACCCTAGACCTTGGACCTTGATAGAGGATGCAAATAAAACCAGAAAAATCAATATTTAATCTCAAAATTGATAATTCTCATGTAATCAATTTTTAGAGCTATCAGAACTATGTACAAGTTTAGAGCTTCGGTATTTGATATTTCAGTTAAGGCAGAGCTATTTTGGAGTAACATGTGTTGCGGATTTGTTGGGATGATTTTGGTGATCAATTTTGCCTTTGTGGTGATTGGAATGCCTTATGGGAAACATTTTATCATCTTTTTTTGGTTCGCATTTGGATTTGTGATCAGATTAAGCCGACTGTGGTGGAACACATCTCATGTTGATTGTTATGTAGTTTTTGGAATCTGACTTAGTAAATGATTCCTTTTGATGATGTAGATATATAAGATTAGTTTGGTTGATCGTTTCGGTGTGTGTGGTGAATGACGGAAGTCTATGTGAGAAATTTTATAAGTTTGGTAAATATTTTGATGCTAGGAAGTCTATGTGAGCAATTTTATAAGTTTGGTAAATATTTTGATGCTTCGGTATGTGACAAAGCAGTGTTATAGAGTAGGATATCATAACAGTTGCAGTAGACATTTTGAGACTAACTAGAATTGTATTTTGTCATAGCTAGATGATTTTATTCAGTTCATTACTCATTATAATCATTCTTTATTAGTCTATAAGGCAATGATCCTTCCTTCAGGTTATAGCCCTTTTGTAATTGAGCAGTGAGCTATAGGTAGTGAGCCTGAATGCAAGTGCATTTCGGTTTTTGTAATATTGTTCTACTACTGGCCATAGTATAATAATATTATGGGTACTCAATCCCACTTTGGTTTTTCCCTTTCTGGGTTTCCACATAAAAATCTTGGTGTTATGGTTGTGTGGATTCTTGCTTTGCGTTTCTGCATTATAGTTTCTGTCATTATCATCCGGTGGATAAATAATCAAATTAATAAATTTAAAATTACTGGAACACTGATTCACCCCCCCCAGTGTTCATTGATTCCAACACATTATACATATCATAAATTTTTACCATCCTTTAATCGATATATATTTGGTTTATAACTTGCAAGAATGAAAGAGTAAGGAAGAGCATGTGTTGAGGACAATGGATGAACTCCTCAACATCATTCTCAAATCAATTCCACCAATCCCCAGTGGTGGTTTGCAATACCAATTGACCATGTGGAACCCTTAGGTCCACCACACTATTCTCAAGGGGATATTCACATGGTCCATATAGTCATATAATGTAAGAAATAGATACAATAGGCTCTCTCACACACACACCATATACGGAGCATGCATGGCATAAACTGATATGCAAGAATGCAATGCAATATTAATTTTAAGGATGATATCAAGTTATGAATCCAAATAGGTTCACTACTCAAACTATGTAGGGGTTGGATATTAGAGACCATGAAGTGGGAGTGTCATCACATAGCTCAAAGTGATGGCTCATGTAAAACTAAGTAGTTCTGTCATGGTGATGAGGAGACATGGTCATGCTAGATCAACACCCCACAGATGGCCAGTGTAATACTCACCAAGGAACACTAGAGGATATGAAATAAATATTATGATATATTGATTTATTTTATTTTTAAGTATTTAAGTATGAAATTACATATCATATGCAAGGATAATGCTCAAACCTCAAGATTAGGTTAACTAGTCGTCAATCAACTACATACATGTCAAATGCTAAACACTCAAAACTTCATATAAACATGGGGAAAGGTCTAATTAACCATAGGGAAATTTTAATAAGGTGATTAGGATTGCACAAGACCATCACCAAGGTTGCAAGACTTAAATTGACAAACAATATCACTCACTAGGTCCTAGGTGTCACTGTTGAGGTTCGATGAAATTGTAATCACAAACAAACACCCAAGACACCCCCTTCATCAAAACCATATCAAGTCACCTCTAAGGGTTTTGATAACATTTATACCTTGCAATACATCTAAAATTGTTCCAATAACTCATGAGAAAATTAGGAGCTGACTAAATCAATCTCTGATACTATACAAATCACAACTACATTCATTTTAAAGAACCAATGGAAGTGTTCCTACAACATATCTATATAGAAACAAGAAATTATGAAAATAAGAGATCATAGGTCATGCTTGATTCCAAGATTGGAGCATGCAAAGTAAACTAATTCATATCAATTATGTTTCTATTATATCTTTATCCACTTGGAGTGTTTCAATATACAAATAATCAATGTTTACAAGGATAATATAAATATAAAATTGGTTACATCATACAAGAATGAAAGAGTAAGAAGATCATGCGTTGAGGATGATGGATAATCTCCTCAATTCCAATTTTGAAGAACTCCATCGATCCCCAATGATAGTTGGCAATGCCACTCGACAATGTGGAACCCTTAATGCTGCAAATATGCGTTCAACTTTTCATTGATGTCGACTCTCAAGTCCGGAAGTTTTTTGGTCGTATTCAATGTAGTCCTGATAATTGTAATTTATGTATATATGTATCAAATATCATCTAGATGATTAAAATATACCTAAATATGTTTAGAAGGTTAAATAAGGTTATTATGATGTATTTCTAGAATATATGAAGACTTTTTTGGGTCCAATTAGTGTCAAAGATATATTCAAATGATTAAATATAGAGGTTGTATAGGTTCAGGTTGATATGGAGGAATGCATTGCATTCCTCATCTTGATTGCATGAAAAGAATGATACATATTTTCTTATCTTAATTTTGGTCTGAATTAAGGATTAGTGTGTGATGACTTATCCCTTGAAGATGTTTTTGTTTATGCGGTTGCATGTGGAATAGTTAGAACTCTTTTTAGATAATGAATTTGACAGTGTGAAGGTCTACTCATTTTTGTGCTTTCTATATTGGTGAAATCGATTGTTTTGGGGCCAATGGAAAAATACACGTTACATGTTCACCAAGATGACTTTATGAAGAATATTGTTGATCTAGATGGTATTAATAAGTTAGAATTGTTGGGTAAATGTGTGTTTGATATTGTGTTGATTTGGAAGAATAAGTGATGTGAATATGATAAAAAGCTAAGGCAGAACAAAGATTCAAAAGTTATTAAGAACAATTAGATGAGTTCTTAACAATGAACTACTATCTACATTTTGATAGATGCTTTTTCTTCATACAACTCAAACTATATTTCATATTGTATTTAGAAAATTGTTTGTATTTGGCCCTAAAGTGGTCTTCAGTTGTGAAAGTCTTCTTTTGTATCTCTCTTAGGTTGTGCACCTTACTTTGTAAGTCTGAAGCAATGAGATCATTGGAAAATGGTCCTAAACATTGTAATCAGTTAATATATATTGTGAGTTTGATTGTCATCGTGGTTTTTCCCAGTTTGGGTTTTCTACATAAAATCTTGGTGTTCTTGTGTGGATGCATTTACTATTTTTGTTATTTACTTTCATGCACATTGTTTTGAGTGGGTGTTGTGTTTCAAGTAGTTTTATTTGATCAGATTTTATCTTATGCAGATTCACCCCCCTCTCAGCATCGATAGTGTTCAACAATTGGTATTAGAGCAAGGTTCCTGAACATACAGTTTAACCACTAAGGTAGATATGGGATTTGAACACTTTGTTAAATTTGAGGATATGGATATTAAGAGTTTTGATGAATAGGAAGTTGAAGGAATTGTTGATATGGAAGGAGAATTGAGATCCACTTTGATAGATCTAGATGAAAGCAGATTCATGTGCAAAAAGGCTAAAGACAAAATTACCTATTTGGGAATGCTAGTTGATGAAGGAAGAAAAGTGAAGGATGATCTTGACACAAAGCTGGATAGAAAAATAGAGGAGCATACTAGACTTGAAAAAAAAGTGCATAAATTGAGGAAGGAATTGAAAGAGGCAAAGGAATAAATTGACAAAGGTTTAAAACTGAAAGGTGGAAGTGATGAAGTACTTGATGAATGTTGAGTTCTCAGAAGTAGAATAGTTGCAAGGATGGACTTGGTTTTGAGAAGGGAAAAAGTTATAAAGAGAAAGGAAAGGTTGAGAACACTAACTTCATTCTAGTTTAGAACAACAACAACAACAATAACAAGAATGGCATAAGGTTTTCTCAGATTGTGTCTAGATACTCTTTTAATGAAAATTATTTTTCATGCAATGGATTTGGTTATAGAGCTAAAGAATGCAAAAATCAAATAAAAAACCAATCAGTTAGCATAATATGATACCCTTTCAATAAGTTTGGGCATAAGGTTTCTAAATGCAAAAGTAAGAGAATGAGAAATGGATATAAAAAAATGAGCTATGTTCAGTCCTTTAATGGATTTTTTTTTATGTTTACAATGCATATGGGTACAAAGCCATTGAATGCACATCAAATATGAGATTCAAAAATGAAAAGATGAATGGTGGAAAAACTTAGAGAGTTTTGGTATGTTATAACTATAAAAAGATGGGTCACATTGCAAAACATTGTAGAAGTATGACAGACAAGGCTGGTGGTCCAACAAAGAAAATTAATATCAATTAAGAAAGAGAGAAAATGAAGATGATTTGGGTAAATAAATTAGAGGATAAGATTGAAGGGAGAAGGCTGGAGATGGATCTGCACTTACTGAGGGTACCGAGCTCTCTTTTAGAAACTAATCAGATAGCTAGGTTTGAGAGAGAGATTTGAAATAATATCTTACAAAACCTAGTGTGGTTTGGTGTTGAAGAGTTTTCAGCATAGAAAGTCTTAGAAAGTTATATTCATTGAATTGCAAATGGTCTTATTGGTCTACAATAATAATAGAGTATTTATTATCTTTTTGGCTATAGTGCATTTCTGTCTGATAGTACTTCAATAAGTTGAATATATTGGATTTTTGGACCCATTTTGCTCACTTGTGAATTGATATCTTGGAGATCTCTTGTGCAAAGAAGAGCTATTGTGTGTTTTGTTAAGTGAAAAGAATTAGAGGGATCAAACCCTAATTGCAGATATAATATTGATTCCAGTTGTTGTTGATCTTGATCTCAAGCCACAACCCATTTTGAAGCCATACCAGTTTGTTGCGACAATCAAAGATAAGGAAGGTGCATTTTCAAGTGTGCCAATTCACTACTTGTATTTAGAGGATGTTAGAGCATACATTCATGTTGAAATAGGAGAAGTAAGTCACATTGGTTTCAATGACCTATGGGAGAAATTGTCTAAAGTGATGGAATTTATCTTAAAAGTGAGTACAAGAACATTTCCGAGATAGGGTTAAACATTTGGAGGGTTTTTTTCCCAATTTTTATTATTACATCGACTAGATGAGGGATTCTATGTATAATTCATGAAGATATAATGTATCTAGATAAACCCTATAACATTACAAATAATGATATTAGGGATTTGACTGGTTAATGGAAGAAGAAAAGATCTGTAAAGAATGAAATGGTATTTGAATGGATAGGCTCCAAATGGGATGGAAGAGCCATGACTATTGAAGATATTATTGAACCAGGAGTCAAATATGTTGCTAAGAAACTTGCATACAAAATTTACTTTCAAAACCAAGAAGGCACTATGACTGTGACTATAATTCACACTATTTTTCAGATGGTAGTATGAGGAGAGAAATTTGACCTGTGTGAACTCTTGCTGGAACAACCAATGGAGAATTTGGAGAAAATATGAAAATTTAAGTACCGATCTAAATTTGGTTTTTTGATAATTTTTCTCATGTTCATTTACCTGAATGAGCTTCTCTGAAGGGATAATTATCTTTGGGAAAAATCCAAACCTATTGGACCATGTATAAGGTTGTATATCAAGGGATTAAATGATCAATCTTTCAGAAGAATATTTGGTGGATGGTTTGTATAATTTAAAGAAAAAATGCAAAATAGATACAGGTTTCCTCCATATTTGGTTCATAAATATAAAGAGGCATTTGCCTTCTTAGTTATTAGAGACAATTGTTATATCATGGCTGTTGAACCAAGAGTTTCTTGGATTTTGGAGTTACCTTATGAAGTTTTTGAAGAATTGGCTGAGTCTAAGATTTATGAGATTATCAATTTGGATAAGGATCCCAATGAACCCTACTTTGGGACTGTAGAAGATTTAGAATCAATCTTGAGAGAGGAAAAGTCCAAAAAGGGAATTAATAAAAGGATGAAGAAAGTATTCAATGACTTAGGGTTGCCTAGAGTTGCAGACATCTACGCACAAAGATTGACAATATCAAATTCTACATCAACCTAGGTGATATAGAGTTCCTTTGGAACTCCTGCTCTATCTACATCTAGTGAGAAGAAGAAGACACCGAGGAAGAAAGAAAAAGCTAAGAGAAAACTCAATATTAAGGAGGTCGAAGTCAAGGAAGTTGGTAGTAGTAGCAATGAAGAAACAAAGAAAGATAAATTTTCATTAGACCAAGGACTAAAAGAACTAAGATGGAGGATATTGGAGAAGAAGAAGATGCTGCTCCTCCTGCCAAGAAGAAAAGAGGCCAATCCTTTGTTGAACATAAGAAGAGTACACAAAAGAAGATGAATTATAAGAAAGGTGGAAAGCAGAAGGAACAAAAGGTAGAACCATTCTTTAATGTGGATAGTCTTGTTAATTTGATGTATGAGAACAAATCTGTAAAATATGTTGTAGATATCTACAATGAGGCTCAATTGATTATTAAATAAGTAATTCAGAATGTTATGGTTAGATATTTAATTATTTGTGAAAAAAATCTTTGTGATATCCAAAATTTTGTTCCTAATAGTTTGTATGAAGCATTGAAAAATAATAGAAGCAAATATGTGCAAAATGAAAATGATATCTAGATTGCTATTATTGGTAAAGTTTGCATTTCATTGTCTAAAGATGCTAGAAGCAAAATTTAGTTGGCTCTTAATGTAAGATTTCACAAAAAGGAGAGACTGAATCTGAGAGTGGGTGGTGACCTAGAAGATATCAAACTAATTATCAAATAAATTGATGATATTGCAACTAAAATTGCTTTGGAGGTCAAGTGAAGCGCTTACCATCTCCTTCAGAGAAGCTGAAAAAAAGTTTGTGTATTGGTGAAACAAGAGGAAGTGTTCCTTGTTGGCATATGCACACTCCAATGAGACATTGTATGTGATTGAAGGTTTTGTCATTGATGGCAACCTTGCAATCCTATGGCACTGACAAAGACATTATACCGGCATCAGTAGATCACACTCTACATCGGCACTTAGGACATAGGCACCGACATAGAAGAAAGGAAGTATACCGATACAAAGGCCGACAAGATTTTTGTTATATAATATTTTGTTTATTATTGTAAGCCGACTTGGCAAATTGTAAAATGACTCTTATATATAAAAGAGATCATTGTAGACATTTTGTAATGTGTGAAGAATGTGAAGTAGAAGCATTAAGGAAAATATTAGGAAGACCTAATGTGCAAAATATAGGTCAAGGGGTATATGTAAAGAATAGAGCAGGAACCAGTACTAAATCAGGCATTGAAGATGCTATTGTAAAGTAGTACAAGATATTGGATTTGTATAATCCTTATTGTAAGTCAGCGAGACTTCCCATTGAGCAGTGAGCTCTAGGCAGTTGGCCTTCCTGCATGTGCAGGCCCCTATTGTAAGTAATATTCTCTTATTGGCCAGTGAGTGAATATTGTGGGTCACAAATCCCATCGAGGTTTTTCCCACATCGGGTTTCCTTGTTCACATCTTGTGTTATGGTGTACTTTTCATGTGGATGTACTTGATTCTGTTTATTGCATTATTTCTTGCATACCGGTACACTGTTATATTATGTTCTGCATGTTTTAAGTTAAGAAATTCTAATCACTGGTCAGATACTGATTCACCCCCCCCCCCTCTCAGTATCTGTGGGACCCCTAACAATTGGTATCAGAGTTTGGTCCTCTATTTTCAGAAGTCTAATAGCTTGAGGAAGATCTTGACACCGATAAAGATGGAAAATCTGATGAAGCAACTTGAAGGAGCTCTTACAGACTATGATGTAGAGAAATTGAAAAATATCAAACTAGAAGATGATTTAAGGGCAGCTCAAGATATCATTCAGACACTTCAAGAAAATTTTACTGTTGCAAGAAATAAGAGAAGAGAACTTTGTGAAAAATTGCAAAATGAGAATGATGAAAAGGAATCACTTAATGATATGATAAGCAAGTTGAAACAAGAGATCATGACAACAAAAAATGAAATGCAGGATATGACTATGAGATTTTGCAAAGATATTGAGGATAGGAAGAAGAATGAAGAAGAATTGACCAGAAGACTAAGTGATGCAACAAATGAGAATACAAGACTTAGCTATGAAAATGAGATGTTGAAGATAGATCTGATGCATACTCAGAATGACTCAAATGAACTGATGAGACAAAAAGAAATCTTGGAAAGAGAACTGGAAACTGCAAATCAACACAAATAAAAATTCAAGAAAAGCTCAGAGGAACTTGGCACCTTGCTGAAGAATAAAAAACCTAAAGGTGACACTTCTGGAATTGGCCTTGAAGTTGGTGAAAGCCCCGGTACTGCAAATACTCGGGATCACAACAAACCGGTAAGACAACCTAATGCTTATAAATTCAATGGAAAATGCTTTAACTGTAATAAGTATGGTCATAGAGAAAATGAATGTAGATCTAGAAATTATCAGAATATCAACACACCCACCGGTCAATGTTCTAAATGCAACAAAGTTGGTCACAACTCTAAAAACTGCAAAATGAATGTGAGATGTTATGTTTGTGGAAGATTTGGACATTTATCTAATCAATGCAGAAGACAAACTGACATAGGTTATGGGAAAGCTATTCAGAAAAATAATGTAACTTGTTATGCATGTAACAAAATTGGGTATATTGCTAAATTTTGTAGAAGTAAAGGAACACCTGTAGACAACAAAAGTTCTAGCTTGAAAGGTAAAGAAAAAGTTGAAGAGGTTAAGCAAGAATTCTCAAAACAATGGATTAGAAAAGCTGATCTAAATATTGGGAATACTCCTCCACCGGTAGAACAAACCAATGCTTCACCGGTAGGATAGAGTGATGCTTCACCAGAAGGACAGAGTAGTGCTCCACTGGTAGGAAGTTCTTCATCTAATTGAAGAAAATTTCCTTGAGGGTTTAGCAATCTAATGACACATGTGCTATTATTCCCTCGGTTAGAGGTAAGAAGTTGAAATATTAATTATTACCAGCAAACAATGTTAAGTGAATACTTAACTGGCATGCAATTAATGTGGTAGATGGCGAATAGACACTATAAAATTAAGGTTTTGGCTCCATTTCATTTCACCGAGATTTCAAATTTTCGAAGAGTGCGAAGACTCCGAGCTAAAGGATTTCGAGCAAGAAGCAAGCACACTCCAAGCAATCATCCATCCAAGGCAGTAAAAGGTATTTAATCATGGCATCCACCTCTGTAATTGAATATATAGCAAACCTTACTGTTGTTGAAGTAATAAAAAGATCTAGGCTTGTATTTCAATTAGTTCCCGAGATAGCAAAGAAGGATGATACCTTAGGTGCTTTTTCTCAAATTCCTAAGGGAGTTGTATATGCTGAAGACCCCAGAATGTATATCCACTGCAACATTGAAGAGTTAGGAGATGAGGAAATTAAAACCATGTATAAATCCGTGATATGTGATAATACCGACAATGTTAAAGATGAAAACAAAATTATTGAGACCCTAGGATTTACAGAGATCCTTAGCATTCCCAAATTTCCAAAGGATGTGATTAGGATAGTTTTAAGCAGGGTACATGGAGAATTTTTCTGGTTAGATGCAATCCATAAGATCACCAAGGAAGCTATGAAATCTATCACAGGGTTACTGATCACTAGTAAAAGACCAGATAAAACCAAGAAGGTTTCCAATGACCTAGTTATAAACCTAACTAGTGCAACATTTGACAAGAGGTCTCTAAGGGTTAATGATGTAAAAGATATTGATGTGAGATTCATCAGTCCGATATTAGGGTATAAAGCAACTCATGCTAATAGACTAAATCCAATTTCAAGTTTATGCATTAGGAGTGCTTATGATATGGTAACAGATAATGCAAAAATTGACATATGTGAATGGTTAAAAGATGAATTAATTGACAATGTTGGAAAGATCAAGAAGGACAAGAAAGGAACTTTTAGATTTGGAAATTTGTTGATATGCCTAATGCTACACATAACAAAATAGGTTCCTGGTATAGGTTACAAAGAACTTGGATATGACATACCGGTAGGCAAACAATTGACTGAACTATTCAATAACATGGGTGAGAACAAGGAAAACAATATTAATGACTTCTTTCAAGCATTAAAAGCCAAAATGGAGAAAAGAGTAAGGTTATCATAGAAGATTGTAGACAAATACAAAGATGATATATGCTTTGTCATCAAGAAAGATGAAATCTGGATGGAAGCGGTCATCCCAAGGACAGTTTGGGTAATCAAGATTGGCTATGAAACAGATGATCACATAGTTGAAACATATGCTAAAGCACTTCTGGAAGCCCCTAGAGAACCAAAAGAAGAAATATTTGGTAGATCTGAAACCATAGAAAGCCAAATTCAATCAAAGAAAAGAGTGAAAAAGGTTGAGGCAGTTGTAAGGAAAGGGTCCAGACAAGCAAAAGCCATCAAGGAAGATATATTGAAGAAAACTGGCATAACAGAGGATGAGTTAGTAGCTCCACAGCCTGAAACTCACCTATCACTGGTAGATACTTCTTCAGGAAGTGACATGCTTGCAAATTTTAAAAGAGTTGTAAGGAAAAGAGATCCCTCACCAGCAACCACACCTTCACCTAGGAGGACAAGGCAAAAGCAACAAGCAGTGAGATCTCCGGTTAGAAAGGCCACACCAAAGAAGAAACTGACACCCAAGAAGAAGAAAAGGACAAACAAAGACTTGGCCATTCTTGATATACTACTGAATGGAATCACAGAGGAAGGTAAACTGAAAAATATAGAGAAACTTTATGACACTCTAACAGTTGATGAGAAAGAACAAGTTGAAAACAATGTTATATTGCACATGGATATGTACAAGAAATTTTTGATGGAAGTAGTCAATGAAATTCCTGATGAATTATTCAAAAGACTAGAGGCAAGAAGACAGGCAGTGATAGAATTGGATAAGAAAATAAAAATTGAGAAGTTACTTGCAGTATATTTGGTAAACTCTCCACAAGAAATTGATGATCTGATTGCAAAGGCCAACCGGTCAGTATTCTCTACTACACACCGACATATTTCACTAATGGCAGGAAGAGTTAATGAAATAACAGAGGAAATAGAAGATGGATGGGATATATTCCTGGTTGAGAAAGAAAAACAAGAAGAGTATAGGAACCCTAAACCTATAAAGGTATATCAGAAAGATAGAGACAAGGGGAAAGGTAAAGTTGGTGGACCACCAAGTATCAAGGTTAGAGACAACTTACCCCCACCTTCTTTAAATACTCCACCGGTAAAATCAACAACTACTGAAGATTAACCGACAGCTGAGAGTATGGATATAGAGGATAATAATCCTAATCCTAAAGTCCTATATACTGTGAATGTTGATACTTAGAAGATCAACATAGTAGTAGACAAAGATACAACTGTTAAGTCAGATATGGCTAGTGAGCCTCCGGTAGCAGGAGAAACAGATAAACCAGCAGAAGATAAAGAGAAAAAGGTAGAGACTAAGACACAAACTGAGTCAATGAAACATACAGAGAAACAAATAGAGCTAAAGGCTCCGGAACAACAAAAATCAGAACAGGTACATAAGGAAACAATGCCACCAGCAATTAGTGAAGTAGGAAAACCAGTGCTTAAAGCAATGCAGACACAAACAGACCTACCAGAGGTCAATACAAGCTTGGTTACTTCCACCGGTACTCAGATTGTTGGATCATCATCAGGATATAAATCAACAAATGTGACTGAGGTGTTATTAGATTCTATCAAGAAAATAACCGACTGCAGCTCACAAGCTTACAAAGCAATTGATGATTCCATACCAATTTTGAAGGTAATTGCTCCCAACTATAATATAGATAATAAAGGAAGAGTCAGTGAAGGATAAGGTAGAAATTGAAAAATAGAAATTCTTTGATGAGAAAATAAAGAAGTGTAATAGAGATTTTGACACACTTCTACTAGAACTATGTAATTTGTTGAAAGAATACCAAAATCTGTATAAAGATACCTGTAAAACAAACTTTTTGACTGTAGATATTGACAAGAAAATGAGCAAGGTACAGGATGAGATAAATAAACTTGCAGACACCTTTGTCAACTCACCTGTTACACTATCAGTTTTTGAGGAGAAGATAACAAATTTTGAGGTAGAACTACTCAAATTGGAAAGAGAGAAAGAAAGAATAATAAATAAGGCAAAACATTTGAGATCTAAACTAAGTCCAAGATTGGACTATCTAGCATCTCTGCGGAAGGAAATTTCTGAGGCATTAATATAGGGAAGCAAAACACCAACAGACCATTTGCAGCATCTCACCGGTACAGTAAAGAGAATAGAGACAACAATAAAAGATAACAAGAAGTTTATGGATAGTATAAACTTGATTTTGGGAGATCTATTTCAAATTGTAACTACCTAGTTACAAGGTTGAAACCACAAACTCTACTAACATCTTGACAACCTTTGTCATTGATGCCAATGGGGGAGTAGTGGGATGAGAAAATTCAAATCATAGGAATCATATGCTCAGGGGGAGCACACACATTTTTGGTAACATTTTTGGACTACACATTTTTGGATACTTTTTGAAATTTCTCATGAGTGTTGCCATCAATGCCAAAGGGGGAGATTGTTGGCATATGCACACTCCAATGAGACATTGTATGTGATTGAAGGTTTTGTCATTGATGGCACCGACAAAGATATTATATCAGCATTAGCAGATCACACTCTACACCAACACTCAAGACACCGGCACCGGCATAAAAGAAAGGGAGTATACCGGCATAGAGGCTGACAGGATTTTTGTTATATAATATTTTGTTTATTATTGTAATTTGACTTGGCAAATTGTAAAATGACTCTTATATATAAAAGAGATCATTATAGACATTTTGTAATGTGTGAAGAATGTGAAGTAGAAGCATTAAGGAAAATATTAGGCAGCCCTAATGTGCGAAATATAGGTCAAGGGGTATATGTAAAGAATAGAGTAGGAACTAGTACTAAATCAGACATTGAAGATGCTATTGTAAAGTAGTACAAGATATTAGATTTGTATAATCCTTATTGTAAGTCAGTGAGACTTCCCATTGAGCAGTGAGCTCTTGGCAGTTGGCCTTCCTGCATGTGCAGGCCCCTATTGTAAGTAATATTCTCTTATTGGCCAGTGAGTGAATATTGTGGGTCACAAATCCCACCGAGGTTTTTCCCACACTGGGTTTCCTTGTTAACATCTTGTGTTATGGTGTACTTTTCATGTGAATGTACTTGATTCTATTTATTGCATTATTTCTTGCATACCGGTACACTATTATATTATGTTCTGCATGTTTTAAGTTAAGAAATTCTAATCACTGGTCAGATATTGATTCACCCCCCCCCTCTTAGTATCTATGGGACCCCTAACATTCCTGTGTTGGAGAAAGAAGTAGAATAATAGAACATTGTTAAGGATAAATAGAAAGTACTTCCAGATAATGAAGTTCATTTTGAACAAGTTTTTACTATTGCTGAAGAATTGATGGTCGAAGTTAAATAGTAGAGTGTGAGTGACAATATTCTAGAGAATTCTCCTAAATATCCATGTGATCAAGTTATAAATGAAGTTTTGGAAAATGGAAAACACCTATGTAGATGAAAATGTGGAAGAGAATGCTAAGTGGGGATGTTACAAAATGAACTAGATAAGTCTATTATTGATGAAGAAAAGAAGAAGGATGCAATAGGTCTAGAATATGTTCAGGTTGAAAAAGAAAGAGGAAAAGATATAGAAAGAACATTTGTAGAAGAACCTCCTAATATGCACGAGACAACGAAATTAAAGATGGTTATTTAACCAAAAGTTTCATCTAAGGTACTATAGTACTATAAGTAGTTGTTACTCAAGAGAAATTGGATTTGGGTAAATTGACTCCTAAACAAATGCTCAAGTTAAGTAACATCTTACATTTGGAAGCAAGAAAAGAGAACTATGTGTCTAGAGAACTAGTTGAAGGTATGCCAAAGTTTCTTCATGAGAAACTTTTAGGTGTGCTAATTGATGACTCCTTTAGTGGTGAAGATCAATTGAGAGTTCTATTTGAGAAACTAAAAGGACATGCTTCAAGCCTTGAGACGTAGATTTCAAATGCTTTTAAAAAGAATTTAATAGGTAATTGTCTACTATGACTAATGAATAAGTGTGTAGAGATACATAATCATTTAGAAGATTGCACTGCAAATATTGAGTAGAGTGTGAACAATCTAATTCAAGTCTATAGGTTTTTTCATACATGACCTGAGTCCACTAGTTAGATTCAGAAGGAAATTGAAGCAATTGAGGCTAAAATATTGGAGTCATCCAAATCCATTGATCTAAAGAATGTTGAGCACTCTAATGGAAGAATGATAATTGAGGATCTATATAAACAATTGAATGAACTAGTGAGCGAAAGCAAATATGTGAAGAAATATTTTTATAGGTTGCAAGATATCATGGATATGGATCTCACCAATATGGTGACAATTCTGAAAGACTCGCATAACCTATGTGCATCTATTATAGTCCACTATAATATTGCAAAACAATTTATCTTGGAAATGGAGAGATTTTAGTATTTATTAAAGTTGATTGGAGTTCTTCTTGGTGAGAATTACGTGTTGAATATCCTAGACAACTAAGAGGGGTGTGAATCAGTTGTACATTAAAACCTTTAAATTTTCCCACAAAAATAGATTTGGTAAATAAATCTTAGATTACTTAACCATAAGAAAATATAAATATGAAAGATCATACACATGAAACACCAGATATGACATGGAAAACCCAAGAAGGGAAAAACTAAGAAGAATGTTAGTTCTCAATATAAAAAAACTCAATAGGGTAACATCGCTTAAGGTGATTTTTACAAGATGGCTCACTGTTAGAAATGCTCACTGCCCAGCTAAAACTGCCAAAAAAATAAAGAAGGGATCATTGCCCAGAAGAAGAAGAAAGAAAGAAATAATCCACCACTAAAGCACACAACTGACTTGCCAGAAGAAACCTTACACTCACTGCCACTGGTATAGCATAAAAACACAACCATATTGATCATCCACAACCAAACATAACTTTTCCCAAACCAGCATGAGATAGATCTTCTTTTCAATCTAATTCCTCATTACAATCATTTTTCATTTATATTGATCTCTAAAATAGAATTTTCAAGTTGAACAAGGAGATAAAGAAACACAATTCAAAATAGGTCTTCAGTAAGCATTCCCATGGTGGAAAGGAATGAGAAGTGGACCACACCACAATGCAACAATACATTATCCAAACACTACAATCACTAAAGCAAAAAATAGAACATTTGGGGTTAACTAGACTCGAATTGATCATATCCAAAACTACAACTCTAGATCATACCAACACATGTCATAACAAAATAACAAAGATAGACATGTGAATATAATATAAATTTGATATCTCATCAACGTAATTGAAAATACAAAGAAATGTTGAGAATTGTAATCTATGCCAAAAAATATCATTACTACATAGACTTTTGAAGCTCAACTTTTGAACCTTCAAAACACAAGAGAAATATCTCAGCACAATATCGAACAACATATCAAAAATTCAAAGAAATACCAAACACTAAGATCACATAATCAGTATGTTGACATCAATGACAACCATACTGACACACCAAACAACTTCACATTTGCAACAATCTCCCCATTTGTCATTAATGGCAACACTCATCAAGGAAAAACACATATTTCATATTTCATCTTTCAGATTCTCCCCCTTAGAAAAATGACTATATCTCTCCAAACATCTTCTCAAACTTCTCAAAATTCTCCCCCTTTGACATCAAGGACAAAGGTAAGCAACTACTGAAATCAGAATCCACATAGCTCCCTCTAAGAGGAAGCCCCAAAATATTAGCCCAAACTAAGATATGCATGAATTTACCTAGACTAATGCACTACTAAATATACTTAGTTCAAACTAGGAAGGATTATGGCCCCTAACATATATGGGAGATACTCAAAAGTATCTTTGTACAAAGCCTTCATAAAGATATCTGCAACTTGCTATTTTGTAGGTATATATTCAAGTTTTACTTCATTGTCCAACACCTTCTCCCTTAAGAAATGACACTGAATAGAAATATGTTTTTTTTTGGAATGCAGTACCAGATTCTTAGAGGTATTGATTGCACTTGTAGTGTCATGTATGATTAAGATTGGTTCATCAAACATCACACCAATATCCTTCAGTGTCTATTTCATCTAAAGTACTTGAGTGAAGCATGAAGCAACTGCAATATACTTAGCTTATGTGGTTTATAAAGATACAAAATCTTGCTTGTTTCTTAACCATGCAACTAACCAGGAGCCAAGAAAAAATGCTCCACCACTAGTACTCATTCTATCATCAACACTTCTTGCCCAATCTGCATCAGTATAACCTTTTAGAGTAAACTAAGATCCTTTAGGATACCACAATCCAAAATATTTTGTTCCTTTCAAATATCTAGATATCCTCTTCACTATAACAACATGAGATTCCTTTAGGTATTTCTAAAATATGGTTGCAAGACAAGCAACACACATGATATCTGGTTTGGTAGAAGTCAGGTATAATAATCCTTGAATAATAGACCTGTACTTGCTTGCATTAGCTTTAGGATATTTAACATCATTAGTCAACTTACACCGGGTAGTCATAGGAGTACATACCAGTTTGGAATTATCCAATCCAAACTTCTTCAATATCTCTCTAACATACTTTAAATAAGAAAAGAAAACACCTTTACTGTTTTGATTCACCTGCAACAAAAGAAACAAATTTAACTCACCAATCACAAAACTGTCAAATTCCTTTTGCATTTCACTAGAAAATTTCTTCCACATGTCATTAGTACCTCCAAATATTACATCATCCACAACAATTAGGATCTTACTTGAATCAAATTTAAAGTGAAGATTGTTATTAGCATACCCTTTTTGAAAACCTTGATTTAGTATATACTCATTTAATCTTCCATACCAAGCCATAGGTGGTTGCTTCAACATATACTCCATCTTCTTAATTTGACAACAACATCTAGATCATCTGATAACTTGACTCCTTTCAGTTGTTCAATGTAAACTTCTTCTTTTAATTCTCTATTAAAAAATGCTAATTTCAGATCCATTTGTTAAACTTTGAAATCCTTAAAGGCTGCAAAAGCTAAAAATGTCCCGATAGCCTCCATTCTACCAATAGGAGCGCATGTTTCTGTAATGTGTGAAAATTTAGGGTTTCCACCACAAGAAGGATGAAAATATCTAATTTTACTTAGGGACCATTACATTAGGGAAAGATAGGAATGAGATAGATGTAAAACCTAATAGATCTAGATTTTGATCAAATTCCAGGGATCTTTAATATGCCTCTTCTTTCCATTGAATGGAATTGAATTATTGAAGATGCTAAAATTAAGGTAAATGGTCTGAAATTGAAGTAATTAGGTGAAAACAATGAGCTACAATTGTCGGATCGAGCCACAAACTTGGATTTGAGGAATATAAGAGTATTCATACCTATTTCGAGAAGGAGCTCTTGATTTTTTGGGACTAGAATGGTGGTCTCTCTAGTCTTTCACACTTTTTATACTTAAACAAGGGATCAGATCATCACTATAAATAAATCCAATTTTGAAGATTGTAGCTTCATACCTGGTCCTATGCTTACTAGAGAAGGGAAATAGGTTGGGAATAGGAGTTTGCCTAAGTCAAATCCTAGTTTAGGAGTTAACCTTGAGTGTGTTGGAATCCAAGAACAATGAGAGGGGGGGTGAATTAGTGTTCTCCCCATATGATTAATTTTAACCTTATTAGCACAACAACTTAGTAACCAGTATGCATAAAAGCAAATAACAACAAGTAATAATGCAACAAAAAAGATCAACATCATAACACAAAGATTTATACATGGAAAAACTCAAAGAGGAAAAAACATAGTGGGATTGGTGACCCACAATATCTATCCACTTATCAAATGAATAAATATTACATATAAGGGACCTGCACATGTAGGAAGACACACTGCCTAGAGTGCATTGCTAATCACAAAAGAGCCTCACTGACTAAAAAAATCTTCTGCCTACAATCCAGAAAGAAGAGTGAACTACAAAAATAGCATCTCCTATGGCTGAGTATAGTTCCAGTTAAGCTCAATATTGGAGGTCTTAAACCTCTTACTCAAACCCAATTCGATCACCTATGATCGATCAAAACCTTTGCATATGATTATAACTTTATTCGCACACAGATAATCATATAAGCCATGATCTACAAAGAGATCTTACATCATATTTATACAAACCCAAGACCTAAACAATTAGGTCGGCCACCTAAAAGATAATAAAATAAATCCATTACATAAACCTGCAAACAAATGATAACCTAAGTTATCCTAAGAATGAAACAACATTATTCAATCAATAAACCCAACTGGTAACACATTGAGAGCATCCACCAACATGTTACACAAACTAGTCCATAACCTAGGAGAATAACATAGAATAGCATTGGACCTAAATAGGTCACCATAATCCAAATAAAACACCACCGATCAACTGGAACATAAACATGATAACCATCAGCATCCTGAGAACCTTCTAGAAGCCGCACCAACACCACTTATCGAATCCATCAAAAGATCTTCAACAAAGCTCTGCTGGTAAAACCCTTACCAGTAACCAAAAGGCTTACTAGAACATACGATAGCTTCCAGATGACCAACTCTCAAACCAACTGAATGTGAAATGCACATGAATGAGCGAACCAAACCATTTCCACCAATCTTAATATACTGGAGAATACCGGAGATGGTCTCCTGATCATCATCACAATCCAACCACTCTACCAAAACCTGATAGACAACCAAAGAAGCTAGTGTTGACATCAATGCAACACATAATAAATTCCTCCAAATTTCCAACAATCTCCCCCTTTGGAATTGATGGAAACACTAGATGTGAAAAACATCCAAATGCCAAGAAATGCCAAACAAGTCTCCCCCAATGGAAGACACCCAACAAATGATATATCAATGAAGTTATGAACCAATTAACCATCCATAGACCAAGCTCCCCCTGTGACTGATATCTTTGTTAAGCTCTATTTTCACATGTATATCTCTCCCCCTTTGACATCAATGCCGAAAATATGACATATACATCAAAGAAAAACCATAGATCCTCTAAACCACACAACTGGCTACTCCCCCTAAGTAGTAGCACCAACTCATCAATCTAGAATAAATGATAGTTCTAATAATTCATACTGGACTGATGCCAATCATCATAACTTAAGTCTCTACCAGATGGGCAGAGACCCCCAATCTATCTCTAAATTACTCAAATGATTCCTTGGGCAAAGGTTTAGTGAAGATGTCTGGAATTTTCTCTTTAGTGTTCAGATAAGCCAATTTGACTTCATTTGCTTCTACCTTTTCCTTCAAAAAGCTATACTTGATTGATATGTACTTTGTCTTAGAATGAAATACTAGATTCTTTGATATGGCAATAGCAACAGAGTTATCACAATGAATAACTACCGGTTCATCACAATCTACCCTTATATCTTTCAACATTTGCTTCATCAATAGAATTCATGTAGAGCTAGTAGCAAACACAACATAGTCAGCTTCAACAGTAGATAAAGAAGTACATTATTATTTCTTGTTGATCCATGAAACAAGTTTCTTTCCAAGAAAGAAAACTCCACTGGATATGCTTTTTTGGTGATTTATATCTCCAGCCCAATCTGCATCTATATGCACATGGTGTAAAGTCATCATCTTTAGGATATCGTAAACCATATTCAGTTATACCTTAAAAATATCTGAAAAACCTAGCTACTGGAGCAAAAGTTTCATCATAATCAATTCCTTCATTTTGAGAATATCCTTTATAGACCAATCTAGCCTTGTTTCTCACAACATGTCCATCTTCATTCAATTTATTCCTAAAAACCCATTTAGTTCCAATTACATTCTTAATTTTAGGCCGGGGAACTAAAGTCTATGTATTGTTCTTTTCTACCTTATCCAATTCCTCTTCCATAGCTTTCATGCAACATTCATCTTGCATGCCTCAACTACTAATGTCGGTCCAATTTGAAAAATTAAGCATACCTCTTCAGCTACCAACCTTGTCCTTTTCATCACTCCTTTTCTCTTATCTCCAAAGATCCAATCTTCTGAGTGATTCAACTTTACATAACTAGGAGTCTTCTGACTTTCTGTTTCTTTGCTATGACCGATAGTGGAAATGATAATAACTGATCCAGTAAAGCCTACACCAGAACAAAATGTTGAACCAGTTACCTCAGCAATATCAAAAAATTCAACCACACAATCTCTCATAAGTTCTAATATTATGAAGTACTTAATTGTAGGTGTATGAGCAAACCATACCTCATAAGGTGTCTTACTGATAAACCAAACCAGATCCAAGATCCAACAAATCTTCATAGGTTAACCTTTAAGCTGACTTCTCTAATGTCTGAATCAAGCTTTTAGACCACTAGAAGGGGCCATGCAAGATCTGTCATCAATTTGCCTCCCCCTAAGGCATCTTCCTTAGTTACCAGATGATTTTCCTATTGTCGGTGCAGGAATACCTTATTCCGTCGGATGAACATCTGGGGTATTTGATTTTGTTGATTGATCCTTAGACTTTGTAATCCACTTCTTCTCATGCTCCTTCTGAATATCATCAACTATTTTCTTTCCCTTCTCATTGGATTTGTCATTTCCTCCCGGTAGGTTCTTGCTTCTGCAAAATTTAGCAATGTGTCCTACTTTGTTGCATGCATAACAAGTGACATTGTTCTTTTAAATTTCCTTGATGTAACCTTGATCATTTCTTGACCTACATTGATTAGCCATATGTCCAAACTTTCCACACGCATGACATTTTACATTCATTCTACAATCTATTGTCCTATGACCATACTTTTTGCAATTGAAACACTGACTGATAAATGAATTGATGTTTTGAGATTCTATTTCTGCATTGATTTTCCATATGACCAAACTTATTGCAAACAAAGCATCTACCATTAAATTTATGTGCATTGGGTTGTCTTACCAATGACCACTGATTTTGGTTGACTGACAGATTCTCCTGATTGCTCTTCTAATCGGATGCATCATCATGATTTGTAGTACCAGAGCTTTCTCCATGCTCAAATACAAGACCTCTAGTGTCTCCACTGTCCTTTTTATTCTTCAATAAATCATCAAGCTTTGTAGAAATGACTTTGAACTTGTCTTTGTACTCATTTGCAGTACTAGATCACCTCTTAGGGCTATTATCATTCTTTCCAACTCTTTCTCATTGTTCTGAGATAGCACCAATTCAATTCTCAATTTATCATTCTCATGTGCCAACCTAATGCATTCTTCATATTTTTCTTTTAGAGATTTGGCAAGATTTTCTTCATTCTTATTCTGGTCTTCAATTTCCTTGGACATCCTCATGGTTAGGGCTTGCATTTCATTCTTCATGATACCATTTTCCTGACTCAACTTTTGGCATAGATCTTTAAAAGAATTCTTTTCTTCATCATCCTGATTTTGTAATTGATCACAAATTTATTTTCTTTTGGCCTGTGTAGTTGAAAACTTCTCTTGCAGAGTAAAGATGAATTCCTTTGTAGATCTTAGCTCATCTTACAACTTCATGTTCTTCAATCTTTCAACATCATGGTCTACAAGTTCTACTTCAAGTTCTTTCCTCAAACTCATCTCCATGGATTCCAGATTTAGGGTCTTCCTCAAGCTGTTAGACTTATTCTAAGGCACCAAGCTCTGATACCAATTTTTGGAATCCAAGACCACTAAGATGGGAGGTGAATTAGTGCTCTCCCAATATGATTAATTTTAACCTTATTAGCACAACAACTTAGTAACTGGTATGCATAAAAGAAAATAACAAGTAATAATGCAACCACAAAGATCAACACTATAACACAAAGATTTATATGTGGAAAACCTCAAAGAGGAAAAACCATGGTGGGATTGGTGACCCACAATATCTATCCACTGATCAGATGAATAAATATTATATATAAGGGGCCTACACAAGTAGGAAGGCACACTACCTAGAGCGCAATGCTAATCACAAAAGAGCCTCACTGACTACAAAAATCTTCTACCTACAATCCAGAAAGAAGAGTGAACTGCAAGAATAATATCTCCTATGCCTGAGTATAGTTCTAGTTGAGCTCAATATTGGAGGTCTTAAACCTCTTACTCAAACCCAATTTGATCACCTATGATTGACTAAAACCTCTGCATATGATTACAACTTTATTCACACACAGATAATCATATAAGCCATGATCTACAAAGAGATCTTACATCATATTTATACAAACCCGTTACCTAAACAATTAGGTTGGACACCTAAGAGATAATACAATAAATCCATTTCATAAAACCACAAACAAATGATAATCCAAGTCGGCCTAAGACCGAAACAACAATATCCAATCAATAAATCCAACCGGTAACACATCCGGAGGATCCACCAATACGTTACACAAACCAGCCCATAACCTAGGAGAATAACACAGAGTAGCACTAGACCTAAAATAGGTCACCATAAGCTAAATGCAACACCACCGATGAATTGGAACATGAACAAGATAACCATCAGGATCTTGAGAACCTTCTAGAAGCCACACCAACACCACTTATCAAATCCATCAAAAGATCTTCAACAAAGATCTTCCAGTAAAACCCTTACCGATAACCAAAAGGCTTACTAGAACATATGATAGCTTCCAAATCACCAAATCCTGAACGAACTAAATGTGACATGGACATGAATGATCGAACCAAACCATTTCCACCAATTTGAATATACTGTAGAATACTGGAGATGGTCTCTTAATGATCATCACAATCCAATTGCTCTATTAGAACCCGGTAGACAACCAAAGAAGCTAGTGTTGAAATAAATGACAAACATCAATGCAACACATAATCAATTCTTCCAAATTGCCAATAGAATGAAATATTGTAAATACTAAAATTAACAATGTAAAGATATACCTCAGATCTGCAATGATTGATAATGATGCTTTTCTTCTTGAATGTAATCACATATGTTGTATGAAATGACATGAACATGACAAAACCCTAATCACACACACATGCTTGCATATGAATGATGTAATTTCCTCCATAATGGTTGAATGAAGAATATGCAACCTTCAAGATCTCTGGAAATCTTGATGATGAATATTTTAAAACTTGAATGCTTGATTGCTTGGATGAAATTTCTAGGATGACGTTATGTTAATCAAATATCCTTATGAGATTCTAGGTCAATTTATCAATTAGAATGACCTCCAAAGTTAATATAGAGCCACCAATTTTTATTTCTTGTTGGAGGGATAGGTCACATATTCCCCTTAAAAAATGGGCCCCATTGAGGGGGACCAGGGCACCTCAATTAGGGACTAAAATTAAGGCCCAAAGAGGAGGACACCCCTCCAAAGAGTCATTTGGTAGGTGCATGTGGCATGAAAACTGGGGTTAACGCACTGAAAATATTGAGATACGAGATGAGGGGGAAATGTGCTAAAGTAGGGGCACAAACATGATGTGTAAATTGACCTGGTGATAATTTATGATGGTACATTTAGCCCCCACTTTAACGGGAGTAAAAGCCTATGCAAATACTCATTATAAAGTAGATGAAAGAGAGATGAAAGCAAGGAACAATGAGGAGCACAATCACAAGGAGTATAAGACATCACTACTTTCAAGGAACAAATCACCTAATCTTAGGATCTTAACTCACTCAAATGCATGCAAGGGAACAAAAAGGCAGACAAAAGGAAAACAAAGACAAAAGGCAAAAGACACACAACAAAAAAGATAAAGACTAAAAATGAGACCTCAAGTCAACTAGCCAAAGAGACCTTGATATCAAAATGTCTCAACCACAATATCATTCTTAAAAAATGCCATCTCAAGGACACAAGTGATCACATAAAAGAGCAAGAGCATGCATCATCCATGAACTACAAATTGGAAAAGCTATGAGTTCATGTGAAGGAAAAGAAAGAGAGCATGGATACATGCTAGATGTGTTTTTCTAGGTGATCCATGGGAAGAATGATGAGAAAAGACATGGATACACACTCTAGATGCATTTTTCTAGGTGATCCATGTTGGGGATTAGAGTAGGAATAGTCTAGTTGTGTTTTTCTAGTTCCAATCATCCTCATGCATGTGTGCAAGTGATGTTTAGTTTCAAGTATATAGTGTTGGCCATTTGGTGGAATTGATTATGTGTTGCATTGATGTTTTGTCATTGATGCCAACACTAGCTATTTGGATGCTTTACCGACACCCTTTTGGTCTTGGTAGGTTGAGTGGTTTCTGGTTGATTTGGATCCGGCATGATCCAGTAGGATCTGATATAGTTTGGTGATGGAATTGGCTTGTTCATGATACTCATGCTCATATTTGGTCAGTTGGTTTTGGTCTGGGGATCGAATGCTATCCTGTTTGCTTAGAAGCTTAGTTTCTGGTTCCGGCGAGGGTTTCACCAATAGAGCTTTTGATGAAGATCTTTGATGAATTGCATAACTGGTGTTGGTGCAATTTATGGTGGATTTTTAGGATGTTGTTGGTGATCATGTTTGAGACTTGGTGGATGGAGATCATTTCTATAGCATGTGGACCTATACTGGGTCCCAGTTGATCTAGGTTATGGACCAGCTTTTCTGTAACGTGTGGATTGGACCTCTTAGTGTATTTTTGGGATGTCTTATGTGTTGAATATTATTTGTCTTGTGTAAGGCCGACCTAGTTTTTTAATTATGTAATTGGTTTATTATTTGGTGGCCGACCTAATTGTTTATGGTCGAGGGTTTGTATATATAAATGTAAGATCTCATTATAGATCATCATGGTTATGTTAGAGGTCATGGTCAAAAAATGTAATGTGTGAGTAATGTAATATCATTCAGGTAGAAGATTTAGTTGATCATTGAAGATTGAATTGAGTGTATGTAAGAGGATTTAGTCCTCCAGTATTGAGCTTAACCAAAACTGTACTCATGCATAGGAGATGCTATCTTTTGCAGTTCAAAACTTCTCCAGATTGTAGTATGGATTTCTATGTAGTCAGTGAGGATCCTTTTGTGATGAGCAGTACGCTTTAGGCTATTGGCCTTCCTGCAAGTGTAGGCCCCCCAATTGTAATTCACATACTTACTGCAGAAGTATTATTTGACTGTGGGTAGACTTCCCATCATGATTTTTCCCTATACTAGGTTTTCCACATATAAATCTTGGTGTGACATCGATGGCTTTTATTCTGTGATTATTGTTTATGTTTAATTGGTTTAACTATTGTTCTAGTATTTGGTTTAAGCATTTTGGTATTAATGTTTTGGGTTCTGATATTAAAGTTTAAATTGCTAATAGTTCTAGTAATCCATGACAATTGATTCACACCTCCCCCTCTCAGTTGACTTCCGGTTATTTGAACTGTCTAACGATTGGTATCAGAGATTTGATCATCTCTGAAGAAAGCTTAATTGCTTGCGGAAGATCCTATGGTGACTAACAGTTCAAGTTCATCTAGTTCTTTAGGAGCTATCTTTCAAAGGGATATTCTGAGGCTTGATGGAACAAATTACACAGTATGGAAGATTCGGATGGAGACTCATCTGAGATGTCTTGGCAAGAAGATTTGGGAGATCACACAGAATGGTGTCACACCTTATAATCTGGGATCTGGCAATCCTCCTCTGAAAAACTTGGACAAGGAGATTGAGACTGATTGTAGAGCAAGAGAAGCCCTCTTGTGTGCACTTTCTGATAAAAAAATAATGGGATTAACCAACAAATCATCTAGAAAGTCTATATGGGAATATTTGGAGACTCTTAATGAAGGTGACCCTACAATGAAGATTTCTAAACTTGATGGTTATCGGGTGAGATATGAAAACTTGAGGATGGAAGAAAATAAAAGGATTATTGCATTCATGGAAAGGATAAATGAGATTGTTATGGGAATTCAATGTTGTGGTGGAATTGTGAGTGAAGATGAAATTATTTCTAAAGCCCTGAGAGCCCTACCACCAACTTACAAAATGAAGGGTAATTCTATTAATGAGTTGAGAACAATGGCTAATACATTTATCAATAGAGATACTTTTGTTTAGAAACTATTTGCTTTTGAGCTTGAAGAATTTGGACCTTCTAGAGCTGTGAAGTCTGAACCTGCTTTTCATGCATCTACATCTACAACTGGTAAGCAAGACTGGAAAACTTTGTATGCAAAGGAATTAGAAGATATGAAGAGAGAAGATGATGAGTTTGAGAAGCTTGAATCACTATTTGCTAGAAGATTACCTAAAGGACTGATAGGAAGTAAGTATGAAGGAAAACCACCTTTTAATTGTTTTGCATGTAATAAGATTGGTCATTTTGCATCTAGATGTCCTGAAAGGAATTCAAGATTTAAAGAAAGAGTTAGAAGATCTTTTAAGCCTAACCCTGGATATAAGAACAAGTACAAGTACAAGAAAAATAGAGAAAAATAATGCTACATAGCGGATGAGGAAGGTATTACTGATTCTGATGATGAACTGATAGAAGATTCTGCTAGTGGTTCCGATAATGGGAAGGAATGGGTGTTCCTGGCTATCAAAGAAGATGATCCAACATTGGAAGAGAATGTACCTGAAGAGAAGGAATTTGTTGCTAAAATTCAAGACAAGGATGAATGGGTAATTGACATCGGTTGTTCACATCATATGACTGGAGATAAAGGGAAGTTTCTATCTTTGCAAGAATTTGATTGTGGTCTAGTTAGATTTGGAGATGACAAAGCATGTATGATCAAAGGAAAATGAATTATATCATTGGATGGTAAGAACAATACTGAAAATGTTTCTTATGTTGAAGGTTTAAGGCATAATCTTTTGAGTGTAGGACAATTGGTAGATAAGGGATTTCAATTACAGTTCAAGGATGGAAAATGCAAAATCATCAACAGATCTGGTTTGGAGATTGCAACTGGTACATAGACAAAAGGTAATATATTTCATTTGAACTCTGATGAGAAGACATGTTTAATTACATAGATTGATGAGAGTTATCTATGGCATAAAAGGCCGTGTTATGTGAATTTTGATTGCATTGTGAAAATCAGTTCAACTAAGGTAGTTAGGGATATACCAAAGATTATGAAGCCCTATAATCCGGTATGTAAAGTATGTCAAATGTGTAAATAGGTCAGAACCTCTTTTAGAAGTATACAAGATAAATCAAATTATGTTCTTGATCTTATTCATATTGATTTGTTTAGCCTTGCTAGAGTTAAAAGTTTTCAAGGTGATAGATATTTCATACTAATCATTGATGATTATTCTAGAATGATGTGGGTTACTTTTCTAAAAGAAAAATATGAAGCATTTGAAAAGTTTAAGATCTTTAAGGATAAAGTGGAAACTGAGATAGGATTGAAGATTAAATGTTTGAGGTCAGATCATGGTGGAGAATTCACATCCGGTGAGTTTAATCTTTTGTGAGAAGCATGGTATAAGAAGACAATTTTCTGCTCCCCAGACACCTCAGCAGAATGAAGTTGTGAAAAGGAAGAATAGAAATATCTTGGATGCTGCTTGAACAATGATGATGGAAGCTAGTTTACCTCATATCTACTGGAGAGAAGCAGTGAGCACAACGGTTTATACATTCAATAGAGTAATATCAAAGGAGAAACCGGTAAGACACCTTATGAATTATGGTTTGACAATACACCTACAGTTAAGTATTTCAGAATTTTTGGTAGTAAATGTTATATCAGGAGAGATGATATCATTGGGAAATTTGATCCTAGATGTGATGAAGGCATATTTATTGGTTATTCTATTGAAAGAAAAGCATATAGATGTTATAACAAGAGATTACAGAGAATTGTGGAGAGTGCTAATGTCAAAGTAGATGAGTTGAAAAGAAGTCAAATTAGAGTTTATGAGAAGGAATGGATTATGGAAATGATTATATTTGAATCGGTAGCACCTTTACCAGAATAGAGTGTTGAACCAGTTACTTCAACAGTATTAGAGAATTCTACAGTAACTAAAGAACAGGGAAGAGGAACAGAAAGTCAGAAGACTCCTAGGTATGTGAGATTGAATTATTCAGAAGATCAGATCATTGGGGATAAGAGCAATGGAGTGATGACAAGAATAAGACTGGAAACTAATGAGGTATATTTAATTTCACACATTGAATTTGTATTAGTAATTGAGGCATGTAAAGATGAATATTGGTTGAAAGTTATGGAAGAAGAATTAGATCAAATTGAGAAAAATAACACATGGACCTTGGTTCCCCGACCTAAAAATAAAAATGTTTTTGGAAATAAATGGGTTTTTAGAAATAAATTGAATGAGGATGGTCAAGTTATAAGGAATAAGGCTACATTGGTTTGTAAAGGATATTCTCAGAAGGAAGGAATTGATTATTGAGAGACTTTTGCACCTGTAGCTAGGATTGAAGCTGTAAGATTATTTCTTTCCTATGTTGCTTATTAAAACTACAAGGTTTATCAAATGGATGTTAAATGTGTATTTTTGAATGGGGATCTTAATGAGGAAGTTTATATTAAGCAACTTGATGGTTTTTCACTGTCAGATGATACAAATATGGTTTGTAGGTTAAGGAAAGCTTTATATGGATTGAAGCAAGCACCTAAAGCTTGGTATGCAAGGTTGGATAAATATCTTTTGAAGCTTGGTTTTACTAAGGGAAATGCTGACAGTAATTTATATTATAAGATCAGTGATGATGATATATTGATTATTGAAGTATTTGTTGATGACATTATTTTTGGAGGTGAAGATAAGTTAAATGCATAGAATTTTCTAAGAATATGGAGAAAGAATTTGAGATGTCTATGATTGGTGAGATGAAATTTTTCATCTATCAAACTAAATATGCTAAGGAATTGTTGAAGAAATTTGGTATGGGAGATTCTAAACCAATAAGTACTCCTATGGTTACAGGTGAGAAATTGACAAGAAAGATGTTTCTGCACCGCTAAATCCTACAAGATACAAATCTATGATTGGAGGTCTACTTTTTTTTGACTCAGACTAGGCCTGACATTATGAATGCTATTTGTATTGTTTCAAGACTTCAAAGTGATCCTAGAGAAAATCATGAGATTGTAGTGAAAAGGATTTTTAGATACTTGCAAGGTACATCAAAATATGGTTTGTGGTACCCTAAGGATGATAACTTTACTTTATGTACATATACACATGTTGATTTGGCTGGAGATATTAATGACTAGAAAAGAACTTTTGGTGGAGCTTTCTTTCCTGGAAAAAAATTGGTTTCATGGATCAACAAGAAACAATCATGTACTTCTTTATCTACTGTTGAAGCTTAGTATGTTGATGCTACTACTAACTGTACACAAGTTCTATGGATGAAGCAAATGTTGAAGGATATAAAGGTGGATTGTGATGCACTGGTAGTTATTCACTGCGATAACTCTACTGCTATTGATATATCAAAGAATTTGGTATTTCATTCTAAAACAAAGCACATATCTATCAAGTATAACTTTTTGAAGGAAAAAGTGGAAGCAAATGAAGTTAGACTATTTTATGTGAACACTAAAGAGCATATCGTAGATATTTTCACTAGACCTTTGCCCAAGGAATCATTTGAGTACCTGAGAGATAGATTGGGAGTTTCTGCCCCTCCAATAGAGACTTGATTGATGCGGTTTGACATTGGTCTGACATGCATTATCAGAGATACTATTCATTCTGACATTGATGTGGGGTGCTACTTCTTAGGGGGAGTAGTCAGTTTCGTGATTCAGTGATTTATGTTCTTTCTCTAATATTTTTGTCAAATTTTTGGGATTGATGTCAAAGGGGGAGAGATATTAATGTGAAAAAGACAAAGAAAGAAAAAGAAAAAGTCAAAGGGGGAGAGATATTGACTTTCAGAGCTATATGTGGGAGATTGTTGGTTGTCTTCCATTGGGGGAGACTTGTTTGGCATTTCTTGGTACTTAGATGTTTTTCACATCTAGTGTTGCCATCAATTCCAAAGGGGGAGATTGTTGGCAATTTAATGGAATTGATTATGTGTTGCATTGATGTTTTGTCTTTGATGCCAACACTAGTTGTTTGGATGCTTTACCGACACCCTTTTGGTCTTGGTAGGTTGAGTGGTTTCTAGTTGATTTGGATCTAGCATGATCCGATGTGCTCTGGTATAGTTTGGTGATGGAATTGGCTTGCTCATAATACTCATGCTCATATTTGGTCAGCTGCATTTGGTTTGGTAATTGGATGCCCTATTTTCTTAGAAGCTTAGTTTCAGGTTCCGGCGAGGGTTTCACCGACAGATATTTTGATGAATATCTTTGATGAATTGCATAAGTGGTGTTGGTGCAGTTTCTGGTGGAGTTTTAGGATGCTATTGGTGATCATGTTTGAGACTTAGCGGATGGAGATCATTGCTATAGCATGTGGACCTATACTGGGTCCTAGTTGATCTAGGTTATGGACTGACTTTAATGTAACATGTGGGTTGGACCTCTTGATGTATTTACAAGATGACTTATGTGTTGGATATTATTTGTCTTGTGTAAGGCCAACATGGTTTGTAGTTATGTAATTGGTTTATTATCTGGTGGCCGACCTAATTGTTTATGGTCGAGGGTTTGTATATATAGATCTGATATCTCATTGTAGATCATCATGGTTATATTAGAGGTCATGGTCAAAGAATGTAATGTGCGAATAATATAATATCATTCAGGTAGAGGAGTTGGTCAATCATTGGATATCTAATTGGGTGTATGTAAGAGGATTTAGTCCTCTAGTATTGAGCTTAATCAGAACTGTACTTAGTCATAGAAGATGCTATCTTTTGTAGTTCAACACTTCTCCAGATTGTAGTTTGGATTTCTATGTAGTTAGTGAGGCTCCTTTTTTGATGAGCAATGCACTCTAGGCTATTGGCCTTCTTGCAAGTGCAGGCCCCTCAATTGTAATTCACATACTTATTGTAGAAGTATTATTTGATTGTGGGTAGGATTCCCACCATGGTTTTTCCATTTACCGGGTTTTCCATGTATAAATCTTGGTGTCATGTGGATGGATTTTATTCTATGATTATTGTTTATGCTTAATTGGTCTAACTATTGTTTCGGTATTTGGTTTATGCAATCTGGTATTAATGTTTTGGGTTTTGATATTAAAGTTTGAATTGCTAATAGTTCTGGTAATCTATGACAACTGATTCACCCCCCTCTCTCAATTGTCTTCTAGTTATTTGAACTGTCTAACATATAGCACCATATATAAGAGTTTTTTTCCTCTGGTTTCAAGCATGCATCAACCTATTTAAGACATATAATGCAAATGCAAATGACAAGGGGCGAATGTCTAGTTTCAAGAACATCTCATATAAGAGTTTGTTTTCTCTAGTTTTAAGAATGTTAGACCTTGTTTAAGATAGATACATGTTTGGTTTCGAGGACATCCCATGTAAGAGTTTGTTTTCTCTAGTTTTGGTGATATATACCCTATCTAAGACATACATCAAATGTTGTGTCTAGTTTCAGGCATGAAGCATCTCGTATTAGAGTTCGTTTTATCCATTTATAAGTCTAAACACCTCATTTAATACATGCAAATATATGGTACAATATGGTACAAAGAGTGCAATATGAATGCCCCCCTTTAAGATGTTAGCATAGCCCTATGTTGGTCTCTTAAGGATGCTATAAATGAGGATATCCACCTTTAACACCAAGGAGATATTTTTTAGGAAACAATGTTCATAAATCCAAGCTAAAAAGGGAATACTCTTACAAAAGGATTACATAGTTGAAAAAGAGATTCTTGCAACAAGTGTAAAGAGGATCCTTGGAGGAGAAGAGATATTTGCTCAAAAGACACCTACCTCCAAGAGGAGTTCTTGAACAAACATAAAATCTTCTACTAAAATAAGGTAAGGAGAACAAGAATGCATACCTTCTCCCTATTGCTAGGTGAAAGGGATTATTGATGAAGGATGACACACTTTTGACCCAATGTGAGGGGTAAGTTTATAATAGATATACATTCCCAAGTGAAAAAGAGGTTTTATCCAAGGACATACACCTCTTGTATAAGTTATAATCCTTGAGAAAACAACAACTTCACCCAAGAAATGACATCAAATCCTAAGAAAACACCACTCCACAAAGGAAAAGTGGATTCTAAGAATAAAAAAGAAAGATCATTGCCCCTCAAGCATAGGGACAATGAGAAGAATTACACAACCTCTAAGGAGAGATTAGGCATAAGTAAATGCACAAAATGCTCACATGAAGGAATATTCAATGCAAGAAAAGATATGTATATATTGTTGGCATATGGACACTCCAATGAGACATTGTGTGTGATTGAAGGTTTTGTCATTGATGGCAACCTTGCAATCCTATGGCATTGGCAAGACATTATACCAGAAAAGAATTACACAGGCAACCTTGCAATCCTATGGCACCGGCAAGACATTATACTGGCAAAACATTATTCAAGCAAGATAGTGCACTAGCATCAGCAAGATCACTCTACACCGACACCGGCACAGAAGAAAATATGTATATTGGCACAGAGGCCGACAGGATTTTTGATATGTAATATTTTGTTTATTTATTGTAAGCCGACTTGGCAAATTGTAAAATGACTCATGTATATAAAAGAGATCATTGTAGACATTTGTAGGATGTGGATAGGAAGAAAAAAATAAAATTATAAGGTAGACCTAATGTGCGAAATATAGGTCAAGGGTATATGCAAAAGAACAGAGCAAGAACTGGTACTGAATCTGGCATTGAAGATGCTATTGTAAAGCAGTACAAAATATTGGATTTGTGTAAATCCTCATTGTAAGTCAGTGTGACTTCTTATTAAGCAGTGTGCTCTAGGCAGTTGGCCTTCCTGCATGTGCAGACCCCTATTGTAAGTAATATTCTCTTATTGGCCAGTAAGTGAATATTGTGGGTCACAAATCCCACCAAGGTTTTTCCCACACCGGGTTTCCTCGTTAAACATCTTGTGTTATGGTGTTCCTTTCATGTGGATGTTTTTGATTCTGTTATTTACATTAATTCTTGCATACCGGTATACTGTTACTTTATGTTCTCCATATTCAATTTTAAGAAAATCTCATTACCGGTCAGATACTGATTCACCCCCCCCTCTCAGTATCTGTGGGAACCCTAACAATTGGTATCAGAGCCTAGTCCTCTATTTTCAGAAGCCTAATAGCTTGAGGAAGATCTTGACACTGGTAAAGATGGAAAATCTGATGAAGCAACTTGAAGGAGCTCTTACTGACTATGATGCAGAAAAATTGAAAAATATCAAATTAGAAGATGATTTAAAAGCAGCTCAAGATATCATTCAGGCACTTCAAGAAAATCTTACTGTTACAAGAAATAAGAGAAGAGAACTTTGTGAAAAATTGCAAAATGAGAATGATGAAAAGGAATCACTAAATGATATGATAAGCAAATTGAAACAAGAGATCATGACAACAAAAAATGAAATGCAGGATATGACTATGAGATTTTGCAAAGAGATTGAGGACCTAAAGAAGAATGAAGAAGAATTGACCAGAAGACTAAGTGATGCAGCAAATGAGAACACAAGACTTAGCTATGAAAATGACATGTTGAAGACAGATCTGATGCATACTTAGAATGACTTGAATGAACTAATGAGACAAAAAGAAATCTTGGAAAGGGAATTGGGAACTACAAATCAACACAAAGAAAAATTCAAGAAAAGCTCAGAAGAACTTGGTACCTTATTGAAGAATCAAAAACCGAAAGGTGACACTTCTGGAATTGTGTGAGGCCTCACCTCAACTCAGTCTGACATTCAATGGATTTTATATTTAGACTATGATGGATACTTTATTTTGATGCTTTTTGAGACATAGAACTTATATGATTTCAGGATTTGGATAACATTGCTATGATTTGGTGATTTACTTATATGCTTTATGAGATAGAACACTTCATGATTGTTAGATAGCATGATATTGGAATGATAGATGTCGTTATTGAATTTGCAGGACTTTACTTTGAATATAGAACTATGATGTATGGTTAGTTTATGTGAATTGGGATGAAATTGCTGATGTGAAATTGCTTGGTAAAAATTGTATTTGATCTGTGTAGATGAAAATTGTATGCAAGTTATGATGTGCATTGTTATATTATTGAATTATATTATATATGGATATTTGGAAGTACTAATGTGTAAATTGAGATGCGCAAGAAAATTTACCATGTGACCATGGAAAATTACGGAGAACCAAACCTAGACTTATGTATGTTCGTAAGCCAGGGTTTGTCTATTTGGAGAGACAACACCCCGTTTGTGTTGTATTTTATTCGTAACAGTATATGCTGCATGAGTGTTAAGTGATATTTAAATTTATTGTGTAAAAACCACAAGAGACAATTTCATGTTTCATTTTTGTAAAAGTGTTTTATTTGTGTCACTTGACACGTGTGGATTTAAATTTAAATGTTTTATTTTGTCTCTTGGTGGGAAAGTGTTTAATTATAGTTTTTCTTAAATAAAATAATGTGTTGTCATAAATACTTTGGGAATATAATATTTGGGGTGGTCAACTTATGTTTGACCCGAAAATAAACTTCAGAGGGGTTTAAAATGGGTTAAATGAACACCTAGGGGTAGTTTAATAGGGTTTCCTAAAGCCCATAAGGTATACCTAGGGGTTAGGGGTAATTTTAGGCAAGTTTCTACTTTATAATGATCTTTTTAACGCTTTAAAAATTGGCTTTTTTGAGTTGAGCGAAAATTGAAAATTGGAAGTTAAATCTAATCAAGATTTTTCCTTTTGGAATGAGAGTCTTTTTGCATTTTTGCTTTCTTTCCTTTTTGGTTTTTAGAAACTTATGAGAACTCTGAGAGTGAGCTTCTCAAGCAAGATTTTTGAGAATTGGAGGGTAATCACCCACTCTCCATTTTTGGAGATAGAAGAAAATTTGAAAGGAAAATAATGTTATGGAATAGAAAAATTGATTAAGGGTAGAAGGAAAAAGATTTGTGGATTGGGTAGCTCTTCATCAAATATCATAATACCTTTAGGCAGATTAAGGTTGGTTTCAGTTATTCATTTTAATGTTTTCTTCTTGCTTATGTCTGGATGTATGTTGGTGTAAGAAATCTGTGTTCTTGTATATTTTTGTTAAAAAATCTTTTTGCTATTCTTGCATAATGATTTGTATGTGTTTTGGGAGTTTTCTCAAGACCTCTTACTCTTGGGAGAGAAGGGGATCTTGAGGGTGGTAGCAGTGACAACCCTCGAGTGAGAGACTCTCTTTGAGAGCGATCACAAGGGATCTTTTTTGTGACCCTTGCTGCATGGCCTGTTTGTGCAATGGGGGTCATAAGGAGGGATATAAGGCTAGAATGCCTTTGGGGGGCATAAGGAATAAGGGGTTGAGATTCTTGATATTATTATTGTGCCATGAGGTGGCTTCTGGTTTATTCATACTTGTAGTTCTCCTCAGGGTATTGGTCCACTACCACCCTTTGAAAAAAGTTCATCACCAAAGTGTGGTGCTGTGAAAGCCAAGTTGGGATTGTGTCTGGAAAATCTGTATGTATTTGCCTTTATGTGTTTGCCTGTTTGTTACCCGTCTAGGAATTGGTTCTCCGAGCTCGGGGGTGGCTACCAGTTAGCCTGGGCTAGGAGGTGAGCACTCCGTGGTCATATTTGTGTTTTTCTATTATGCAGGAAAGTCAGGACAAAGAGAATAGGAACCATGAAAAAGACACAGAAGATTAATATTGAAGATACTTAAATTCAGATGCAGATATTTGTTTAAATTTGTTATAGAAGTATGCCTCATTCATAGAAAAGAGAAGCAAGTTGTAATTATTGAAAATAGACTTGAAGTTTTATTGTTGTGGCTATACAAAGAAACATCCTGTAAATTGGTAGAATATCTTAGAGTTGTTAAAAAAAAAAAAAAAAACTTGTTTTATTTCTACTTCTGGTTTTTAGTAAAAGAAAAGTTATTTTGAGTTGTATGCAAAAGCCTCTTTGTATTATGGAAAAAAAAAAGAATAGATTTCATTTAAAATTTTATCTATATTTTACTTGTGGCAAAATAGGAGTTTATTTATGCTGAAAGATCTTAAGTATTTTAAAGAAAAAAGATGTTTTATGTAAATATTTTATTAGAGAAAAAAATCAATGAATCTTTTTATTCTAGAGAAGTATATTGTATTTCTTAAAATGTTTTTCTAAATTGTATTTTTAGTTAGTGTTGATAAAAAAAAATAAAACTTATCATATATATATATATATATATATATATATATATATATATATATATATCTGTTTCTGAATTAACTTAATGCTTTTCCTTTGTTATATTAGTTTAAAATTGTTGCATGTAAATCTACTTTAAAAAATATATATATATTTATATTGGAATATTTTCACCCTTTTAACTATGATTATAAATTTATATAAATATAAATATATATATATATATATAATATATTTAAAAAAAAAAAAAAATTAAAAAAAAAAAGGGGAATTGTTTTTTTTTGGGTCCACGCGGACCCCACTGTGTGTACGCATAGTGAGGGCCGCGCGGTGCCCACTATGTGCACACACAGTGGAGCCGCTTCGGCTCCCACTGTGTGGACACACAGTGGACGGCCGCGGCCGCCACTGTGTGGCCACACAGTGGGGAAGCCGCTAGCGGCGCCCACTGTGCGCCCACACAGTGGCGCCATGGCCCTCCCCGCCTCCATCTCCGTAACCTGCACAAAATCATGGCCGCCTTGGGGTTTCGGCCCAACAAAAAAATTCTCTGTTAAAAAAAAAAATGGATTAAACCCTAGCCCGGGTGGGGCTAGGGCAAAGGAAATTAAAAATAATATGATAATTAGATTTGTAAATATATGTATAAGAAACTAGAACCCTAAATAGGGTTGGAGAAATATTGATTAATATTTAGAATGTTATTGTGCTTTTGAAAAAAGAATTAAAATATATAAAATATATGTAAATATATATATGTATCTATATATATATATATATATATATATATAATTCTGGTCATAATTTGGAGTAAGTATTTAATTATAAATATATATATATATATATGTATATATAAATATATATATATATATATATATATATATGTATATATAAATATATATATATATATATATATATATATATAATTCTGGTTAAAATTTGGAGTAAGTAATAAAGAGAAATTTAAAAAAAAGGTTGATTAGACTATATAGATATATTGGAGATTAAAATTAATTATTCCTCTCCTATTCCTTTAGCTTGATTGATTTAATAAACCCAAAGACTAGGTATCTCGTGGAGATAAAATTAAACCAGTTAGTTTTCCGCAAATAATATTTAACAATCTATCAATGCTTGGTTCATCTCAGAACTAGCTCGAATTTATTTATGGAAATTTCTATAACGCTTGTCGTGTGAGTGAACTTGTTAATTAAATTAGTATTTTTTAAAAAAAAATTTGTTCCATTTTTGCCCTAAATTTTGGGCATGACAAATTGGATTTGAAGTTGGAGAAAGCTCTGGTACTGCAAATACCCAGGATCATAGCAAACCAGTAAGACCTTCTAATACTTACAAATTCAATGGAAAATGCTTTAACTGTAACAAATATGGTCATAGGGAAAATGAATGTAGATCTAGGAATAATCAGAATATCAATCCTCCCACCGGTCAATGCTCCAAATGCAACAAAATTGGTCATAACTCTGAAAACTGCAGAATGAATGTAAGATGTTATGTATGTGGAAGATTTGGTCATTTATCAAATCAATGCAGGACACAAACCGGCATAGGTTATGGGAAAGCTATTTAGAAAAATAATGTAACTTGTTATGCATGTAACAAGATTGGTCATATTGCTAAATTTTGTAGAAGTAAAGGTACACCAGTAAATAACAAAAGTACTAGTTTGAAAGGTAAAGAAAAGGTTGAAGAGGTTAAGCAAGAATTATCAAAGCAATGGATTAGAAAATATGATCTAAATATTAGGGATACTTCTCCACCGGTAGAACCAACAAATGCTCCATCGGCAGGACAATGTGATGCTCCACTAATAAGACAGAGTAATGCTCCACCAACAGGATGTTCTTCATCAAATTGAAGAAAATTATCTTGAGGGTTTGGCAATCTAATGACACATGTGCTATTATTCCCTCGGTTAGAGAAAAGAAGTTGAAAATCATTCATTACCGGCAAATAAAGTTAAGCTAATACATTACCGGCAAGCAATTAATGTGGTAGGTAGCAGAAAAGACTTTATAAAATAAGGTTTTTGGCTCCATTTCATTTCACCGTGAATTCAAACTTTCAGAGAGCGCGAAGATTTCTGAGCTAAGGCATTCCGAGCAAAGAGGCAAAGCACTTCAGCAATCAATCTATCCAAAGGCAGAAAAAGGTATTTATCATCATGGAATCCTCCTTTGCACCTGAATTCATAGCAAACCCTATAGTAGTCAAAGTTATAAAATGACCTAGGCCCGTGTTTTAGCTAGTTCCCGAGGTAGCTAAGAAAGATGACAACACAGGTGCTTTTTCAAAAATTCCAAAAGGTGTTGTTTATGCAGAAGACCCTAGAATGTATATTCATTGCAACATAGAGGAATTAGGTGATGAAGAAATTAAAAACATGTATAAGTCTGTTATATGTGACAATTCTAGAAATGTGAAACCTAAGCATAAAATTGTTGAAACCCTAGGATTCACTGAAATCCTCTGCATTCCTGAATTTCCCAAGGAAGTGGTTAGGATAGTTCTGAGTAGGGTACATGGTTCATTCTTTTGACTTGACTCAGTGCATAAAATTACAAAGGAAGCTATGAAAGTAGTAACAGGGTTACCCTCCACTGGTAGCAGACTCAACAAAACCAAGAAGGTCTCTAATGACTTAGTAACAAACTTAATTGGTGCAACATCCGACAAGAGATCATTGAGGGTTAATGATGTGACCGATACAAATGTTAGATTTGTTAGCATGATTTTAGGTTACAAAGCAACTCATGCTAATAGGCTTAACTCAATTTCTAGTTTATGCATAAAGAGTGCTTATGACATGGTTAAGGACAATGTAAAAATTGATATTTGTGAATGGTTAAAGGATGAGTTAATTGACAATTTAGCAAAAATCAAGAAGGATAAGAAAGGAACCTTTAGATTTGGAAATTTACTTGTATTCTTAATGATACATATAACCAAATAGGCTCCTGGTATAGGCAACAAGGATTTTGGATTTGACATACCAGTAGGAAAACAATTATCTGACTTATTCAACAATAATGGGTGAAAACAAAGAAAATAATATCAATGAGTATTTTCAAGCACTAAAGGTCAGAATGAATAAAAGAATCAGACTATCACAGGAAATTGTCAACAAATACAAGGATGATATATGTTTTGTAATTGAAAAGGATGAGATCTGGATGGAAGCAGTCATCCCAAGAACAATTTGGATAACATAGATGGGTTATCAGACCGATGATCATATTATTGAAACTTATGCCAAAGCACTTCTGGTAGCACCCAGGGAACCAAAGGAAGAAGTATTTGGTAGTGTTGAGACCATAGAAAGACATATTCAGTCTAAGAAGAGAGTGAAGAAAGTTGAGGCATTTGTGAGGAAAGGATCCAGACAAGTAAAACTCATAAAGGAAGACATATTAAAGAAAACTGGCATAACTGAAGATGAGTTGGCAGCCCAACAACTTGAAGCTCATCTATCACCGGTAGGTACCTCCTTAGAAGGAGATATGCCATCAACCTTCAGAAGAGTTGTCAGGAAAAGAGACCCCTCACTGGCAACCACTCCTTCACCTAGAAGGACAAGATAGAAGCAACAAGCCGTGAGATCTCCGGTCAAGAAAGTCACACTTAAGAAGAAGCTGACCCCCAAAAAGAAGAAGAAGACAAACACTGACTTGACCCCTCTTGACATATTACTGAATGAGATCACAGAGGAAGGTAAATTGAAAAATATAGAGAAAATATATGACACTTAAACAGATGATGAGAAAGGACAAGTTGAGGAGACTGTTATATTACACATGGACATGTATAAAAAGTTTTTGATGCAAGTCCTAAATAAAATTCTTGATGATCTTGTAGCATTCTGAAATTGCGACACTTGCAATTTCAACCGCATTTGGGTCTTCACGATGGTGACACAACACTAAACCTGAATGGAGACCCCAAAACTTGCTCATGACACCAAAAACTGCATTTTTCCAGCACCCTGGCCTGATCCTCCTTGCACCCTGCTGTCCCGGGAGGTGGGACTAGAGCGCCTAGCACCCTGGTCCTTCAGGACCAGGGCATCCAGCACCCTGGTCCCCCAGGACCATGGCGCCCAACACCCTGGTCCCTGGCCCTATTTTGGGCCTAGTCTCCTATGGGACTTCGGGCCTTTTTGTTTGCAAATTGGAAAATAACATTTCCTGGTCGGCCTAAGGTCGGGAAAATCAGTCTTTTAACCCTAATTGGCAAGTATATAAACTACTTTTTCTCTCTCATTTGAGGGGAAGGAGGATGAAAAAAGGTGAAAATGATATTCAAACATTCAAGCATTCAAGCATTCAAGCATTCTTTCAAGCAATTGATCATTCTAAGTCTCCATTCAAGGCTAAGTGTTGCATTCAAGACAAGGATTCAACCATTGAAGAGGAGATCACTTACAACACATTACATGCTACAACATACAACATACAACAAACAACAACATCTATACCTTCGCATATAAGGATACAAACATCCTTACAACAAGGTATTAGTACTTGTTTTACATTACATTTACAACATTTCTCATTTCTTGGTTAATTCCAAAACCGGGGTTTGACCTAAGGGCAAACCCCTAATCCCTAACCCCCCAATCGTCTTCGCTTTTCTATGTGTAGGTTGTAGGTACGCAGCTGAAATTGAAGATCTGGAATCCTTGTGCAGAGACGAACAGATCCCCCTTCGTTTCGCAGATTTTTCGGAGGACCGTGTGCACGCCGGGTGCCATCGTCCTGTCAACTTTTGCTCAAATTTGCAGGACAGCGCCGTCTCGACATTTTACTGCTAATTCCAGGTCCGCAGCTTCATCCTATATCCCTAACTCAGTTTATAAGTGAATCTTTCTCACTTTCTATGCATTCCTAGTTCAATCTTTCCATCTACATTCTTTACAAAAGAGGGTATCCTTGCTATCACAACCCTTGAAACTCATATAGAATCCAATCTTGCATTGCGTGGGATTGGATCTTGTGGGTTTCAACCCCTCTTTTGAATGTAAAGTCCCTCCTAAGTGAAAACCATCAACCCTAGTGACTCTCCCTTCTCCCTCCTCGGAGTTGGGGAGGGGAGAACGACTAGGGTTCGATTTTTCCGCTTTACATTTTGGTGAACCCGACGTGAAAATCCTTTCTGATTATTCATAGTTAGATCTGAAAATTGGATTCCTTGATTACATTTCCATGTTTGATCTTTGGCAAAATTTTAGAGGTTAATTGCATAAAAACCCTAAATTTTCTTTTTAAGTAATTAAACTTGTGAAATGTTTAATTATTAATGCTTGTTTCAGATCTGCCCTTCTATTACAAATTATCAATTCATATTTGTGCTTTGATTTTGAAAATTAAGTGGTTAAGTGTCAAAACCCTAATTTTTGAAACCCTCTTGATTCAACCTTTGTCCGACAATTTCACTGATCAAAACACCTCCAAATCGGCTGTAACTTTGGATTCCGCAATAAAATCACAATATCTTTCATCCCTGAAAATTTGGCAAAAAGTTGTGAGGACCGTGTGCACTCCGAGCGCCATCATCCCCGACATTTTTTCTGAAATTTCGGGAGCGAGATCTTACTGTATTTTCCTGCTAAAATCTAGAATTTTGGCTGATTTTATCAATTTTAACACCTTCAAAATTACAGTCAAAGTTGGTCTAGTGATTGCTTGGATTGAGGCTTCTAATCATTCAAAAATTGTTGAAATTGAAATTTGTGTCAAAATTGTGTTTCTTACAGTCCTAAATCTGAAAAGTGTGTTAGCATTCATTCGAAATTTCAGTGATTTATTCAAATTTTTGCAATTTGTGACTTTTGAAATTAAGTGCTTAATTACAACAACTTTGATTTTCGCTTTCAGAATTGAATTTTGCGTGAAATTGAGTCAATTTTCAAATTTCAAAACTTACATTGCTTTTGGTATTCCCTCTAAAATCATAAAATTCAAAATTTCAGTTTCCCTCTCTTTTTCAAAATTCAAATTTTGCATTTTTCGACAATCTTGGTAGGGTTCAATTTTGAGATTGCAACTTTAATTTGGCCTATCTACAGATCGTAAAATCACTCAATTTTTTCAGGTTAGCTGTAAAATCATCATAACTTTCATCCCTGCAAATTTCAAAAAAAGTTGCGAGGACCGTGTGCACCCCGAGCGCCACGGTCCCGGACATTTTTTCCGAAATTTCGGGAGATTGTCCTGATTGTATTTAACAGCTTAAATCTAGAAGATTGGCTGGTTTTACTGAATTTTGCTACCTCTAAAAATTCAAAATCTTCTCTCTCTCTTTAGTGCATGAGTTTTACAACAATAAGTCCTACTTACACTATTCCCGTTAGACGAAGCCTTAGAATTAAGTCCTTCCAAGGTTTAATTACTGAGGAGATGGAACCTAATTTGAATGGTCTTTTTAACGAGGACATGGGTAATTCCTCTAATCCTCTTAATGATGAAGAAGCTCTCCATGAGGTTTCTGTAGAACAACTTTCAAAATTGGATAACCAATTTGACGATTTTTGACAATGGATGTCTCAAGAATACCCTGATAGTCAAGCTCTTCCTTTAATTGAGGGTCTAAAACGTATGCTTCAAAGTGATAAGAATGGAATTGATATTTTGCGTGGTATTGCACACATTGTGGATTCAAATGTGATGCCTATGAAGAGTTGTGCTGAAACTTTGGGTTATACACAACCTCCTACTCAAGTTAATCATTCTATTTCTTTGACGACTTCTATTGCTAGTATACCTACTTTTACATCAAACATAATGACTACTTCAATACAAGACATTCCTCCTATGATCACTAGTCATGGGGGCAATCCCTCTTCTTCAATCAACCCTCTTCCTTCATTCAATCCAACTTCTTCATTCATTCCTTCAATAAGTGTTCCTATTATATCACCACAAATGAACATGACACAAGGGGGCAATTCGTTTTCCATTCCTCCTTGTAGTGTTCCTCCTGTCCAATCATCTCCTATGACTAACTATCATAGTGTCCCACCACCTTACTCTCTACCTTCTTTCAATAACATAACACCTCCATCACAATCTAACACGTCTAATATGAACTCTTCGACTGAAGCGACCATTAACAATCTTGCACAAACTGTCTCTTCTTTACAGCAACAAATTGCCTCTATGAATCAATCTAAGTTTAGTGTGCCCACATTTGATGTTGTGAGCCCACTTTCTCTTGACATTGTTCGAGCTATTCCACCTAAACATGTTGAAATTCCGCACTTGGAACTTTATAATGGTAAGGGTGATCCTCTAACACATGTTAAGACCTTTCAAACAATATGTACTGATTTTGCTTATGACCAAAGGTTGCTTGCAAAACTGTTTACTAGAACATTAAGAGACAAAGCCCTACAATGGTATTGCTCGTTGTCTTCCTATTCTATTACTTCTTTCAAACAACTTGCAAATGCTTTCATTCAACAATTTCAAAACAATATAAGTCCTAAGGTTACTTTGATTGATTTAATGCATTGTAAACAAGGTGTTAAAGAAAAAGTGACTGATTTCATTGGTAGATATAAGCATTTGTATGCTCAAATTTCCTTTCCAGTGCCTGACAATGATATTCAAAGAATCTTTATTTCTAATTTACAAAAAGACATTAGAGAAAAACTCCTGTTTTCTGAGTTTACTTCTTTCCAACAGTTGTGCGCAACTCTTCACAATTATCAATTGACTGTGAGTCAAATGGAAGAATCACATCCTATGGCTCCGAGTGATAAGGGTGATAGTAGTCAACAACCATTTGGGAAGTTTAAACCGAACAGAGAGTCCATTAAATTCAATGAAAACATCATCAACAACAATGTGAATGCAACATCAGGTGTGTCTCCTATTTCTAAGTTTTTCAAGAAAGAAAGAAAGTTTACTCCTTTGAATGAATCATTGCATAGTATTATGAATAAGTTATTGGAACAAAATGTGCTTACTCTTCCTCCTATAAGGCAAATTGATCCTGCAAAGATTAATTCACCCTATTTTGATAACAAATCTTTTTGTCAATTTCATCGTCAACCTGGGCATGATACTGAAAAATGTTTTGCTTTAAAGGGGAAAATTCAAGGTTTGATTGATAATAATACTATCTCTGTTTCTGGTGTGAATGATAAAGGCAATACATCTGTAGCTCCTCCTAACCAAAATCTTCAGATTTTCACTGATCCATTACCTTCTCATACCTCTAATGCGATTGATACTACTGATTCCTCTGTCTCACCTGATGATCTTGTGTCCATGACTCCGAATGTGATTAACTTTGTAGAGCAGCAGAAAATCCCTAAAGAACCTTCCATCACATTTGATTCCAGTGAAACTATCAGGGCACCTGATGGTCCTTTATATATAGTTGCAAAAGTCAAGAACACACCTTGTCGTGGAGTGCTTATTGATCCTTCTTGTATGGTTAATGTCATTACTGAAGAATTTCTTTTTACTTTGCAATTGAATCAAGTTATCTATGACAAAACAGATGTGGTTGTGAAACTATTTGATGCATTTTCTTCTCCTGCAATTGGTTCTATTACATTACCTATTGAGGTCCGTAACAAATCTCTTGATGTGAACTTTGCTATTATTCCATTTTCCGAACAATTTCGTGTGAAGCTTGGCTATCCTTGGCTATCTTCCATGAAAGCTATTGCTTCTCCTATTCACAAGTGTTTGAAATTTCCCCATAATGGTGAAGTTGTTACTGTCAATCATAGTCTCTTTAAACCAGCTGAAAGAACTTCTAACGTTCCTCTTGATTACTTTTGGCCTAAACAATTCCAATCTCTTCCTCCGCGAAGTGATCATCTTTTCAAATCTTATCAAAAGTGGAAAAAAGACATGATCCTATCTCTAAGTGAACCTAGAACACCTAAACTTGACATTCCTATCATTCTTGAGAAGGAAGTTCTTCCTTTGAAAGATAAAACTAATGTCTTTCCTCAAGAAGATTCCCAACCCATCCCTATGGATGTGACTATGCCTATGATTAATAAACTTCCTAAAAGTAGACCTATCCCTCCTCGTCATGATGGACTTGGTCTCCTTCCAAAACCAAATATTCCTACTTTATATGGAGCAGCTCCTCCTCCTTCCTCTTATGGAGAGAAGAGACCTTCCTCTTCTCCTATTGTTCAGCCTAAGAGACCACAACCTAAACACCCAAGTGATAAGGATGAGAACATTCCTCCTCCTCAATCTTCTCAACTTCCTACTAAGACTAGACGAAATCGTTCTGCACGTGAACGCCGGCGAAAGCATCGTCTTAGAGCTCAAACTTTGCAATCCCCAAAAACACCTTCAACAAGCATTATTCCATTTTCTCCTCAGCCGACGATTGAGCCGAAATCTCCTAAACATAAGATGCATGATGGTCTTGATCCTGTGCGAGTTAAAGATCCTATTTTTATAAATCTTGATGATGATATAGATGAAAATGTTATTCATGATGAAAATGCTACTTCTCCTGTTCATTCTGATAGTGAATATGAACTTGTTGATATTGATAACCATTTATCTAATGAATTTTCTAAAGCACTTATCGTAGCTCCTAGACAAGAACACCGCAACTTGGGATATGAACATAGCCCTTGTTTGGATCTTGTGATAGCTCCATCTGCTGTGTTGGATGTTCCTCCTCTAGCGTGTTCCCTGCCTTCCCGAAACATTGATCAACAAGATCAAGGGGTAGATGACGTGCTAGACTAGTTTCATTAGCATAGTAGATTCTCTCCTCCTCTCTTTCGTTACTTCTTCTATGTGTTATTCTCATTCTTCTATTTGTTGTCCTTAGTGTTGTCTACTTGAGGACGATGCAAAGCATTGAGATCTCTTGATCTCTCTCATGTTGACTCAAAAGACACATGTGTTCCCTTCTTCTAGGTGACCTTCCTTGATTGGGGAATGAAGAACAATTATGCATACATACATATGATATACATGAATTATCATACAGCATACTGACCCCGAGGAAAGCGAAGTCACCTCGTGCTTTGTGTTTTGTGTTTATTATCCTTGGGCTTATCTCACACTTGGGGGCTAAATCCTTGTGATAACATGCTCCTTTCCCTTTTTCATTTTCTTATATGTATCACTACCTTAAAGAAATCACCCCCAGTGAGGCGTGTGCGATCGCTTTAACATAGGGGGGCATACATCCCGTTCATATCTTTTCAAGATACTTGAAAATTTCTTGACAAATTTAGCTTTGCCTTGAAAATTTTTGATATCTTTCTTGCATGATTCATAGTGAGGGAACCTTGCTACTGATAGTCATGGTTCTCCCTCATGATCTTCCCTTTTACCTTGTCAATCGAAGTCGTAAGATCCTTAGTCCATTGGGGGCTTGGTGTATCTTGCCTCCTTGACGTGGTGAAAGTTTTTCAATGTTGTTTCCTTGTACTTTACCGGAAGTATGAGCGTACGCTTATACTCCCGCTAAAGTGGGGGCTAAATGTAGCGTCCTAAAATTGCGACACTTGCAATTTCGACCGCATTTGGTTCTTCACGATGGCGATGCAACACTAAACCTGAATGGAGACCCCGAAACTTGCTCATAACACCAAAAACTGCATTTTTCCAGCACCCTGGCCTGATCCTCCTTGCACCCTGCTGTCCCGGGAGGTGGGACCAGAGCGCCCAGCACCCTGGTCCTTCAGGACCAGGGCATCTAGCGCCCTGGTCCCCCAGGACCATGGCACCCAGCGCCCTGGTCCCTGGCCCTATTTTGGGCCCGGTCTCCTATGGGACTTCGGGCCTTTTTGTTTGCAAATTGGAAAATAACATTTCCTGGTCGGCCTAAGGTCGGGAAAATCAAATTTTTAACCCTAATTGGCAAGTATATAAACTAATTTTCCTCTCTCATTTGAGGGGAAGGAGGATGAAAAAAGGTGAAAATGATATTCAAACATTCAAGCATTCAAGCATTCAAGCATTCTTTCAAGCAATTGATCATTGTAAGTCTCCATTCAAGGCTAAGTGTTGCATTCAAGACAAGGATTCAACCATTGAAGAGGAGATCACTTACAACACATTACATGCTACAACATACAACATACAACAAACAACAACATCTATACCTTCGCATATAAGGATACAAACATCCTTACAACAAGGTATTAGTACTTGTTTTACATTACATTTACAACATTTCTCATTTCTTGGTTAATTCCAAAACTGGGGTTTGACCTAAGGGCAAACCCCTAATCCCTAACCCCCCAATCGTCTTTGCTTTTCTGTGTGTAGGTTGCAGGTACGCGGCTGAAATTGAAGATCTGGAATCCTTGTGCAGAGACGAACAGATCCCCCTTCATTTGGTGGATTTTTCAGAGGACCGTGTGCACGCCGGGCGCCATCCTCCTATCAACTTTTGCTCAAATTTGCAGGACAGCACCGTCTCAACATTTTACTGCTAATTCCAGGTCCGCAGCTTCATCCTATATCCCTAACTCAGTTTATAAGCGAATCTTTCTCACTTTCTATGCATTCCTAGTTCAATCTTTCCATCTACATTCTTTACAAAAGAGGGTATCCTTGCTATCGCAACCCTTGAAACTCATATAGAATCCAATCTTGCATTGTGTGGGATTGGATCTTGTGGGTTTCAACCCCTCTTTTGAATGTAAAGTCCCTCCTAAGTGAAAACCATCAACCCTAGTGACTCTCCCTTCTCCCTCCTCGGAATTGGGGAGGGGAGAACGACTAGGGTTCGATTTTTCCGCTTTACAGATCTATACAAAATAATTGAGGCCAGAAGGCAAGGAATAATTGAGTTGGATAAGAAAATTAAAATAGAAAAATTACTTGCAGTATACTCAGTTAACTCACCTAAGGAAATTGATGATCTGATAGCTCAGGCCAACCAGACAGTTTTTTCCACTACACACCGGCAAATTTCACTAATGGCAGGTAGAGTTACAGAAGTTTCAAAGGAAACAGAAAATGGTTGGGATATATTCTTGGTTGAAAAAGAAAAACAAGAAGAATATAGGAATCCCAAGCCCATTCTGGTATATTAGAAGGACAAAGGGAAAGGTAAAGTTGGTGGACCACCAAGTATCAAGATTAGAGACAACTTACCCCCACCTCCTTTAAATACTCCACCGGTAAAAACAACAACTACAGAAGATCAACTGGCAGCTGAGAGTATGGATACAGAGGATAATAATCCTAATTCTGAAGTCCTATATACTGTGAATGTTGATACTCAGAAGATCAACATAGTGGTAGATAAGGATACACCAAATAAATCAGGTATAGCCAAAGAGCCTTCGGCAACAGGAAACACAGAGCAACTGGTAGCAGATACAGAGAAAAAGATGAAATCTAGAACACAAACAGAGAAACCAACAAAGCTAAAGGCTCCAGAACAGATGCCACCGGTAAGAAATGAAGTAGGAAAACTAGTGCTTAAAGAAATGCAGACACAAACAGACCTACCAGAGGTCAATACAAGCTTGGTCACTTCCACTAGCACTCAGTTTGTTGGGTCACCATCAAATGTGACTGAGGTATTACTTGAATCTATCAAGAAAATAACTTATTATATCTCACAAGCTTATAAAGCGATAGATGATTCAATTCCATTTTTGAAATCAATAGGTCCTAATTGTAATATAGACAATAAAGATTCTTTAGGCCAGTTGGATACACTTTGTAAATATATTTCTGGAAATTTTGAGCAAACAAAGGTAGAATCTATAAAGGAAATTGTAGAAAAAGAGAAACATAAATTCTTTGAGGAAGGAATAATGAAGTGTAACAGGGAATTTGACACACTTCTACCAGAACTGTGTAATTTATTAAAAGAGTACAAAACTCTATACAAAGACACCTACAAGATAAAATTTTTGACCATAGATGTAGACAAAAAGATGAGCAAGGTACAGGAAGAGATCAATAAACTTGCAGATAATTTTGTTAACTCACCCGATACATTATCAGTTTTTGAGGAAAAGATAACAAATTTTGAGGAAGAATTGCTCAAATTGGAAAGAGAGAAAGAGAAAATAATAAACAAGGAAAAATTCTTGAGATCTAAACTAAGTCCAAGATTGGACTATTTAGCATCTCTGCGGAAGGAAATCTCAGAGGCACTAACACAGGGAAGCAAAACACTAGCAGAGCACTTGCAGCATCTCACCGGTACAGTATACAGAACTGAGACAACAATAAAAGACAGTAAGAAGTTTATGGATGGTATAAACTTAATTTTGGGAGATATTCTTCAGATAATAACTACCCAACTACAAGGTTGAGTTTATGGATTGGTACAACTACAAAATCTACTAACCTTTGTCATTGATGCCAAAGGGGGAGTAGTAGGATGAGAAAATTCAAAACACAGGGATCACATGCTTAGGGGGAGCTCTCCCATTTTTGGTAACGTTTTTGGTCTACACATTTTTTGGATATCTTTTTGAAATTTCTCATGAGTGTTGCCATCAATGCCAAAGGGGGAGATTGTTGGCATATGGACACTCCAATGAGACATTGTGTGTGATTGAAGGTTTTGTCATTGATGGCAACCTTGCAATCCTATGGCACCGGCAAGACATTATACCAGCAAAACATTATTCAAGCAAGACAGTGCACCGGCATTAGCAAGATCACTCTACACCGGCACCAGCATAGAAGAAAATATGTATACCGGCATAGAGGCCGACAGGATTTTTGATATGTAATATTTTGTTTATTTATTGTAAGCCGACTTGGCAAATCGTAAAATGACTCTTGTATATAAAAGAGATCATTGTAGACATTTGTAGGATATGGATAGGAAGCAAAAAAGAAAATTATAAGGTAGACCTAATGTGCGAAATATAGGTCAAGGGTATATGCAAAAGAACAGAGCAAGAACCGGTACTGAATCTGGCATTGAAGATGCTATTGTAAAGCAGTACAGAATATTGGATTTGTGTAAATCCTCATTGTAATTTAGTGTGACTTCTTATTGAGCAGTGTGCTCTAGGTAGTTGGCCTTCCTACATGTGCAGGCCCCTATTGTAAGTAATATTCTCTTATTGGCCAGTAAGTGAATATTGTGGGTCACAAATCCCACCGAGGTTTTTCCCACACCGGGTTTCCTTGTTAAACATCTTGTGTTATGGTGTTCCTTTCATGTGGATGTTTTTGATTCTGTTATTTACATTAATTCTTGCATACCAGTATACTGTTACTTTATGTTCTACATATTCAGTTTTAAGAAAATCTCATTACCGGTCAGATACTGATTCACCCCCCCTCTCAGTATTTGTGGGAACCCTAACATATATGTTAAATACAACTCTAAAGATGAGGTAATATTCAGAGAGAAAGAGAGAAAGAGAGAAAGATAGAAGGAAAGATCACATATAACACTTAAGAGAAAGATTCATCAATATGAAAAATACAACCTCTAAAGAGAATTGTGACACTTTAGAGAGAGAGAAAGAAAAGGATAAGGTTCTTGCTCCCCAAGTATAGAGGCAAGAATGAACCATGTTGTTGCCTCAAGATGTTTGGTATTGAAAAAGAATCACCTATTATGACAAAGAACCCCCAATTAAGTTAACTACTTGTGTTATATGGTGAGGAGAAACATGGGGGGTGAGTAGAGTACTAAGGCACTACTTTCTCACTAAAAAAGAGAGAAATATTTGTTGAAAGATATATGTGAGCCCTATCAAATTATTCTTGAAAAAATTCCTTAAATTCTTTACACTTTCCAAAAGAATGAGAATTGCCATGATGAAGAAGGCGATGCTCACTACCTTCTTGATTAGTTTTGCTAAACTTTACAAAAGGAAAAACAACATTCCTATTATACTTCAATTTCCAAAAGATTCTAGTTGCCAATTTTTTCTGATCAACAATAGGATTAGGCCGTGTCTCTTGTGATGTAGGACAAGAATTGTAAGAAGAAGAAGGATTATCATCTATGATTTTAACTATGCCTCTATCAATGAGTCCTTGCATTCCATTTTGAAAATTAGGACAATCATTGGTAGTGTGATCATTAGTTTGGTGATATGAGCAAAAATAAGTTTTTGAAGAAGAAGCACTTTTAGATGAATGATAGATTTTTTGTCTTGAAAGATGATCCTTGAAGTCTTGAATCATAAGGAGACCATCCATAGGAGAATTATGATAATGTCCTAGGCCTTCTATGCTAGCTTGTGTAGGAGGTGTAGACACCTAAAAATGTCTCATTAATTCTACACTAATTATTCGTCTATTTAATTAAGTAATTCTTTAATTATTTGATTAAACTAACTATTTCTTCTAATCATCATCCTTCAACACTCCTAATTATCAAATTTATATCATTTCATCATTTAATCAATTAGCCCTATCTCAATTATTAATTAAATATTAATTATTTAATTAATTATGATTTATTTCTTAGTTAAATAATATTTATTATTTAATTAATTCAATCTCCTAAGTTTAAATAATTTCATTTAAATTATTTAAATTAATTATTTAAATTCCTCCAATTCCCCAAATTAAAATTCCAAATAATTCCAACTAATTTCATTTCATTTTTCCCAAATTCAAATTTCATATCATTTCAATTAATTTCACATTTCCAAATTCACATTTCACTAAATCTGAATTTTAGTTAATTTCATGTGCATTTCAGCATTCAAATGACCAAATTCAAATCCAAATTGAAAATGAAAATCAAATTCAATTTCAAAATCCTACAATACATGCTAAAATCAGAACTGATTGATCAAATCAGTTGTCTAATCAGTTAACTTAGTTAACTCATCAATCATCCTTTTTTAACTCAAAATCAATTTTTTATGACTAATCCATCATTTCAGTCTTCTAATCCATCAATTTAATCTTCTAATCCATCTATTCAGTCATCTCCCTAGTCTATTCCATCTACTGATCAATCAATTGAGTTTACTAGCCAATCTATTTAGTTCACTCTCCAATCAATCCTGTTAACATATCAATCAAATGAGTTAACAAATCAATCATGACTAGTTCACTGATCAATCAATTTCAGTTTACTATCAATCAACACTTGAGTTCTATTTCTCACCCCCTTTGTGTTGAAAATCTATAAATTAAACATCATTTTCTCAATTCAAGCTAGAATCCAGAATCAGAGAATCATAGTCTTGAAAATTGTTGTCCATTTTATGCAGGATTTCAAGTGCAATACCTGAGAGCTACCTACATCAACAACAATGGAGAAGAGCAATAAAAGCCTTTCTATTTCAATTGAGGGAGTTTTAGATAGATTATTCTTTCAATTCAATTGACTTTGCATTATTTCATTGTCATTTAGGAGTAATATTGATTAGATTAGAGTTGTGATTCACTCTTTGATATCTGATTATGCAATTTACGCTTATTTTACCCCTAGAAACATTTGGTGAAATCGACGTGTAAGCATGCTAACTTTAATTATCTGTTTAAATTGATTTTACAGGTCTATACTCAAAAGGAGATTCTGATACTGCAATTATTTATGTAGAAATTCGCATTTGCAAATATCACACCGTAATTGATAGCATATTATACCGCAATTGATCAGTCCCTACACCACAATTACAAGATAAGTTCAATATTGCCCCTAGGAATTTGAAAAATGAATTTGTCTTATGTCGTTTTGTCATTATTTGGTCTTGTGCACCTAACCCAAAAATTTCATCAAATTCTGGAAATTTCAATTTCTGCATATAAAATGTATCTAATTCAATGGCAGGAAAGGTGAGATTTTGAATTTCAGGTGCAAGGAAGGCAAAACAACATAGGAGACAACAAAGGATATATCAAAGGATCTTAAAGGCAAAAAGGGAGCTCTGTAAAATCGAAGAAAAATAGGAGATTTCTCAATATCACAAAAGTATCTACCATTTCTTAGCCAAGTACAAATTTTATGATGACATTGATGTGATGGCTCGAGTGGTGTGGGATAATATCATTGCAAAATAATCCTTCTATCTTCTGTCTTTTTCTGCCGTTTCTTAAAAATTCAAAAACAAAAAAAAAAAATTATTTTTTAATGATGAGCAATTGATCTTATATCAATTCACAATTGATCAGTCATCACATTGTAATTGCTTAAACAACAATTCACAATTGATGATATATCAATTTGCAATTGATCTTACATCAGTTCACATTTTCTCTGTAGGTAAGTTGCAATTGTTAGATTAGATTTTTCTCTTTCTAGCTTGGTTTAGTTTTGGTTTTTATCAGAATTTCTTTCTGTCTATAAAAAGATAGAGCTTTGTAATTGGAAAATTAGGCTGGATAGACTAACATCATTTTCTAGAGGGGTAGCTTAGAAAAACTTCAATTTGGTGCTAATAAAATAAACCACAAACAAACTTGCCTTCTTTTTAACAATTGCAATGAAAGTTAAAACTGAACCCCATGCTTTTTTGGAGCAACATCTCCAAATAGATTAGAAAATCATTTCGACAAAAGGTTAAAAAGAACCCTTGTTTTTCATGTCTTTGAAGGGATAAGTATTATGCTATCTCCTTCAATGGGTGATCAAAAAGCCAAACTCTCTTCTTTCATGCTTTCATTTTATTTTTTGGAATTAAATGCTTTAGAAGGCCTGCCCTCCCAAATTGCCCTTAGGGCACCATTAAGGCTGGTGAGAGGTAGATGCAGAGATTGGCAGTAGTAGGGTAATAAACCCACCTACACACCTTGGTCTTCTTTACCTTGAGTCTCCCTACGATTCACACCTCAACTGTGAAATCAAACTCTTACCCCTAACCAGGGATGGCACGACACTTCTACCCACTTCTTAAGACCTATCAATAGCTTCCATGATGCTATTTTGAAGCACAAGACAAATATTGGCTTTTGAGGCCTAGACAAGCCTACTAGTATAGGTCTACCGACACAGGTTTCATAGGTTTATCGGCACTGGTCTATCGGTTAGTAGCCCTATTTCACTGTCTTTTTGGACTTTTCTCTAGATTACACCAGAAAACACCCTAAACAAATTTAGGTTTCATATACCCTTTTGGGATTACTACTAGATTCCAAAAGATTGGAATTCCACCCTATTCCTACACTCTTCAACACCTACTTGGGTCACATCCCTAATTGATCAGGTTAAACTGATTTCATAAAGGAGGCATATGAGAATGGGATCATAGGAAGGTTCCAACTCTTCAGGAAGTTTCTTCTATGTTCAAATACTTCAATTCCATCAATTCAACTCATCAGCTCATCATTGTTCATTGTATGTGTAATGAAACTCATCTAGTCTAATCTAAACCCTCAACCAATTTAGACTAGGGCTTGGTGGTAATGTACCAACTAACTCCTCTAACCTCACCCCTCTAGAATCTCAAAATACATGTCCCTAACTTGCATTATACACATGGCCATTGGATCCCAATGAGTAGATTGCGAGTTAGAGTCTTATTTGCATGGCAACCCTTGAAAATGGAGGGTTTCAAACCTACAAATGATAAAATGCTTATAACTTCCACTAAACTTTGATTCAAGATGTTAGACCAAATACATTGGAAGGGTGTTTTAGGGTTCTTTCTAACCAGATCAAAAATTCATCAGTATATCCCATGCTCTGTACATATAGTATGGAAAAATATCATTGTTATGGCGAAATCAAACTTTTTCTATTCACTTTCTCCACCAAACTTTACAAAAATTTTGACTCCTTTCCGACCCCTTTCTTCCTACAGTTGTCCAAGCATATATAAAACCTTTTCCAATGTCCATAACCAATTTTTGAATAATTAGGACAGTTGGAGAAGTAGTTGGCATCCTACTGACAACTTTCAAAATTTGCTTGACAACAAATGCAACATTTTGCAACTTAGGATAACATCGGTTATTAACCACCTAGACCTTATGGAAACACATCCAAGGTCATTATTTTCTATTTATTAGACTTCAAACACCTAAGACAACATCCTAGACATACTAACATTGAAAATCCAAATTCCAAGCCTTCATGGCCTAATAGACCTCTAGGTTTATATTCTCACCTAAGATATTATTGACCATACAAATAGGCATTCAATTACATCAAGGGTGATCATTGATCCAACCCATTATTAAATCACAAATGAACCTATAGACACTACCATGTTCTTGAAATAGATGTGTAGTGGAATGTGCTCTGCACCATACTCTCGACCCCAAAAGAAACTCAAGTCCCTTGAGTTGGGATGTTTGCAAAGTGAGTTTTGGTCTTCTCAATGGCCTCAGAAGTCATCCATGTAGCATCCTCTAAAGGTTGATTCTTCTATTTGACTAGGTACTCCAAGTTAGTCTTCCTCCTTGTTTTTGTGCTAACCCTTTGATCCAAAATGCACTCAATCTCAGGTTTGAGAGGGGAAGGAAGTCCTTCCAACATAGCTGGATTGGAAGAATCAAATGGACCTAGGACACAAAAATCATCCACAGAACCTTTATATGCATATATATGAGATACATTGAATATAGGAGATAAACCAACATCAGGGGGTAGATCTATCTTGTATGCATTTGTTCCACATTGTTTTAGGACCTTAAAAGGACCTATATTTTTCATGAGTAGCTTGGTGTACTTCTCCTTAGGGAGTCTTTCATTTTTGAGATGAATCATCACCATGTCTCCCACTTTAAACTGAACATATCTCCTTGTGATATCTACTACTTGCTTATAATTTTTAGTGGTTTGTATCAATCTATCTTGGACTTATTGATGTATGTCTCTCATCACTTCAGCAAAATCATCTGCTTGAGCACTCCTTTCAATATTCTACAATTCTTTGAGTTCAAGAACACCTCTAGGATGGGTTCCATATACAATTTGGAAAGGAATCAGTCCGGTACTTCTGTTCACAAAGTCATTATATGATAATTCTGCTTGTGGAAGAATAGTATCCCAAGTGACCCCATGGTCCTTAGTCAAACACCTCAACAAATTACCAAGGGATCTATTAATAATCTTTGTTTGTCCATCAGATTGAGGGTGATAAGTAGAAGAGAAGGATAAATTTTGTCCCTAACCTACACCACAAAGTCCTCCAAAAATCTCCTACAAACTTAGGATCCCGATCTGAAATAATGCTTAAAGGTAACCCATGAAGTCTAACAACCTCCTTGAAGAACAAACCTACAATATTGGAAGCATCATGTGTAACATTTCATGGCAAAAAGTGTGCCATTTTGGAAAACCTGTCCACAACAACATATATACTATCATGTCCTAATTTAGTCTTGGGAAGACCTAAGACAAAATCCATGCTGGCTGAATCCCAAGGTTTATTAGGGATTGGTAATGGAGTATATAGACCTGCATTAGAACTTGTCCCTTTTGCCCTTTGGCATACCACACACTCTATCACATACTTTCTAACATCTAACTGCATCCTAGGACAAAAGTATAATCTCCTAACCAAATCAAGTGTCTTATCAAGTCCAAAGTGTCCCGACAAACCTCCACAATGATTTTCTTTTACAATATTTTCCCTCATGGAGAAATTAGGAATACAAAGCTGACTACCTTTGAAAAGTAAGCCTTCTTGGAGGATATAATCAAAAAAATCAGTATGATACATGTCATTCATATCCTTACAAACTTCATAGGCCTCCTTGAAATCTTTATCTCTTTGATACATGTCTTTCAAGGCATTGATTTGCATGCTTTCCAATTGAATATCTTGGATTATTAATTTCCTTCTACTAAGTGCATTGACAACTTTATTAGCTACTCCTTTCTTATGTAGGATAGTGGAAGTGTAAGCTTGAAGATATTCCATCCACTTCATATGCCGGTGATTTAGTTTCTCCTACCTATTCAAAAAACTTAGAGCATGGTTGTCAGTATATACAATAAACTCCTGAGGTAAGAGATAATGTCTCCACTTCCTAAGGGATTGCACCATACCATACATCTCTAGGTCATATGTAGAATACTTTTGCTTTGCATCATTTAGTTTCTCACTGAAAAATGCCACTGGCCTACCTTCCTGACTCAAGACTCCTCCTATGGCTTTATTTGATGCATCACATTCAATAGTGAAAACCTTATGAAAGTCAGGGAGTACCAAAATAGGTTGCTCTGAAATCTTAATTTTCAAAAAATCAAAAGATCTATTAGCCTCCTTAGTCTAGACAAATTGACAATTTTAGCCACCTTTTATGGTTTCTATCATTGGTGCACTAACCCAATTGAAATTCTTAATAATTTTTTTATAAAAACTTGCTAATCCATGGAAACCTTTTACCTCACTTGCTGACTGAGGGGTTGGCCAATTTAATATTGCCTCCACCTTAGATGGATCCATTTTTAATTTCCTTGAGAAATCACAAATCCAAGGAATACTAGTTCTTCCTGCAAGAAGACACATTTATCCAAATTGATCTTCAATTGCTCTTAATGTAACCTTTGCAACACCAAATCCAAGTGTGTTAGATGTTCATTCCTGTCTTTCCTGAAAATCAATATATCATCTAGATATACTACTACAAAATGATTAATGAAGGGCTTAAGAACCTCATTCATGAGTCTCATGAATGTACTAGGGGCATTGGAAAGTCCAAATGGCATAACCATCCACTCAAATAGGCCTTCATTGGTCTTAAAATCTATCTTCGATTGGTCTCCATCTCTGATCCTTATTTGATGATAACCACTTTTCAAATCCATTTTGGAATAATACTTGGCCCCTCCTAGACAATCCATCAAGTCCTTCATTCTTGGCATTGGGAATCTATATCTGATTGTTATCTTATTGATGGCCCTAGAGTCAGTACACAACCTCCATGTTCCTTCCTTCTTAGGAGCTAGTATTGTCAGGATTGCACAAGGACTTATGCTCTTCTTAATGAACCCTTTCTCAAGCAATTCTTGGATCTGTCTTACAACTTCTGTATTTTGTTTAGGGGTAAGCTTGTATGATGCCCTATTAGGTAGTGTAGCACCTGGTAGGAGATCAATACAATGACTGATTTCCCTTTGAGGGGGTAAGGAATTGGTACTATCTGCAACTATTCCCTCATACTGGTCTAGCAGATTTTGAACTTCTTTAGGACCTACTTTCCTTTCTGTCTCTTGGTTCTTAGGCTTCTTCTTAGGTTCACCCCTAGGCTTTACAACTATGGAAAAACAAGGAGCATCCTTCTCCTTCAAACCTTTCATGAATTCTTTCTCATCTACTAACATGACACTATTCACAATGTGTTTATCCTTACTGTCATCCAAAAGAAGTATCATAGTGAAGTTCACCCCATTCTTGGTGATGGTGTAAACATGCTTCCTTCCCTCATGTCTAGAATCTACATCATATTGCCAAGGCCTACCTAGTAATAAATGACAAGCATCCATTTCTACTACATCACACAACACCCTATCTTTGTATTCACCTATTGAAAATTCTACCCAAACTTGCTCACTAATTAGGGCTTGTTGACCTTTGTTCAACCAAGACACTTTATAAGAATGGGAATGAGGTATTCTTTGCAAGTTAAGCTTAGTAACCATTTCAATAGAAGCTATGTTATCTATGGACCTTGAGACTACAATGACTTTACATACTTGGCACTTTGCAGGAGGTTCTGAAAAGAGATTTTCTCTGAGGTGGTTCTTTGATGGTTGGCACTTTCAAGAGGGTCCTATTGATCGTCAAGAGTTCTCCTTGCTCTAGATCTATAAACTTTGAAGTTGATGTGTGGTAGGAGGTCATTATTTTACTATCTTCTTCTTGTATTAGATGTGCCCTCCTATCACCTCCTTGGCTACCATTTCTTATTTTCTTAGGACATCTAAATGACTGATGCCCAACTTGGTTGCATGAAAAACACCTACCGATAAAGACACTAGGTCCTCTTCCACCAAATCTTCCTCTACCATTTCCCCTCTTTCCTCTAAAGCTACCTTTGTTCCCTAATTCTCCCTCTTATTCTTGATGGTTGGACTCTCCTTGGGGTTTAGGAGATGATCCTATTCCATTGAATCTACCTTTGCCTCTGAAACTTGTACCCTTTCCTCTATTATTGTGTTCTCCTCTCATTTTTTTTCTTCTCCTCAATCCTAAGTGCCATCTGAAAACACTTGTGCACTAATTTAGGGTTAAACAAACTCGGTTCATCTTGAATACTAAACTTAAGACCATTCATGTACCTTGCTAGCTTTTGTGTTTCTCTCTTTGGCATCTTTTCTTTAAGGGTAATCCTGTGGAACTCCTTAGTGTAAGTACTGACATCCAAATCTCTTTGCCTTAGATTTTGTAATCTCTTGTGTAAGATTATCTCATAGTCCTCAAGTACAAACTGCTTTTTGATCTCTATCTCCATCTTCTTCTATGAGATTATAGGTCTCTTTCCTTCTTCATCTCTTTCATTTTGTAGAAAGTTCCACCAACTAAGAGTTGGACCTTTCATTTTGGATTTAGCCACCTTCACCCTTTCATTTTCAGGTACCTCTTCACATTCAAAATAATTGATCATTGTTTCTATCCAATCCATACACTCTTTTGGATTCATCTTTCTAGAGAATGTAGGTAGTTTTTCTCTATTATCTCTTCTTCCTACCCTATTGAGGGCTTCAACAAATTGCCTTTGATCTGTCGACATCAATACTATCTCTTCTTCCTCTTCTCCTTCTCCATCAGATGCTGATGCAACTCCCTTTCTTGCATGGTCTTTCTTCAACCTTTCTATCTCCTCCTCCATGTTTTTATTCTTATCCGCCCGTTCCCTCATCATCTTAGCTAACTCCATGTTTGTCATGGGTCTAGTGGGAATCTCCTCACTATTCTCTATTGCATCTTCCATTGCTTTATTCTTCTCCAAGGCTCTTCTGAGGCTCTGATACCACCTGATGCAGAGATTTGCAATAGTAGGGTGATAAAACCACCTACACACCTTGGTCTTCTTTACCTTGAGTCTCCCTACGATTCACACCTCAACAGTGAAATAAAATTATTACCCCTAACCAGGGATGGCACAACACTTCTACCCACTTCCTAAGACCTATCAATATCTCCCACAATGCTATTTTGAAGCACAAGACAAATATTGGCTTTTGAGGCCTAGACAAGCCAACTAGTATAGGTCTACCGGCATAGGTTTCATAGGTTTACCAGCACCGGTCTACCAGTTAGTAGCCCTATTTCACTGTCTTTTTGGACTTTTCTCCAGATAACACCAAACAACACCCTAAATAAATTCAGGTTTTAGACACCCTTTTGGGATTACTATCAGATTCCAAAAGATTGGAATTCCACCCTATTCTTGCACTCTTCAACACCTACTTGGGTCACAAGCCTAATTGATCAGGATAGATCTATTTCATAAAGGAGGTATATGAGAATGGGATCATAGGAAGGTTCCAACTCTTCAGGAAGTTTCTTCTATGTTCAAATATTCCAATTCCATCAATTCAACTCATCATCTCATCATTGTTCATTGTATGCGCAATGAAACTCATCTAATCTAATCTAAATCCTCAACCAGTTTAGACTAGGACTTGGTGGTAATGTACCAACCAACTCCTCTAACCTTGCCCCTCTGGAATCTCAAAATACATGTCCCTAACTTGCATTCTACCCATGGCCATCGGATCCCAATGAGTAGATTGCGAGTTAGGGTCTTATTTGCATGGAAACCCTTGAAAATGGAGGGTTTTAAACCTAGAGACGATAAAACACTTATAGCTTCCACTAAACTTTACTTCAAGAGGTCAAACCAAATGCATTGGAAGGGTGTTTTAGGTTCTTTCTAACTAGATAAAAAATTCATCAGTAGATCTCACGCTCTGTATAGATAGTATGGAAAAATATCACTGTTATGGCGAAATCAAACTTATTCTATTCACTTTCTCCACCAAAATTTACAAAAAATTCAACTCCTTTTCGATCCCTTTCTTCCTATGGTTGTCCAAGCATATATAAAACCTTTTCCAATGTCCATAACAAACTTTTGAATAGTTAGGATCGTTGGAGAAGTAGTTGGCATCCTACTGGCAACTTTGAAAAGTTGCTTGACAACAAATGCAACATTTTGCAACTTAGGACAACATCGGTTATTAACCACCTAGACCTTATGGAAACACATCAAAGGTCATTATTTTCCATTTCTTAGACTCCAAACACCTAAGACAACATCCTAAACATACTAACATTGAAAATCCAAATTCCAAGCCTTCATGGCCTAATAGACCTCTTGGTTTATATGCTCACCTAAGAGATTATTGACCATACAAATAGGCATTCAATTACATCAAGGGTGATCATTGATCCAACCCATTATTACATCACAAATAAACCTATAGACACCACCATGTTCTTGAAAATAGATGTGTAATGGAATGTACTCTGCACTAGAGGGGAATGACCTAAGTGACAATGGCTAAAGCCAAGTAATCCAAGCCACTATAAATAAATATGTATGTGATGAAAATCATATGCGACGAGTGTTACATGTTGTCACAATGGCGCTATGCCTCCCTTAGTTCCTATACAATACATTAAAATTTGTAGAGCATAACCTCTACAAAATTGGAGACGTCCCTCAATGAAGTGTAAAGCACTGCTGATTGTGACCACTCGAATGAAACCCTTTCTAAACACCATAGAAATTAGAAGCCCAATAGAGTCAGTAAAAAGACACTTGTTTTATCATAGCGCAAGGGTGGGGAAGAATCCACCCCCAAGACACTCACCATATATCTCCCAGGATAACAAACCAATTGAGGAGCAATCTTCTTTGGTCTAATTTCCTTAAAAAAGGCAAAAAAATGGGCGCACCCTAGGGTGTGATAGGGTTGTTTGAGCTGACAGAGTATCAAGATGTGGGTTGTGGTAATACTTGTGACCTTTTGACCTTAGGAGAGTCTGTCTGATGTGATATTGAATTGCCCCAATATATCAAAATACAAAATGAGATTCTGAGAAAGATCCCAACATTCATGGAAATTTGAAAAAAATCCCTAAACAATTATTCTTTTCATGGTTTTATTCTTTTGATGTGACTGTTGTGTCCTTTTCTACACTTCAACAAATTCAAACATTGTAGGAAACAAATCACAACCTCAACAAACCCAAGCTTCACTATTCAACAAAATTGAACAAAACCTTAAAATAATGTTTCAGTGTTCAACAAGATCAAACAAAACCTCAACAAAGTTAAGTGTCAACATTAACATCAACATCATATCCAAACCTTTACACAAATTCAAAGATGATATACATGTTACTTTCAAGTGATCTTAGGTCCTAGGAATTCAATTCATGCAGAAGTACCATTAGAATCATCACACAAGGTCCTGGCACAAGTCATTTCATCAAGTTGCCATTCACTCACAAAAAATTAAATGTTGCATTAGAGTATAGGAATCATACCTAAGTCCATGGGTATTAGAGGAGATGAAGAATTTCCATTTGAACAACCCAATCTTCAGCCAAACAATGACCAATTAGCAATAATTGATGGTTTGGATAACCTCAATTGGGAAGTAAGAGTCAATCATGCCCAATATGATAGTTGAGGCCCTCATAGATGATGAAATCCAGAAGTTTGTTCATCTTGATGAGAAACTAAGGAAAAAGATACAAAGAGTAGCTGAGAAAGAAGCCATTAGACAATTGGTAGAAAATACCATAGCAACATTTCTTAAACCTTGTTAAAAAGCTAAGTGCCAATCATTTCTAGGGTCTGCATAGTTTGCATGGTAGTCTTCAACATATGGGTCTAAAAGGAAATGATAAATTCCCATTTGAGCAACCCAATCTTGGGCCAAACAACGTTCAATTAGAAATAATTGATGGTTTGAATACCCTTGCTAAGGAATTAATAGTTGATTAAGACCAATATGACATAGTCCAAGCTATCATAGATGATGAAGTTGGGAAGTCAGTACAAATAGACATAGACCTCAAAAATTGAATCAAAGAAGAGGCAGAATTAGAAGTTTTTCGATAATACGCTGAAAATATTGTGTTCCAATTTTGGAATCCTTGATAGTAAGTCATCATTCATAGATTGCATTGTCTACACTTTAGTCTTTAGGAAGTCATAGAAGCATAATTAGTTGCATTTAATCGAGTCTTGCATACACATCTTAGAGAGTCAAGATCACTTTGGAACGATATTCATGTCATTAACGCGTGCTCAAAAGGAAAAACACTAGATGGATCCTAACATTAACCCCTTGGTTAACCCCACATGGAATATGGATCTATCCACACAACAAACATAGGGTCACACACCTGCAACAGTGTCGACAAACACTAACAGGATGTCTTTCATTGATGAAATATAACATAACTTGACAAAAGAAGAATTGAAAGAATCCCAACAAGATCTTGCGACACTTATTATTCTCAACGCTCTCATCAATAATGATAGAGACATATATATCTCTCTCTTAGTCTAGAATGGGGCCAAGTTACCTCCAGGGGTAGAAATTTCAACTATAATGTCGCAGGGTGTGACATTGAATCAAAATATACCTCAAATGCCTATTGTAACATAAACTCAAACAACAATGGCTACATCAACACAAGGTATATCTCAAAGTGCCCATATGGCTACAACCTCAACATAGTCAATAGTGGCATCAAAAAGTACCAATCTTACATCTCTGACAACGCCCAATGTGATGATGCAAGCTACAATGGCTCACAACACTAGTTTGGCAAATATAACTCAACCCTCAATTTTAGTTGGTTCCACCTATAGTAGCCAGAATGTGAATCAAGGGACAACTAGCTCAACTCAGCCTAATGTTAGTCCATAATTTGCATACTTTTCACCACCTAGTGGAACTTATGGTGCACAATTACATGGTCAGTCTACATTCCAACAAGCTCAGAGGTAATCTAATACTTGTTGGGATCCAAGAACACTAAGAGGGGGGGTGAATTAGTGTTCTTCCAGTATGAACAATTTTTAGCTTTTTATACTATGCATATATAAAATGATAAACAAATAAACATATAATAAGAAGCAAATAAACCATCCACATAAATGAACACCACAACACACAAAATTTATACATAGAAACCTCAATGAGGAAAAACCATGGTGGGCTTTGTGACCCACAATATCAGTTCACTGGCCATATGAAAATAAATTACATATAATAGGGGCCTACACATGCAGGAAGGCACACTGCCTAGAGCATACTACTCATCACTAAAGAGCCTCAATGACTACAAGCTTTCTACTAAAGTAAATTATTGAAAATGAACTCAAGAATGAATCTTCTATGCCAAATAGAGTTATGGTTCTATCTCTGCTCTGTATTGGTTCATAAAACCTGAACTACAACCGACATCTCTTCTCCTCCAAGAATGCTTTCCAAGCTATCTACAGATCATTGCATGATATAACATTCACATACAAAATGATCTTCATACATATACTTCACATCATATAGTTCTGCTATATTTTCTTATATCCACATACTTCATATCTTCTCTATCTCTCAAAAATAACCTAGCAAATTGACCTATATACCTATTACAAATAATAAGCCTCATGTCGGCTTACAATTCATTTAGAAAAGATATTTGATGTCATCCTTCTCAATAATTACAAAATGATTTATTAAGTAAATCCTCCTTGATGTTGGCTTCCAATGAAGTATTGATGTCGGTGCCGGTGTAGCCTTGAATGCTTCAAAGCTAGTATCTATTGGTATATGCCTCCTAGTGTCGGTATATGACTTCATCTGATCTCGTTGCCATTAATGACAACAAAATGTATCCAATGAGTGTCAATTGCCAACAATCTCCCCCTCTAGCATTGATGACAACACTCATGTGAAAAATGGATTCCCTGCCGATATGCTCCCCCTAAGCAATACATTCCATCTGATATCCTGATATCCTTCCCATGTGTTTTTATCTAGTATTCTTTGATATTTTTCACATATATGCATACTCCCCCTTTGACATTAATGCCAAAGACCAGTGAAACAATTGATACAATTTCAGAACAAAAGAATATTGTTAGTTTCACTGGAGCTTAGTCATCTTCAAGATTTCTAGGTATGCCTTTTGTAATAACTGAAGATATGTATCCCAACCAGATTTGAAAGTATCAAAAATATATGCTAGTCCACTTAGTAAGTGGGTATGTGTTTCCTTCTCTTGGACATCTACTGATGTGGGTTTGACTATCATATCCATGCATTCTCTCTTATGAACACCCAATGAATCTAATCTAAGACTTACCAGTCCTCTTAGACTTCTTGCTCTTCGCATGATTTTATCTCTCTCCTTCTTAAAAGAAAAAACTTGGTTCTCCAAGGAAAAAATTTGTCCATCAACATATATGGTTAGTGCAGTCAATTCATCAAAAGAGTTAGCAATTTTAGCTATCTTATCATATAACTCCTTCAATCTGCTATCTACATTAGCCATAGGACTTTCTATGTTACAACACACTCTATAGATATCTGTACATTGTTTTAAACAAACCTCAATAGGAATAAGTTTGTCCTCAATTTTATTCTTCTCTATTTCTATAATCTGATCAAAAGCTATTCTTTTAGTTGTTGTGAATTTATCCAAAGCCTGTCGGTCTGCAATCTGCCTTAAAGATTGAAAATTGTTAGAGATATGCTTTCTTAGAGTCTTGAGCTTGCCGGAAGGGCCTTTTCCATCTTAAATCTGACACTCAGGTATTAATCTATGCAACACTGTGACCGATTGATCAATTTTTCCTTTATCTGTAGTACCTTCCTTCAGTAATTTCTGAGTAGCCATCATCATCAATTCAGTTGGACTCAACTCAGAGATTGATTTCTTCTCAACCTGAGAAGTATCGATTGCCAATAGCTTTGTCGGGGAATCAGTTTTACCTATTGGTATGGACATTTGAATTTACCTTGTCCATCTCAACCTCTTTTGCACTGATGGCATGGCCACTTGGTGTAGTGTTAGTTACTGTGGATAATTTAATAGTGTCTTGTACATTTCCTTGCTCAAAAATTGTTTGTGCTGGTACAAACTGTACACTCTCCTTAACTGCCAATTGTGCCTGAATATCTCTAGTTACTGCCAGTTGTGTCAAAATATCTATAGTTACTATCGGTTGTGTCAAAATTGGAGTTGAATTGCCCAAAATACCTTTCCCTTTTTATTTGTCAAGAATAGTGGAAGATGTGGCACTTGCAAATTCTTCTTGAGATGTGAGAAAGTCTCAGTTTTTCTGAAAGAATTTGGTCCATCCCTTACTAGTCTCATTTAACACCTCATTCACTCTCCCCATCATAAGGCTTATCTATCAGGGTTTACTACTGAAAACCATCCTATTTGTAGTATCTATGCATCTTTTCATTTCTTCATTATTTACAACACCACACAATTCCAAAAGTGCTACTTCCTTGATCTCCCTATCTCTCTTGACAACATCAAGTCTTCTAGCCTGAAGTTTATTATACAAGGATAAAGGTATCTCCTTGAAAATTTCAACTAAGGATCTCTTATAAATGTCTATATACAACAAAATAGCCTCTTCTAATTCATTTTTCTCATTCTCTTACAATCTTCATAATACTTTGATACATTTTTCAATATTCCATCTTTTGTAATTTCATCAATAAGCTCAACACAGGTCATTGTGGTCTTACCAGTTTTAGTATCATCACCCTTCTTCTTTTTACTTGTGGTTGTCAGTGTGACTGGTTTCCTCTCTTGCATAGGCTTCCTTGGCAGTGGTGGAGGTGCAGTAGGCTTAGTTGCCTTTCTAACAAGTCTCCTCCTAGGCTCTACCTTGTTTTGTTCTACTAGTGGTTGTACCACATTCTTCCTTTGTACCCTTCTAAAAGCTAGAGGTTCATTATCCTCAGAATCAGAATCAGAAGTGATAGGGGAAATGTAAACTTGTGGCTTCTTCATTTCTGTAGTACCAATCTCTATCAATTTAGCTGTCTGTTTGGATTTTGAACCCAGTTGAGTGTCTATCTTATAAATTACATCTTGTACATGTGCAGACATCTTTTCTATTTTCTTTTCTCTTCTATTCCTATTAAAACAATTTTTTACTTCAAGAGCCTTCTCTCCTACTGTACCAAAATGCTCTGTCTTATCATCTAATGGGGCATCTAACAACTTTTTTTCATAGAGCTAAAAAATGCTATCATCCACCTCATATCCAAGCTTAGTAATCTAGATTTTCCTAGGTTCAACCACTTCCATAAGAGTTTCATCAGTTTTTACCATGAAACAGATATCAGTGGAATACTTCTCCACAATGTTCTTTGATATTCTCTCCCTTTGCCTCATGTTTTCTTGGAATGTCTTAAAATACCCCCAAAATTTCTCATCTCTGCCAGTACCAAGACCGACGATTTCTTCCTTGATTTGCATACCTATCGGTATGTCATGAGCCTAATGCTTCTTCCTTAGACCAGGTATCTCATTCATGAAGTAAAGAATTAAAAGAACAATCAAATTTCCATATCTAAAAGTGCCTTTCTTGATTCCTTTGATCTTACCAAGGTTCAACATTAATTGACTCCTCATCCATTCACATAAATCATACTTCACATTGTTTCTTAGTATCTGATATGCAACATGAATGGATGAACTAGCAACATAATTCAATCAGTTGGACTGAGTTACCTTCTAACCTATTATCATGCTTGCAAACTTTACATTAGTCTCGGTGATTGTGCTTATCCTCATTGATCTGTTATCAGGAGTAGCACCAGTGAGTTTCTCGACCTCTGTGTTGGAAATTTTCTTGCCTGGTTCTTGTTTGACTTTGGGTAAGCTGGTGACAACTTGAATAACCTCCTTCATGATCATGTAATGCCTATCTAGCTAAGTAAATTCATTGTGAACCCCGCTCAGAACATATATGATAACCTCATCTTTGAATTTCGGTATGTACAGAATACCGGTTAACCCTAGATCCTCAATAGCTTTGTATTCTGGTTTGATGGTTCATGAGTCTCCTAGTATCATGGATTGATACATGCTTTTGATGTCCTCTATGCCCAAATCCTCAAGGGTGTAGTGAATGTATTCCTTCACATCTTCAACATACATTACATCGTCAAGAACCCTAGAAAATGCTCCCGCAGAGTCTTCCTTTTTAGCGATTTCGAGAACCTCCTTAAATATTGGCCTTAACTTATCCTTGAATTTGACAATGGTGGGATTTACAATTAATGTAGGAGTTGAAGATCCAGATGCCATTTCGAAAAATACCTGAAAGTGAATGTCGATGGAAGATTGAGTGCTTCAGATAACTGCTCAAAATCCTTTCACAATGCTTTTGCTCCCTCTTAACTCATCTTTTCTTCACTTTGAATACTTGAATGCTCGGTGAGTGAAAATGATTTCACTTACCCCCTTTTATCAACAAATAAAACCCTAATCTTTCTTTGTAATAAATGATTTGCCAACAACCCTATAGATGTCAGTTTCACAGTCATGTGCTAGGTGAACCTTCATCGATGATGAAAACAACTCTCCAGATCTCTTCTAGATCTCCTTAAGTCTCTTCCGGGGTAATATGCAAAATTTAGTAATGACTTTGCCAACCCCTAAGGCTTATGCCTTAGTTACTAGTGGAATTTCCTATTGGTGGAGGAATAACTTGTTCTACCAGTGGAGTTACCGGTGTAGATAAATCTCCACTTAGTTCTTCAGATTTTCTAACCCATATCTTGGTGTAATCTTGTTGTATTTCATCTACCTTTTTCTTTCCTTTCACATTATCTTTATCATTATTAACCGGTTGAGTCTTGCATCTGCAATACTTAGCAATATGACCTATTTTGTTGCATGCATAACATGTAACATTGTTCTTTTAAATTGCTATGACATATCTGGTATCATTTCTTGATCTACAATGATTAGCAAAATGTCCAAACTTTCCACATGCATGACATTTAACATTCATTCTGCAATCTTCTGATCTATGACCATATTTCTTGTAGTTTGTGCATTAACCAGGAACAAAATTGTAGATTTGATTTGTTTTATTTTTACGTTGTTTAGCCATATGCCCAAATTTATTGCAAACAAAACATCTACCATTGAATTTATAAGCATTAGATTACCTTACTGGTTTCCTCTGTTCTGATGAGTTTTGCATACCGGTTGTCTGATCTTCATTTGCAGTACTAGAGCTTTCACCTTGTACAAATCCAAGTCCTCTAGAATCATCAATTTGTCTTTATCTTTTCAATAGGTCATCCAACTATGCAACATTGATCCTAAACTTTTCTTTATACTCACTTGCAGTAGTCAGATCATCTCTCATAGTAGTTATTTGTCTTTCAAGTTATTGTTCATTATTTTGGGAGTGTACCAAATTAGTTCTCAACAAATTATTCTCATGAGTCAATCAACCACATTCATCAAATTTGTTCTTCAGAGATATAACAAGATTATCCTTCTTCTTCTTTCTATCTGATGAATACTAAGAGGGGGGGTGAATTAGTATGCAAAAAATCTTGGCACTAGAACACTTTACAAGACTAGCAGTAAACTGGTAAAACAGTTTAACAGACAAACCAGTTAACAAACATGCAAACCAAATAGCTAATAATGCATTTACCCACAAAAGCACAAACACCATAACAAAAGATATTTGACGTGGAAACCCAAATGGGAAAAACCACGGTGAGATGGAAGTCATAAGTCACTATCTACAGAATAGGAACCAGACCGGTTAAGGTCTTACAATATTCTTTACCAGAACAGATCTTGTTAGGAATCTCAATCTTTGTTAGGAGATAAGTCCGATTAAAGATTACCTTGCTAAAGTATTTTAGATCCATAGATGTGAACCACCTTGTTAGATGATTTACAAAAAGGCTTTTGGGCCTACTCGGTTAAGGTCTACAGACTTGTCAAAGATGTGAGTAATCAACAAGTGTTTGATCTATCTAATAGCACAGACTGCTTGGTTAGATCCTTGATAGCTAGTTCTTAATGCACTCCTGCATTACTTCAGTCTTCTACACATTCATATTCTTTCCAACTCTTCAACCATCTTAAACACTAGCAACCTCATCAACAACCTAAAACCCTAGACATGATGTCCTTATAAAGGAATCTAATTTCATGTCGGTCCAATAGGATTACATTATAATTTCCTAGGTTCAATGAACCTGGACATGCTTGGTACCACAACACAAAAAGCACCGTTATAGTGTTAGCACCGTCAAACAATCGGTGGATGGTAACTCATCACAAAATGTCAATTGGTAACTCATCACAGAGTATTACCGGTTCATACAAAATACCAGTTGCCGGTTTGTCAAAATGAAGACTGGTAAAAATGTGTTATGCCGCTTTAATCCCTCGTAACACTTGGGGTCAACATGCCGCTTCAAACCGGTAAACACATTATGCAAAACATCAATAGTCTAAAGACTATAATACAACATACCTACAACATACCGGTTGGAATAAATACCGGTTGTGCTCTAACTCATACATATAAAGAGGATCTTAATGCAAGTGTGTGTCCATCAATGACAATCACAACATGAACATCAAAAATGCCAACAATCTCCCCCTTTGGCATTGATGGCAACACTTAGGAAAATAAAATTTTGACATCTAAGTGTTTTACAACAAAAACATGCCATTAGCAAAATTGCTCCCCCTAAGCATATACACTATCCCTTTAACAATACAATGTATAACACTTTTGCATATAGAGAATAAACATTGAGATATCAGAGCATGTATCAAAGCATATAGCAAAATTTTAAATCTAGATACTTCTCCCCTATACTTCTCCAAAATAGATAGAGTACTTCTCCCCCTTTGCCAACAATGACAAAGTATCGCTGAACAACCCTATTTCCATTTGATATTAAAATAATAAAAGTTTATGAAAACAAGGAATAATACTTGTCAAAAATAGATTTATAGTCCTGCAAGAATTGTTTCATCGATAGAGACCAGGATTCAAGTAGGGAGGTGGCTACTTCTTTCTCTGTTTGCATTTGGGAGACCTATTCTTCCATGGCATCAACTGTGCTCATCTCCTGTGTAATTGTCAAAGCATCCAGGTTCAGATAACACTTCTGAAGAATTTGCAGACATGGGAGTAGAACTAGTTGTAGCTCCTACAAATCTCTAGATTGTGTGCTGATTTCTTGCTCCATTTTGGCTAACTGGATATGAAACCGGTGAACAGTTTGCCCATAAGTTGTGTTGGAATCATAAGGCGGCTTGAATGTGCTCAAGTAGGACTGCAAGTCCTGTTCAAGTTTTTTCTTCTGAGCTAGCACATCATCATAGAACAGATGGGGTTGACAGAATTTACTGAGTAGCATATTCCCCTCATCTAGAGCGTCCCTTATATCCTTTTGTTCTTTCTTCAGTTCAGTCCGGAGCTCATTCAACTTTTTCACCAGAGCTATATTAAGAGCCTTTTGATGCTCCTTCTTGACATTAGCCTCTACTACCTCTTCAAGGCTCTGCACCTGATCATCTACTACTATGCATAAGAGCTTTAGTCTAGCTAATGATGAATCGGTGTTTGGAAGATTTGTACTGGGTATCAAACCGGCAAGCGTATCCATAGCTGCTTGGATTACATCTTGCTCCTTCTTCTGCCGAATGATTTCCATGCACTCTTGAGCTACCTTGATACTCTGCATTAGCTCTGTTTCACTTGCAGACTGGAGATCTATAGGACTAGAGAGGTCAGCCAGTTTGGCTTGACTCCCGGTTGCCTTCGGAGTCTCCATCTGGGTGCTCTTCGCTGCTTCTCTTACCTTGTCCTCTTCCACTTTCTTCTTTTCCTCTTCTCTGCTTCCTTGTCCTCCTCAACCTTTTTCTTTTCTGCTTCCTTCTTCTTCTCCTATTCCTTATCTTCTTTTTCCTTCTTCTTCCTCTCTGCTTCCTTCTTTTTCTCCTGTTCCTTATCCTCCTCTTCTTTCTTTTTCTTTTCATCTTCTTGCTTCTTTTTCTCCTCTTCATCCTTCTTCTTTTTCTCCTCTTCATCTTTTTTCTTTTTCTCCTCTTCATCTTTTTTCTTTTTCTCCTCTTCATCTTTCTTCTTCTTCTTCTCTTCATCTTTCTTCTTCTTTTCCTCTTCATCTTTCTTCTTCTTCTATTCTTCATCTTTCTTCTTCTTTTTCTCTTCATGTTTCTTCTTTTTCTCTTCTTCCTTCTTCTTCTGCTTCTCTTCTTCATCCTTTTTCCTCTGCTCTGCCTCTTCCTTTGCCACTTCCTATCTGTCCTCGGCTTGCTTATTATCTTGTTTAGCCTATTGCTTCTGTCCTGTTGCCTCAGATGGTGTTTCTTGAGTATCATCCTCAACATCCAGAGCATCAACATCAATAGTGTCGACCGGTTCATCAACCAGATTTCCTTCATCATCAAGTACTTCACTCAGTTTGGATAAAACTAGTTCTTTCTCAGCTTGTTGGTTGGCTTTAGCCACTCGATGCATCTTCAGAGCATCTAGAGCATGAGTGTGTGTATCCTTGAGCACTTCCTTACCTTTTCCTTCCAATAACAGGAGTCTTCTTTTTCTCATGAAGAAAAGACCTTTGTATTTGTTCATTACATCAAACAGTTCCAAATTTGATACATTAGGAAAATGTTTAGCAAAAAGTTTTCTCATTTCCTATTCCTGCTCTATGGCAATGCGCCATTTATTGTCTAAGGACTTATACAAAGAATCTGTTGTTTCAGATCTAATTTTTGAAGGGGACCGGTCATTAACACATAAATATTGAATTATTTCTTTTTCCACTGCCTCCTTTTCATCATCATTAAATTCATCAAAATAATCAATTAAATCATTCAATAATTTTCTCCTAATGTTTTTGATAGTTCTTTGACAATGTGTCTATTGGCATATGGACACTCCAATGAGACATTGTGTGTGATTGAAGGTTTTTTCATTGATGGCAACCTTGCAATCCTATGGCACCGGCAAGACATTCTATCGACAAAGCATTATTCAAGCAAGACAGTGAACCAGCATCAGCAAGACCACTCTACACTGGCATTGGCACAGAAGAAAAGATGTACACCGGCATAGAAGAAAAGATGTATACCGGTACAGAGGCCGACATGATTTTTGATATGTAATATTTTGTTTATTATTGCAAGACGACTTGGCAAATTGTAAAATGACTCTTGTATATAAAGGAGATCATTATAGACATTTGTAGAGATATGATAATGAGCAAAAAGAAAATTATTAGGCAGACCTAATGTGCGAATTATAGGTCAAGGGTATATGTAAAGAATAGAGCAAGAACCGGTATTGAATTTGGCATTGAAGATGCTATTGTAAAGCAATACAGAATATTGGATTAACTTAATCCTCATTGTAAGTCAGTGTGACTTCTTACTGAGCAGTGTGCTCTAGGCAGTTGGCCTTCCTGCATGTGTAGGCCCCTATTGTAAGTAATATTCTCTTATTGGCCAGTAAGTGAATATTGTGGGTCACAAATCCCACCGATGTTTCTCCCACATCGGGTTTCCTTGTTAAACATCTTGTGTTATGGTGTTCTTTTCATGTGGATGTTTTTGATTATGTTAATTACATTAATTCTTGCGTACCGGTATATTGTTACTTTATGTTCTGCATGTTTTGTCTTAAGAAAATTACATTATAGGTCAGATACTGATTCAGCCCCCCCCCTCTCAGTATCTGTGGGAACCCTAACAATTGGTATCAAAGCCTGGTCCTCTATTTTTAGAAGCCTAACAGCTTGAGGAAGATCTTGACACTGGTAAAAATGGAAAATCTGATGAAGCAACTTGAAGGAGCTCTTACTGACTATGATGTAGAGAAGTTGAAAAATATCAAATTAGAAGATGATTTAAAAGCAGCTCAGGATATCATTCAGGCACTTCAAGAAAATCTTACTATTACAAGAAATAAGAGAAGAGAACTTTGTGCAAAATTGCAAAATGAGAATGATGAAAAGGACTCACTTAATGATATGATAAGCAAATTGAAACAAGAGATCATGACAACAAAAAATGAAATGCAGGATATGACTATGAGATTTTGCAAAGAGATTGAGGACAACAAGAAGAATGAAGAAGAATTGACCAGAAGACTAAGTGATGCAGCAAATGAGAACACAAGACTTAGCTATGAAAATGACATGTTGAAGACAGATCTGATGCATACTCAGAATGACTCGAATGAACTAATGAGACAAAAAGAAATCTTGGAAAGGGAATTGGAAACTGCAAATCAACACAAAGAAAAATTCAAGAAAAGCTCAGAAGAACTTGGTACCTTGTTGAAGAATCAAAAACCAAAAGGTGACACTTCTGGAATTGGATTTAAAGTTGGAGAAAGCTCTAGTACTACAAATACTCAGGATCACAGGAAACTGGTAAGACCTCCTAATACTTATAAATTCAATGGAAAATTCTTTAACTATAATAAATATGGTCATAGGGCAAACGAATGTAGATCTCAGAATTATCAGAATATCAATCCTCCCATCGGTCAATGCTCCAAATGCAATAAAGTTGGTCATAACTCTAAAAAACTACAAAATGAATGTAAGATGTTATGTTTGTGGAAGATTTGGACATTTATCAAATCAAAACAGACACAAACCAGCATAGGTTATGGTAAATCTATTCAGAATAATAATGTAACTTGTTATGCATGTAACAAGATTGGTCATATTGCTAACTTTTGTAGAAGTAAAGGTACATCGGTAGACAACAAAAGTACTAGCTTGAAAGGTAAAGAAAAGGTTGAAGAGGTTAAGAAAGAATTCTCAAAGCAATGGATTAGAAAAGTTGATCTAACTATTGGGAATACTCCTCCACCAGTAGAACCAACAAATGCTCCACCGACAGGACAGGGCAGTGCTCCACCGATAGGAAGTTCTTCATCTAATTGAAGAAAATTATCTTGAGGGTTTGACAATCTAATGACACATGTGCTATTATTCCCTCGGTTAGAGAAAAGAAGTTGAAAATCATTCATAACCGGCAAATAAAGTTAAGCTAATACATTACCGGCAAGCAATTAATGTGGTAGGTAACGAAAAAGACTTTATAAAAATAAGGTTTTGGCTCCATTTCATTTCACCATGATTTCAAACTTTCAGAGAGCAAGAAGATTTCCGAGCTAAGGCATTTTGAGCAAGAAGCAAGCACACTCCAAGCAATCATTCATCCAAGATAGAAAAAAAGGTATTTTATCATGGCATCCTCCTCTGCAATTGAATACATAGCGAACCCTACTGTTGTGGAAGTAATTAAAAGACGTAGGCCCATATTTCAGTTGGTCCCCGAAATAGAAAAGAAAGATGATACCTTAGGTGCATTCTCTCAAATCCCTAAAGGTGTTGTATATGCTGAAGACCCTAGAATGTATAGTCACTGCAATATTGAAGAGCTAGGAGATAAGGAAATCAAAACCATGTACAAAACTGAGATATGCGATGATACCGGCAATATCAAAGCTGAACACAAAATCATTGAAACCCTAGGATTCATAGAAATCCTTAGTATTCCTGAATTTCCTAAGGATGTAATTAGGATAGTATTAAGCAGAGTTCATGGAGAATTTTTCTGGTTAGATATAATTCATAAGATCACCAAGCAAGTGGTAAAGGTTGTCACACGGTTACCGGCCACTGATAAAAGACCAGATAAAAACAAGAAAGTTTCAAATGATTTAGTCATTGACCTAATAGGTGCAACGCCTGATAAAAGATCTTTAAGGGTTAATGATGTAAATGATACAAATGTGAGATTCATAAGCATGATATTAGGTTACAAAGCCACTCATGCCAATAGACTCAACTCAGTTTCAAGTTTATGCATCAAGAGTGCTTATGACATAATAACAGACAATGCAAAAATTGACATCTGTGAATGGCTAAAGGATGAACTGATAGACAACCTTGGGAAGATGAAGAAGGATAAGAAAGGAACCTTCAGATTTGGAAATCTATTAGTGTGTCTAATGCTTCATATAACAAAACAAGTTCCCGGTATAGGATATAAAGATTTCAGATATGACATACTGGTAGGAAAGCAACTGATAGAACTATTCAATACCATGGGCGACAATAAGGAAAATATCATTCATGACTTTTTCCAAGTACTAAAAACAAAAATGAAAAAAAGGACAAGGTTATCACAGAAGATTGTAGACAAATACAAAGATGATATATGCTTTGTTATCAAAAAGGATGAAATATGGATGGAAGCAGTCATCCCTAGGACAATCTGGGTAACAGAAATGGGCTATGAAACAGATGACCACATAGTGGAAACTTATGCCAAAGCACTTCTGAAAGCCCCCAATGAACCTAAAGAAGAAATATTTGGTAGTGCTGAAACCATAGAAAGCCAAATTCAATCAAAGAAAAGAGTGAAAAAGGTTGAGGTGTGAGAAAAGGATCCAGACAAGCAAAAGCCATAAAGGAAGATATATTAAAGAAAACCGGCATAATTGAAGATGAGTTGGCAGCCCCACAACTTGAAGCTCATCTATCACCGGTAGGTACTTCCTCAGAAGGAGATATGCCAGCAAATTTTAAAAGAGTTGTTAGGAAAAGAGATCCCTCACTGGCAACCACTCCTTCACCTAGAAGGACAAGGCAAAAGTAACAAGCTATGAGATCTCTGGTCAGAAAGGTCACACCTAAAAAGAAGCTAACCCCTAAGAAAAAGAAAAAGACAACAACTGACTTGGCACCTCTAGAAATTTTGTTAAATGAGATCACAAAGGAAGGAAAACTGAAGAACATAGGGAAAATTTATGACACCCTATCGGCTGATGAGAAAAGGTAAGTTGAGGAGAGTGTAATATTACACATGGACATGTTTAAAAAGTTTTTGTTGCAAGTCTTAAATGAAATTCCTGATGACTTATACAAAAGGCTTGAGGCCAGAAGGCAAGGAGTAATTGAACTGGACAAGAAAATAAAAATAGAAAACTACTTGCAGTATATCTGGTAAACTCTCCAAAAGAAATTGATGATCTGATAGCTCAGGCTAACCGGACAGTTTTTTCCACTGCACACCGGCAAATTTCACTGATGGAAGGTAGAGTTACAGAGGTTTCAGAGGAAACAAAAGATGGTTGGGACATATTTTTGGTTGAAAAAGGAAAACAAGAAGAATATAGGAATCCCAAGCCTATTAAGGTATATCAAAAGGACAAAGGGAAAGGGAAAGTTGGTGGACCTCCAAGCATAAAGATTAAAGATAATCTACCTCCACCTGTAAAAATTACAATCCTTGAAAACCAACCGGCAACTGAAAGTATGGATACAGAGGATGGCAATACAAATCCTGAAGTCCTATTCACTGTAAATGTTGATACCCAAAAGATCAACATAACAGTTGATAAAGACCCGTGTAAAATCAGATATAGCCAAAGAGCCTCTGGTAATAGGAAATATAGAGCAACTGACAGTGGATATAGGGAAAAAGATGGAATTTGAAGCACAAATAGAGAAACCGACAGAGCTAAAGGTTTTAGAACAGATGCCACCGGTAAGAAATGAAGTAGGAAAACCAGTGCTAAAGGAAATGCAGACACAAACTGACCTACCAGAGGTTAATACAAGCATGCTCACTTCCACCGGTACTCAGTTTGTTGGGTCACCATCAAAGTTAACAAATGTGACTAAGGTATTACTTGAATCCATCAAGAAAATAACTGACTATAGCTCACAAGCTTACAAAGCAATAGATGATTCAATTCCATTTTTGAAAACAATAGCTCCTAATTGTAATATAGATAATAAAGATTCTTCAGGACAATTAGATACACTGTGTAAATACATTTCTAGAAATATTGAGCAAATAAAGGTAGAATCTGTAAAGGACATTGTAGAAAAGGAGAAACAAAAATTCTTTGAGGAAGGAATTAAGAAGTGTAACAGAGATTTTGACACACTTCTACCAGAACTGTGTAGTTTGTTAAAAGAGTACAAAAACCTATACAAAGACACATGCAAAACAAACTTCCTGACTATAGATGTAGACAAGAAGATAAGCAAGACACAGGAAGAGATAAACAAGCTTGTAGATAATTTTGTCAACTCACTGGATTCATTATCTATTTTTGAAGATAAGTTAGCAAATTTTGAGACAGAATTACTTAAATAGGAGAAAGAGAAAGAGACAATAATAAATAAGGCAAAATACTTGAGATCCAAACTGAGTCCAAGATTGGATTATCTAGCATCTCTACGGAAGGAAATCTCAGAGGTATTAACACTGGGAAGTAAAACACTGGCAGAACAATTGTAGCATCTCACCGGCACTGTGAAGAGAACTGAAACCGCAATAAAAGATAGCAAAAAGTTTATGGATAGTATAAACTTAATTTTGGGCGATCTTTTTCAGATAATAACTACCCAACTATAAGGTTGAGGTTATGGACTGGTATAACTACAAACTCTACTAACCTTTGTCATTGATGCCAAAGGGGGAGTAGTAGGATGAGAAAATTCAAAACACAGGGATCATATGCTCAGGGGGAGTCCCTCATTTTTTTTGGTAAATTTTTTGGTCTACACATTTTTGGATATCTTTTTGAAATTTCTCATGAGTGTTGCCATCAATGCCAAAGGGGGAGATTGTTGGCATATGGACACTCCAATGAGACATTGTGTGTGATTGAAGGTTTTGTCATTGATGGCAACCTTGAAATCCTATGGCACCGGCAAGACATTCTATCGACAAATCATTATTCAAACAAGACAGTGCATTGACATCAGCAAGACCACTCTACACCAGCATCAACACAGAAGAAAAGATGTACACCAACATAGAAGAAAAGATGTATACCAACACAGAGGCCGACAGGATTTTTGATATGTAATATTTTGTTAATTATTGTAAGCTGACTTGGCAAATTGTAAAATGACTCTTGTATATAAAGGAGATCATTATAGACATTTGTAGAGATATGATAATGAGCAAAAAGAAAATTATTAGGCAGACCTAATGTGTGAATTATAGGTCAAGGGTATATGTAAAGAATAGAGAAAGAATCAGTACTAAATCTGGCATTGAAGATGCTATTGTAAAGCAGTACAGAATATTGGATTAACTTAATCCTCATTGTAAGTCAGTGTGACTTCTTACTGAGCAGTGTGCTCTAGGCAGTTGGCCTTCCTGCATGTGCAGGCCCCTATTGTAAGTAATATTCTCTTATTGGCCAGTAAGTGAATATTATGGGTCACAAATCCCACCGAGGTTTTTCCCACACCAAGTTTCCTCGTTAAACATCTTGTGTTATGGTGTTCTTTTCATGTGGATGTTTTTGATTCTGTTAATTACATTAATTCTTGCATACCGGTATAATGTTACTTTATGTTCTGCATGTTTTGTCTTAAGAAAATTACATTACAGGTTAGATACTGATTCACCCCCCCCTCTTAGTATCTATGGGAACCCTAAAAGTGTCAAAGATTTGTAGGAGGAGATATCAATATTTACCAGTGTAGATGATGCTGGTTCATTCTTTGTCTTCTTTCTTGTCTGTCTCGCCTTCTTGGGTTGCTCCTCAGACATAGTTTCTTCTGAGTCTGGAGAGTTGCTTTTTGTCTTCCTTTTCCTCTCAAAGACTTTAGTCGGTGCTGCTTCTGGTTTCTTTTTGGCTGGTGACTGCTTGGTCACTTTTGGAGTTGCAGTAGTAACTAATACTGATGCTGCAGGCACTGCCTTTGCCTTCTTTACTGCAAGTTCTTTTCATTTCTTCATAGAGGGTTCCTCGACTGGTGCTATCCTCTCTAGGTAGGTGCCAGTTCTCTTTGCCTTAGGATCAAGCGGTGAGGCAATAAGGGTAGAGGCATACCCTTCCAGCATGTCTGTGTAGGAGAAAAAGTGCAACTAAGCAAACATGCCCAAATCTCACTTTCAACCACACACTTATGGAATACGAAAGAGCCTAGAGGTATCACACAATTGGCTACTTCTTTTTGTGGAAGAGAGAGCCATGGGATACCTATTAGGATTTCTATTCCTTTGTTGTAATTGAAAGATGAAATGATGCAAGTTCAATCCCTAACCCCAAAGTGCAAGTATGAACTAATAACAAGATTACAGAATTGAACTTAAATGATGGAAAGCTGTAAACACAAGGACAAGACAAGAATGCAAATGCATACCCAGAGTTCAAATCTGACTGAAATGTTTGGGATGGGGGCACGGGCGCCACTGTCCTAGGGACCAGGGCACCCAGCGCCGCTGTCCTGGCAGGACCAGGGCGCCCCACGCCCCTGTCCTGGTCTTTTGCTCTGAAATTTGGTGTGAAGTTCGATCTCCGTCTTCTTCTTCCGGATCTGTAACTTGCGGCGTCGTCTGAGTCCCGAAACCTGCACTTATATCTGAAAAGGTGTTTGGGCAGCTATATAGGGTTTTGCCTTAGTCAAACCCCCACTTCGGTGATTTCCACCTCCACGAATAGCCAAGTTGTATTGTAAAATGTATTGTGTGTGCAGACCTAGTGTGTGTGCAAGGTCCTTAAATGCAAGAAAGCAAACTAGAGCAACCTAGAAAGTAAACCCTAATTGCTTGTAAATGATAATGTAAATGCTCTAAATCAAGATGCAAAGTGATCTAAAGCATGAATAAAGGATATATTGAAGCTTATGCAAAGACATGAAAACAACATGAAATCATACCCAACCCTCAAGGGAGGAGTACAAGCCAATCTTCAGTTGGTAATCTCCTATTGTTCTTCAATGTCTTCCAAGCCCTAAATGGATGAATGAAATTGATAAATTCTTGATAGAAGGATGTTGAATGTTGTTGAAGTCTTCAAAGATCTGCTCTTTCGCTGCATATGAGGTTCCTGAAAACAAAAATCGGATCCCTTCAAATGAAGAAAGAGAGCTCTTATATATGAAACCCTAGGTCTTAATTCCAACTTTTGGCCGACCTAGAGATTGAATCTCCCGCCAATTTCTTAGGGTTAAGCTTTATTTTATGATTGGATCGTGCTCCTAAAATTTCAGGAAAAATGTCTGGGACCATGTTGCACTCCGGGCGCCATGGTCCCGACAACTTTTCACCAAATTTTCAGGGCCGTCGGATATGATGATTTTAGATAGAATCCTGAAGTTACAGGTGATTTCGAGATGTTTTGACCCCCGAAATCAAGCCCCCAAGTTCAAAATAGGACCTAATTAGGGTTTTTGATTAAATGATGTATAGGAGGAATAAAATGAAAAAGGCACACTTTAATGAAAGGGCCCAACTTTATGATATGGGAGATGATAAAATAGAACCTTAGACCTAATTAATTTAATTAATTAAGTGCTAAAGGGGAAATGCAATGCAAAATGCAAAATGCGCCAGGGCGGGTGCTAAACTAGGTGTGAAATTGTACAACCCTAGCAAGTGCATACAATTTACGACGCTACATTTAGCCCCCACTTTAGCGGTCATATGAACACTAAGTGCATATGCAAGCTAAAGTACAGAAAAGTAAACATTATTTGAAAAAGGATATATCCATAAGTCTGTCGAACGAAGCCCCCAGCGGTATCTGCAGTACACAGTTAGGAACCACACCCTACAAAACACACGTTAGATCACAAAATCACCTAATGCTTACTAAGGAAGGTGATGAAAATTCAAGGGTAGCTATATGCCCCCCCTGTTTCGGCTTGCTAATTTTAGTGAGTTGAAACAGGGTATCATGTTTACCACTTCGAATTGTTAAAGAATATTGATGACAAATGCTCACAAGAAGATTTGATATGAGATCAAAAACTAATGGAGAATCATTTGGTAAGAAAGAGGACTAAATCTCAATTCCAACACAACAAAGAGTGTGAGGATTTGAGAGTTCTCTAACACGAGATGAAGGATGTAAATGGAAACAAAATGCAAAGAGAAGAAAAGAAAGGAAAAAAAGCATGAATACACACATTGGTGATCCATGAGAAGAATAGTGAGAGAGAAAACATGGACTTCTCACCCCTAGATCTTGTCTAGGTGATCCATGGGAAAAAGGACATGGAAAACTAGCCCCCAGAGTCTGTCTAGGTGATCCATGTAAGGGAGGAGAGTGAGAAAGTCTAGCCTTATGCCACTAGTTCCACTCAACCTCGTGCATGTGTGTGTAAGGGAGGTTAGAAGCACCTCATAGGAGTCTATGCCCGAGTATGCTACAACCTGTATATGTATAATACAAAAGCGTGACATCTCGCTCTAAGAGTCTGTGCTCTGGTTCCGAGAATAATCACCTTGCATAAAAGAAAAATAGAGACATCTCGCTCTAAGAGTCTGTGCTCTGGTTCCGAGAATGACCCATTGCTCAAAAAGTGTAATGTTTATGTCATAAGCAAAGTAGAACAAGGATACCTACCTTCATCACAAAAGAAGATACCCCAAAAAAATGCAACAATGTCATAGATCCAAGCAAGGGAGTTTTTGCACTCTTTAAGTAAGGATAAGATAGTTGAAAAGGGATATCTTGTAATATGTGTAAAGGAGATCCTTAGAGGAGAAGAGATCTTTGTACAAAAAGACACCTATCCCTGAGAGGACAAATATAACATCTTCTAGAATAAGACAAAGAAGAGAATAAGAATGCAATACTTCCTTCTTTTGTGAGGTGAAAGTGATTCTTAATGAAGGATGACACTCCTTTTAACCCAATTGGGAGAGTGAATTCGTTATGGATGTATTTTACCAAGTGCAAAAGAGGTTGTAGTCAAGGACTTACACCTTGAACAAACAACAACAAATGCGTACAAGGAATAACATCACGTAATAAAGTCCACATCATCCACAAAATAGGAAAAAGTGGATCCTTAGGTAAAAATAAGGAACGATCATTGCCTCAATGAGAAGGACTTACACAATCTTCTAGGGAGAGATTTGGACATAAGCAAAAGAAGAGATGTATGAAATCACTCTTGTCCCCATAGGAACAAGAAAATTAGGCTATTATGTTGCTTCAAAAAATATGATTGCACTTGAAATTGTACCATCATGAATGACAATGAGCCCCCAGTAAATGAGCTACCAATGTCACATAATGATGAGCAACATAATAGCCATTAATGTTATTTAAAGATATGATAGATTGAATGAGGTATTTGAATATGACATGCTGAATGCTCAACTATAAGTGAGATCAAAAACATGTATAAAGTGATAAAAATTGAAGAAGAAAAGTCACATGAAATCTTAGAAGAGGGATGAGTGTAATTTATTAGAGCCTTATCCCTAGAGGAAAGGACTTTATGATGAATAGGAGATAAAGATTCATAAGTGGATTTAGAAATTTGAGGGGATTCATAAAGAGATTTGTTCATTGCCAAGATTTCCTTATGAGGGGAATGAGAGTTGATAGAAGTAGAAGATGATTTAGTTGAAGTGAGATCATCATCACTACTAAATATAGCATTCACATTGAGAGATGGTCTTTTAGATGCTTTGGTGCGTTTGCAGGGATTATAGCCAAGTCCAAAGGCATAATTGTGAAAATTAGTCTCTAGAGGAACTTTTATCCCTTGTTCATGAGCACCACAACCATTTCCATGATACCCATGCTTAGCAAAAATGCAAAAACCACGACCATAACGATCAACCATTTCAGGAAGAGAAGGTGGTTTTTCATAAGACAAAGAATCAAACTCTTCATAATTAGAGGTGTGAGGAGAAGAAGTTTGAGAAGTAGCCACAAAATTATTGCTCATAGGTTTAGGTAAGATTGATTGATCTCTAGTTTCTTCCTTCTTTTTACCTTTAAGATCTCTAGGAGGAACCCTATACTCACCTACAAAGGTGGGATTAAAGTCAAGGGATCCCCAATCGTCTTCTGCGAGAACCTTCTCAGGATCAAAAGCCTTTTCATGTGTAAACTCAAGTCGAGAAGGATCTTCTTCAGGAGCTTTAAACTTATCCAAAGAATTTTGATTATTAGAGGGTGATGATTCATCCATAGGTATCTTGTTTAACGAGTCATTACTAGAAGAGGAAGGCTTAGAAGAACTCCCTTTGGAAGTAGATGTTTGTAAACAAGCCTGAAGATTAGTATCACCTATCAAGGTATATGTCTTATTGTTATAAATAAATTTGACTTGTCTATGCAATGTAGAGGGGACAGCTTGCATACTGTGAATCCAAGGTCTCCCTAATAACAAGTTGTATGTTAGATTTCCCGACATAACATGGATAGGAGTAGGCAAAGTAACAGGTCCCACTGTGATGGGTAAGGTGATAATACCTAATGAAGACTTAGCCACATTATCAAAGCCTCGAATGGGATGAGAGTCAGGCTCAATAAGGGATGTATCCACATTCATCTTATGCAATAGATTAATGCTACACACATTAAGGCCAGAGCCATTATCTACCAGTGTTCGTCTTATATCCGTGTCATTTATGATAACCACAATCATCAAGGGATCATATTGTTGTTGAATTTCACTAGTAGGCAACTCATCTTGAGTAAACACAATTTGAGCTTTAGGATTCATCACAGAGTTAACCAAAGATGCTATATTACTAGATGTATTAGGTGGAGGAACATTCAAATCTTTCAAGGCATCTTGTAACATTCCATGATGAGTGGAAGAAGTTTGGATCAAATCCCAAAGGGATATCTTAGCAGGGGTAGCTTTAAGTTGTTCTATGAGATCATATTCCTTACCAAGAACTTGTGAAATACGTGGAGCTTGCGGAAGAATTGGTTGAGAAGGAGGAAGTGAAGTGGGGATAACTGGAGGAGGATTAGGTTGCCTATTATTTCTAGTATTATAGGTATGGGCAACCGCATGATAACTCTCTCTAGTTAATTGCTTAGCATACTCATAAGGGCTCTTAGAAGAATAACCTCCTTGCACAGTAATAATAGGTTTCTTAGGAGTGCAAAAAGAATCATTAGCATAACCACCTTGAACCACTAAGATAGGCTTATTTAAAGGTTGATAATTTTGAGAAGGACAAGCACCTTGGACAGTGAAGAGAGGTTTGTTAGGTGTCTCATTCACATGTATCAAATTGATTGAGGATGGTTTAGGAGAATGAACAAAAGTGTTGAAAGAATTATTGATAGTCTTCTCCTTCACTAAAATCTTATCACAGATCAAATCAATTTTAGGAGAGAGACAAGGGATAGGCATTGATGTTCTAGTAGGAAAAGTAATACTAGGAAAGGTCATATCATCCTTTATCATCAAAGGATCTACATGGGGAATAAACTTTGTAGGAGAAGGATCAACATTACTCTCTAAAGTATCGCTTTTGAGAGGGAGATCTTTGAAAGAGATGTTAACCATCTTTCTTTGAACTAAGGTATCCTTATGAGTAGAATCAAGTTGAGGAGAGGGAGATGCTTTATTTTTAGAGGGAGAATAATTGAGATTCAAGGAAGGTGAGAAATTATCAAGGGAGAGAGAATAATCTACACCTTCTTCTAATGGTTCATCCCAAATAGTGAAGTTGTTGAAAGGAATGTTTGAAGTATTCTCAATTTTGGGAGAGGAGATAACATTGTTTATTAATTCCTCATCCTTAGAAGGGAGAGCATCAATAGATGTGTTAAACTCATCCTCTTTCCTCAAAATATGTTCAATATGATCTTTAGGGGAGAGAAAATTAAGGAAATTGCTTATTATTTCATCTTCTTTCTCTAAGGGATGCTTATGGGTAAGACAAACTTTAGGAGAAGGGTAAGCATTTATCATTAATTCATCATCTCTAGTGGGAATTTTGTTGGAAAAGGAAATGCCATCACTAGGAAATGTAGGGATAATGTCATCTTCTTGCACAAAAGGATCCTCATGAAGGGAGTGTTTTTTAGGAGGAACATGAACATATTTCTCCAAAGATTCATGCTTAGGAAGGAGATCTTTGAAAGACGTGTTCATAACCTCTTGTTGCACCAACATGCCCCCATTGGAAGGACCAACTTTAAGAGAAAATAAGTCTATGTCCATCAATACCTTTTCACTTAGAGAGGCATCATGTAGGGAAGGTGAAGTAACATTAAGAAAGGTGTTTATGATATCATTCTCTTCCTCTAGGATAGCTAAATAGGAAGGGCACATTTTAGGAGAGTTGTCAAGATCACTCTTAAAGTCTTCATCCTTAGAGCATGGGAGAGTCTCAAAGGGATTGGTAGCAACTCTTTTAGGCACTAAAATGTTGTTATAGATGGGGGGAGGTTCTTTAGAAGAAGGAAAAATTGAAACAAGGGAAGCTAACCCATTATCACATCTATGAAATGAATGCATCATGACAACAATTTTCCTCTTTCAAATGATAACACATGCAAAATAGAAGGAAATGTTCAATTTTAACCAATGCAAGCACTTAGAATGTAGATTTAGAAAATGAAATTTATGATTCAAATGAGTTCCTAAATCAGATTTGAAATTATTGATCCCAATTAAGCTATACACAAGTTCAACTTTGAATTGAAAAATTAGGGTTTTAGCAAAAATTTCCTCTAAATTTTTGAATCTTGCAAGAAATTAAAACTTGTAAATACAAATTTGAATTTGAAATAGCATAAACACTCAAATTTGAAAACATAAATCAGAATTTAGAGAAGATTGGAGTTCACGTCGGGTTCACCAAAATGTGTAGGAGAAAAAGTGAAACTAAGCAAACATGCCCAAATCTCACTTTCAACCACACACTTATGGAATACGAAAGAGTCTAGAGGTATCACACAATTGGCTACTTATTTTTGTGGAAGAGAGAGCCATGGGATACCTATTAGGATTTCTATTCCTTTGTTGTAATTGAAAGATGAAATAATGCAAGTTCAATCCCTAACCCCAAAGTGCAAGTATGAACTAATAACAAGATTACAAAATTGAACTTAAATGATGGAAAGCTGTAAACACAAGGACAAGACAAGAATGCAAATGCGTACCCGGAGTTAAAATCTAACTGAAATGTTCGGGATGGGGGCGCGGGCGCCACTGTCCTGATTCTGCCCCTGAAACTGCTCTGAAAACTGTTGTTTTGCACTCTGGAAAAGCTTTCAAAAATGCTGAAAATGTTGTCTGTCAGGAGGACCAGCGCGCCCAGCGCCCCTGTCCCAGGGACCAGGGCGCCCAGCGCCCCTGTCCTGGCAGGACCAGGGTGCCCCATGCCCCTGTCCTGGTCTTTTGCTCTGAAATTTGGTGTGAAGTTCGGTCTCCGTCTGTTTCTTCCGGATCTGTAACTTGCGGCGTCGTTCGAGTCCCGAAACCTGCACTTATATCTGAAAAGGTGTTTGGGCAGCTATATAGGGTTTTGCCTTAGTCAAACCCCCACTTCGGTGATTTCCACCTCCACGAATAGCCAAGTTGTATTGTAAAATGTATTGTGTGTGTAGACCTAGTGTGTGTGCAAGGTCCTTAAATGCAAGAAAGCAAACTAGAGCAACCTAGAAAGTAAACCCTAATTGCTTGTAAATGATAATGTAAATGCTCTAAATCAAGATGCAAAGTGATCTAAAGCATGAATAAAGGATATATTGAAGCTTATGCAAAGACATGAAAACAACATGAAATCATACCCAACCCTCAAGGGAGGAGTACAAGCCAATCTTCAGTCGGTAATCTCCTATTGTTCTTCAATGTCTTCCAAGCCCTAAATGGATGAATGAAATTGATAAATGCTTGATAGAAGGATGTTGAATGTTGTTGAAGTCTTCAAAGATCTGCTCTTTCACTGCATATGAGGTTCCTGAAAACAAAAATCGGATCCCTTCAAATGAAGAAAGAGAGCTCTTATATATGAAACCCTAGGTCTTAATTCCAACTTTTGGCCGACCTAGAGATTGAATCTCCCGCCAATTTCTTGGGGTTAAGCTTTATTTTATGATTGGATCGTGCTCCTAAAATTTCAGGAAAAATGTCCGGGACCATGTTGCACTCCGGGCGCCATGGTCCCGACAACTTTTCACCAAATTTTCAGGGCCGTCGGATATGATGATTTTAGAGAGAATCCTGAAGTTATAGGTGATTTCGAGATGCTTTGACCCCCAAAATCAAGCCCCCAAGTTCAAAATAGGACCTAATTAGGGTTTTTGATTAAATGATGTATAGGAGGAATAAAATGAAAAGGGCACACTTTAATGAAAGGGCCCAACTTTATGATATGGGAGATGATAAAATAGAACCTTAGACCTAATTAATTTAATTAATTAAGTGCTAAAGGGGAAATGCAATGCAAAATGAAAAATGCGCCAAGGCGGGTGCTAAACTAGGTGTGAAATTGTACCACCCTAGCAAGTGCGTACAATTTATGACGCTACAATGTCGTACATCACCTCATAGCCCATTGGCTCCACTTCTTCCTGTCTAGGCTCAACGGCCTCCATTATGCATTTATCTACTTGGATGGTGAAGCAAATATCGTCTTCGTATTTCTTGATGATGTCTCTTGATATCCTCATCCTTTGGCTCATTTTTTGTCTAAACTTATCAAAATACTTGTTCAGAACTTCAGGATAACCGGTTCCCACTACTTGCAAACTTTCCTTTATTTGTTTGGTAACTGGTTGGTCCGCAAACCACTGAATGTCTCCCACTCCTGGGAAGTATCCTTGAAAGTAAAAGAACAACCCAACCAATAGTTGTCCAAACTTGAACCTCAGTGCATTATCTTGTTTGATTGATTTCAGGTTCAATAGGAGTTGCCTCTGCATACCGGTGCATAGGTCAAATGATGCATCCTCCTTTATCATCCGGTAAGCAGCATTTACCACTGTAGCAGATACAGAGTTAATCCTGCTGGCTAAGAATGTCTGGTATCCAATCACCATACACACATACTTCACCAGATCATCCTTGATAGGATTTACTATCATGCCTTGTGAGTCGCTCATTGAACCGGTGAGCTTGGCCATTTCAGTTTTTCTTACCATTCTTAGGGTTGGCACTTCCCATGTGTTGTAGAATTCAGTGACTGCATGAATTGCCTACGGCGTGATGTCATGTGTTCTTTCCAGGTACATCTTATCACTATAGACTCTGCTAAGAATGATCCTTATGTGATCCTCTGTAAAATCTTCCAGGAAGTAGACAACATTGTGGAGCTTTTTCTTCTCTAAAATATTAAATTTCGGTTTGATCTTCTTATCTTTGCTGCAAAATAAACCTAATTGGGTGTGGATAGCTAGAGACCCTAGGTCTTCTATTTTGTAGTCTATGTAGTCAGAGATTCCCTCTTCTACTATCACACTAGCCGGAACTTGTGATAGGGCATTATACTTGGACTTCCGTTGAATAAAATTTGCAGACTTGACAGATGCACTAGAATTGGTATGAGATGCGGAAGACATGATATAAACCTTAAGAACTCAAGAAATACCTTTTGAAACACGTGAAATTAGTGCTTGCAAATTCTCCTTTACTTCACACTTTGTCGGTTGTTGAATCATTGCTTTCTGTTCTCCACTTGACCGTTTCCAGTTTGAATTTGAATCTCCTTCGCGGTTTCTCAATTTCTCCAAATCTCTGCTCAAATCATCTTTTCGTTGCTCTACTCTTTGAAAAACTTTCTTTGCTCAAAAACTGATAGTGAGAAATGATTTCAAAAATGCTTTTAAACATAGTCCTCACCTACCGTCATTAATGCTCCTCCATTAGGGCATAAACCCTAATTTTGCCTTTTTACCATTTTTGATCTTCTGCCAAACAACAAGTATAACATACCGGTTAAGGTCTTTTACCGATGAAAATCGGGGGTTTGAAACATTTTGTTGTTTGCTCCCCCTAAGCTTTCTTGAAGCTTAGTTTGCTAGTTCTGTGATTTCCACACTAGGTGCAGAAACTGGTTCCTCTTGTAACACTGTTGGTTTCTCCTTCCAAATTTTGTTCATGTCTGCTTGAACAATGTCAACATCAATGTATCCTTTTGGAGTGACCGGTATATCATTAGATATGCTCTTTCTTGATCTAGAGAATCTAGCAATGTGACCCGATTTGTTGCAGTGGTAGCAGACCAATCCAGGTGCTCTCCACGGTCCATTGTCCATGTTTCCATTCTTCCTTCTGCATGTTGTAGCAGTATGACCATGACCATGACAGATAATACAATTTTCTCTCCATCTAGTTGCCGCTTGATAACCACCTCTTCTTGGCTGATGATTGAAGGCATTAAACCGGTTGTGATTCTAGTTCACAAAAGCTTCAGGACCAACTCTTTGGGTCATCTAAGGATATCTTCTAGTGTTATTCATAACAGACCTGGACTCAGATGCTCTATGCCCATAATTGTTGCATGCATAACAATTACCATCAAATCTATAGGGTCTAGGCTTATCATTTAGGAAATAAGGAAAATTATTGTAAGCCTTACTCCTACACACATTAGCAGTATGTCCTTCTTTAAGATAGTTGAAACAAACAGGTTTAAAATTTTGCTTACCTTTATCCTTTGATGCTCCAACATTTGTACCAGAGGTCTCACCTTCCTCATGACCGGAATAACCAAGTCCATTGGTATTCTTGATCGGTTTGGTAGATTCAAGCTTTTGCTCTAGCTTGACAGTACTTTTGTTGAACTTAGCAAGTATTTCCTTTGACTCGGAGAGTTCTTTGGAAATAGCAACATTTGTTTCCAACAGGTTTTCATTCTCTGAGATGGCAGTGTTCAGTTCTCCTTGCATGTCTTCCTTTTCCACCTTGCTTGCATGGAGTTGAGCACTTAGGGCACTCATCTCAAAATCTCTTTCTTTCACTAGGTCTTCAGCTTTTCTCCGGTTCTCAAGCTCTTGACACATCTGGATAGTCAGTCCTTCCAACTCCTTTCTCAGGTTGGAGTTTGATTCATTCAGCTTATTTACTTCTGCAATTAGGGCTTCCATATCTGCTTCATCTGCAGAACTATTTTCAGATAGCTCCATCAGCTTTTTTGCATGTTCTCTCCTTTTTGCTTGAGATGCCTTGTATTTGACCATAAGATCATCATAGGCTTGCTCAGACTGAGTGAGCCATTGAGTAAGTTCCCTCAAGGTGTATTCCCCATATCTCTTTCCAACTGGTTAAACTTATAGAAAGGTAGGCTTTGATACCTATTGATGAATACTAAGAGGGGGGGTGAATTAGTATGCAAAAACTCTTCACACTAAAACACTTTACAAGACTAGTAGTAAACCGGTAAAATAGTTTAATAGAAAAACCAGTTAACAAACATGCAAACCAAATAGCTAATAAATCATTTACCCACAGAAGCACAAACACCATAACAAAAGATATTTGACGTGGAAACCCAAATGGGAAAAAACACGGTGAGATGGAACTCACAAGTCACTATTTGTAGAATAGGAACCAGACCGGTTAAGGTCTTATAATGTTCTTTACCAGAACAGATCCTGTTAGGAATCTCAATCTCTATTAGGAGATAAGTTCAATTAAAGACTACCTTGCTAGAGGATTTTAGATCCACAGATGTGAACCACCTTGTTAGAGGATTTACAAAAAGGCTGTTGGGCCTACTCGGTTAAGGGCTACAGACTTGTCAAAGATGTGAGTAATCAACAAGTGTTTGATCTATCTAATAGCACAGACTGCTTAGTTAGATCCTTGATAGCTAGTTCTTAATGCACTCTTGCATTACTTCAGTCTTCTACACATTCATATTCTTTCCAACTCCTCAACCACCTTAAACACTAGCAACAACATAAACTCTTTTCTGTGACCTCATCAACAACCTAAAACCCTAGACATGATGTCCTTATAAAGGAATTTGATTTCATGTCAGTCCAATAGGATTACATTACAATTTCCTAGGTTCAATGAACCTGGACATACTTGGTACCATGACACAAAAAGCACTGTTATAGTGTTGGCACCGTCAAACAATCAGTGGATGGTAACTCAGCACAAAATGTCGGTTGGTAACTCATCACAGAGTATTACCGATTCATACAAAATACCAATTGTCGGTTTGTCAAAATGAAGACTGGTAAAAATGTGTTATGCCGCTTTAATCCCTCGTACCACTTGGGGTCAACATGCCGCTTCAGACCGATAAACACATTCTGCAAAGCATCAATAGTCTAAAGACTATAATACAAAATACCTACAACATACCGGTTGGAACAAATACTAGTTGTGCTCTAACTCATACATATAAAGAGGATCTTAATGCAAGTGTGTGTCCATCAATGACAATCACAACATGAACATAAAAAATGCCAACACTATCCTCAATATCTTTTGATGACCTCATAGTCAGATCTTGCATTTCATTCTTCATGAGCATGTTTGCTTGACTTAGTTTCAGACACTGTTCCTTAAGAGCATTCTTCTCCTCAACATCCAGTTTTTGCAAAAGTTCTTTTCTCTTGGCTTGAGCAGATGATAACCTTTCTTGCTAGATAAGAATGAATTCATTTGCAGAATTCAATTCTTCTTGCAATTTCAAGTTCTTCATCCTTTCAATATCATAAATCCTCAAGAGCCATCTCAAGTTGCTTCTCCATAGCCATGTTCAAAGATTCTTGTTTCAGGATCTTCCTCAAGCTGTTAAACTTCTTCCGATGTACCAAGCTCTAATACCAATTGTTGGGATCCAATAACACATAGAGGTGGGGTGAATCAGTGTTTTGATGGTATGAATAGTTTTTAGCTTTTTATACCATGCATATATAAATTGATAAACAAATAAACATATAACAAGAAGCAAGTAAACCATCCACATAAATGAACACCGTAACACGCAAAATTTATACATGGAAAACCTCAATGAGGAAAAAACATGGTGGGATTTGTGACCCACAATATCAGTTCACTGGCCATATGAAAAGATATTACATATAATAGGGGCCTGCACATGCAAGAAGGCACACTGCCTAGAGAATACTACTCATCACTAAAGAGCCTCACTAACTACAAGCTTTCTTTTAAAGCAAATTACTAAAAATGAACTCAAGAATGCATCTGCTATGCCAAATAGAGTTCTCATTTTATCTCTGCTCTATATAGATTCATAAACCTTGAACTACTACTGGTATCTCTTCTCCTCCAAGAATGCTTTCCAAGCTATCTACAGATTATTACATGATATAAAATTTGCATACAAAATGATCTTCATACATATATTTTGCATCATACAGTTCTGCTATATTTTCCTATATCCACACACTTCATATCTTCTCTATATCTAAAAAATAACCTAGCAGACTGACCTATATACCTATTACAAATAATATGCCTCATGTCGGCTTAAAATACATTTACAAAAGATATTCGATGTTAGCCTTGTCAATAATTACAAAATGATTTATTAACTAAATCCTCCTTGATGTCGGCTTCCAATGAAGTATTGATGTCGGTGTCGGTGTAGCCTTGAATGCTCCAAAGCTGGTATCTATCGGTATATGACTTCATTTGATCTTGTTGCCATCAATGAAAAAAAATGAATCCAATGAGTGTCAATTGCCAACAATACTATCCCTTTTGTGGGAAACACTCGTCAAGGCAATACACCATTGACCAAAATAGAGATCCTGACTCAACAAATGGAGAACCTTCAAAAGCAAGTGGCCAGTATGCAAGCATTTAATGATAAAAAAGCTACACAATGGAGGACCTCTATCCACATCCTTTTGACAGAAAGTTATACATGCCACCATTTCCCCCACATTTTGAAACTCCAAATTTTGACAAGTATAGAGGGAAAGGTGATCCTCGAGATCATGTCAGATAATTCTTCATGACATGTATTGAAGTAGCCCACGATGATACATACTTAATGAGGCTATTTTCCAAAAGTCTTGGAGGGATAGCATTGGAATGGTTTTCACACCTTCCACCCAAAATTTACTTTGTGGGGAGAATTAGCTGAGTTATTTATATCCAACTTTGCATTCAACATAGATAATCCAATTACCCTAACAGATTTATGTGCAACAAAGAAAAAAGAAGGCAAAGCTTTCACCGCATTCTTGCAAAGATGGAGAGGACTATACCGCAGATGTCTTAGTCACTTCCCTGAAGCTGAGCAAGTAGACATTTTCAATGATAATATTGTGCCTCCAATCAAGAATCCATTGCAAATGCAATGCCTGAACAATTTTAAAGACATAACAAAAAAGGGCATCAAGTGTGACAGAGGCCTGTTAGAACAAGGGATATTGAAAGACCACAAGGATGGTGGACCTACCACTAGTACAAAGAATGAAAGACCAAAATTTTGGTCTAGGAACAAAAATGTCACAAATGATGGAGTTGTTAATGCACATATTGTAAACAGAGCTCAACCAATAGTATCTCTACAAGGACTAGTTGATTTTGCCAATAAGAACCAGTCTCAGACAAACAACACCAATGCACTACAGTCAAACAATCCAAGGCCACCAAGGATAGGCACCCAGAAGAAAATTTACACCCCTTGGTGAACCTATTGAATCAAAACTAAAAAAGTTGATACAGAGCAATGCCATATGAACTAGGTCCATTCAAACCTGCTTGGTGGAATGACAATGATTTATATGAGTATCACCACATTAAGGGTCACAAGACAACAAGTTGCTACAAATTGAAGAACCTCATCCAAGATCTCATCGATAAAGGTGACATTACTATGGATAGCAATAAGGCATCAAACACAGATCATACCATTTTTAAGGATCCTTTCGTCAAACATGACAAAGGAAAGGCTTCTAGTTCTAATGCACAAAACAATACTGCCAACTATACCAATGTCGCATTTGACTATTGTAAAGCGGAAAAATCGAACCCTAGTTGTTCTCCCCTCCCCAACTCCAAGGAGAGAGAAGGGAGGTCACTAGGGTTGATGGTTTTCACTTAGGAGAGAATTTACATTCAAAAGAGGGGTTGAAACCCACAAGATCCAATCCCACACAATGCAGAATTGGATTCTAAATGAGTTTCAAGGGTTAAGACATCAAGGATACCCTCTTTTGTAAAGAATGTAGATAGAATGATTGAACTAGGAATGCATGTAAAGTAGGAAAGATTCACTTATAAACAGAGATAGGGATATGGGATGAAGCTGCGGACCTGGAATTAGCAGTAAAATGTTGAGACGGTGTTGTTCTACAAATTTGAGCGAAAGTTGACGGGACGATGGCGCCCGGAGTGCACACGGTCCTCCGAAAAATCTGCGAAACGAAGGTGGATCTGTTCGTCTCTGCACAAGGATTCCAGATCTTCAATTATAGCCGTGTACCTACAACCTACACACAGAAAAGAGAGGATGATTGGGGGGTTAGGGATTAGGGGTTTGCCTTTAGGTCAAACTCCAGTTTTGGAATTAACCAAGAAATGAGAATGCTATAAATGTAAATGTTTGTAATGTAAACAAGTATTGATACCTTGTTGTAAGAATGTTTGTATTCTTACATGCAAAGGTGTAATAATGTTGTATGTTGTATGTTGTAGGTGATCTCCTCTTCAATGGTTGAATCCTTGTCTTGAATGCAACACTTAGCCTTGAATGGAGACTTAGAATGCTCAATTGCTTGAAGGAATGCTTGAATGCTTGAATGTTTGAATGTTTGAATATCGCTTCCGCCTTTTGTGCACATATGTCTTCCTCTCCCCTTTTTTGGAAGAGGAAATGTAGTTTATATACTTGTCAATTAGGGTTGAGAGACTGATTTTCCCGACCTTAGGCCGACTTAGAAACAATATTTTCCAATTTGCAAACTTAAAGACCCGATGCCCAACAAGAGACCGGGCCTAAAATAGGGCCAGGGACCAGGGTGCTTGGCACCATGGTCCTGGGGGACAAGGGCACTGGGCACCCTAGTCCTAAAGGACCGGGGTGCTGGGCGCCATGGTCCCACCTCCCGGGACAACAGGGTGCAAGGAGGGATCAGGCCAAGGTGCAGAAAATGCAGTTTTTGGTGTCACAAGCAAGTTTTGGGGTCTCCATTCAGGTTGAACATTGCGCCGCCATCATGAAGACCCAAATGCAATTGAAATTGCAAGTTTCGCAATTTTAGGATGCTACAACTATGTCATAAACACACTAAGTGTAGGAGATGAAATGGTAGCTATAATCACACTGAATCCTAAAAGAAGTGATTGTGTTATTATCACTAGAAGATCAAAGGTCACATTACAAGGGGTGCCTTCAAATCCTCTTTCAATAACTAGCAACTACAATATGGTGGATCAGATGAAGCAAACTCCAGCCCAAATTTCATTATTTGAGTTATTGCATATCTTACCGACTCATAAGGCAGTCCTAGACAAAGCCTTACAAGATTTGGTTGTTGCTAGAGTTATTGATGAGAACACATTCCAATCCATGGTTGGGAACTTGGCAGCTTCAAAGGTCACATTCGCTGAATAGGATGTACCTACATACTGACCCATGCATAATGATCCCTTGCACTTAGAAGCTTTGGTTCACCAAAAGAAGGTTCAAAGAGTACTTATAGATGGTGTAGTTGGCCTTAATATATTCACACTACATTTGATCAAAGCTTTGGGATATTCCAAACATTATATTGATTCTACCGAGAGAATCAATATCAAAGCCTATGATGACAAGGAACACCCCTCTAAGGGTGTGGTGACTTTATCAGTACAAGTGGGATCAGTTACAACAGACATAACCTTTCAAGTCCTAGACAAAGAATTGGGGTACAATATGTTGTTAGGTCACCCATGGATACATACCATGCAAGCAGTACCATCAACTTTTCACCAATGTCTAAAGTTCTCATACAGTAGCATAGAGATCACTATCCATGGTGATCCAGACCCTTTTCAACACTATAATTATTTAAGGGCAAGCACAGAAAATCAAGTACCAAACAATTAGGAGGCCCCACTTTACTTACAAATAAAATCATTATCAATCAAAGAAACATAGAAAAATACACCAACCACATCTTCTTTGTAGATTAAGGAAGTTGGTTGTGGAGAATATTGCATTTCAAGTACCTCAAATGGCAAACGATCATCTTTTTCTCCCAAGTCTTTGGGAAGCCTCAAAACACAACAATGAAGCAAGCTAAAGGAAAAGAGATAGTGAAATACTTAGATTCATGATCTTTCATTAGATGAGGAGACTTACAAGAAGAATATCTAAATGAAGATGTCAATCACTGGATATACAAAGAAGAAGATGACATGATATTACCCTTACCTCTACATCAATATGGCAACGACTTCAAGATGTTACAAAAACATGTGTATGATGGCACCACAGGATTGGGACTACAAAAGAAAGGAATATTAGAACCTGTTTTGCCACATGAAAACCCAAAGAATCAAGGTTTGAGATATAAACATGTACCACAAATAACAAAAGCCAGACAATGTACATTAGATATACTGAACAAGCCTAGATTACCCTCAGAATACATACCTCTAAATCAATCATCAACAAGAATGTATTCCTCTTCATCTCTGAAAAGAAAGAGAGCACCAACATCTCCTATTATGGAATCAGGTGGTGAAGACATGAGGCAAATTCTACAAGAAACTAGCATAGAGTCATCTAGCAATACAGTACCTAAAACATTTGCACAAGCAAACATGGTAGCAAATATAGGCTTAATACCAGAAGATGAGCCAAATCCTTGGTTGTTGTCAATAATTTTTCCAAGGGAAACAACTCTAGCTCCTCCATTTGTGTCAGATGAAGAAAGACTGCAAAGATTGATACTAGGCTTAAGAAGGGTATCCACAATACAAAGAAGATCCACTAATCTGCAACAAACTCAATTACAAGAACAAGAGAAGATGAGTGACATATAATCAGAAAGTGAAACATACATAGAAAGTGTCACAGATTCTCATGACTATGAATTTCGATCTGATAATCAAGACAACCCACCACCGATTTATGATGAGGACACATCAGGTCATAACCAAGTATGCATGGTATCAGGATCTTCTACGACAAGAGGGAACAAAGATTTACCCCTTATACATCAATATTTAATTGACTGGGAGAAAAAAGAAAATCCACAATTATATTGGTTTCAAAATGATGAAGCCATAGTTGAATTCTTGGGTGCAAGGGATGAACTCCCTTATAATGATCACAAAGTTGGCTTTGCAATAGATTTAAACAGAACTGCATATTTTGGAGAAGCAAGCTCCTCTCCTAATCAAGATAATGATAATAAAGTAGAGCACATTCCTCATAACATAATTGATGCTCTACCTATTGATAAAGAATAATCAATATTATTGGTAGAAGAAACTGAGGAAATCAACATCGGCAATACTGAGAAAGTTCGTAACATTCACCTAGCAAAATCCCTAAATCCAATAGAAAAAGAGAAATTTATCATTATTTAAGCAAAGACCAATCAATTTTGCATGGTCTTATGCAAATATGACTGGATTAGATCCTAAATTAGTCTTACATCATTTTCCATTACTTCCAGGAGTAAAACCATATAAGAAGAAGCTTAGGAAGATGCACCCTCACATAGCCTTATTAGTCAAAATTGAGCTACAAAAATTGTTAGATGTGGGTTTCATTAGGCCCATAGACTATGTTGAATGGATTTAAAATCTAGTCCTGGTATCCAAGCATACTGGAGGTATCAGGCTCTGTACCAACTTCAGAGATCTCAACAAGGCTTGCCCAAAAGATGACTTTCCACTCCCTAACATAAACATCATAGTGGAATTGACAACTGGAAATGAACTTCTATCACTCATGGATGGTTTTTATGGTTATAATCAAATCAAAATTGCACCAGAAGACCAACCTAAAACAACATTCACTTTTCCATGGGGAACATATTGCTGGAATGTGATGTCTTTCAGCCTTAAAAATGCAGGCACCACTTATCAAAGGGCAATGACCACCTTATTCCATAACATGATACACATAATCATGGAGGACTCTGTAGATGACTTTCTAGCAAAGTCCAACACAAGGGATAGTCATCTAGACATATTGGCTATGACCTTTGATAGACTTGAGCAATACAATGTAAGACTCAATCCAAAAAAATATGTCTTCGGAGTAATGTCTGGAAAACTCTTGGGCTTCATTGTATCCAATTGCAACATTGAGATAGATCCGGAGAAAGTAAAAGCTATTTTAGACATACCATCACCTACTATGCTCAAGCAACTTAGAATTATGCAAGGTAGATTATAGTCCATAAGGCGTTTCATTGCTCAATTGGTAGAAAAGTGCCTTGTTGGCATATGTGCAGAAGTGTGATGACATGATGATATTGTATGTTGTCATTGATGTCAATATGCTGAAGTATGAACTGGTATATTGAAGTAAGTGCAAGTGAATTAGTATGATGATATAAGTAAATCGGTATGATGATACAAGTGAAGCAGTATGATATAGTGTGAACCGGTATGATGGAATGAACCGGTATATGCAGAAAGTGAATCGGTATATGTAAAGTTTGTATCGAGGTTTCTAGTTGATGCATTCCAAGTCTGTGTGATTCAACCAATGACATCCTGTGATGGGTTAGCATTGAAATGAAGATCAAATCATGTTGCCACGTTAGCCTTATGCGCATGAAGGATTTTCTTGAAGATCTTGCATGAAGAAAGATTGATCCTATCTACCTTGGGAATGTGTGAAGTCTCAGTAAATGGTGGAGAGTGTGTGATGGGTTATTAGCTTCCAGAAGCAACAAAGAATGAATGATGGAGAACGTCTTAAGATTTGTTCAAGACTATTTTATTTAATGCAATGTGTGTAAACAACCAAGATTGGACCAACTATATTGATAACCTAAATGTTTAGGGTTTAGGGTTTATGCTACCGACCTATCTGTTTCTTATAAGGTCGATGATGACTTGCATGGTGAGGTTGTTGGCAAATGTTATGTGTGTGTATCCAAGTGAAGAGATACTTGATTCTTGCTAGACCAGAGAAATGTGCTGATACCTACAGAGTGTGATTGCAGAAGTAAAGGAACTAGAATGGATCTGTCTTGGCATTGAGTGCTATTATCATATCAGTGTATTACCTGTTGACTTCTAACCATTTCAGTAGTTGGAAAATCCCTTAACAGGGTAGATTTAACAAGCTTTCTGTAAATCCTTTAACAGGGTGACTCAAATTCACCGAGTTCTTCAAATCCTCTTGCGAGGTAACCTTTAACAGGGTTCTAACCTTTAACCGGGTATTTAGCCATCCCTTAACCTGGTGATCCCTAGTAGGATTGGTTACTAGTGGAACCTATTGTAAAGTTCTTAACTAGACTAGGCTCCTAACAAAGCGGACTTCAAAAAAGTTCAAAGAGCAACTTGTCGGTATTCATCCCCACCATGGTTTTTCCTAGTTGGGTTTCCACATGAAAAATCAGTATGTCATATGTGATGCTTTTTCATGTGATGATTAGTGTTTTTTGTTAAGTGGTAATGCATGTTGATCCAGTGGTCTTTATATTTCTGATGTATTACTTGTTTATGCATATGGGTGAAATGGAAAGGAGAGATTAGGTTGTGTGAAGATCTAAGTGTTACCGATTTAAGTGTTTCACAGTCTCACTGTGTTTTACCGGTAGTGCCATGTTTTAGATCGGTGACTCTATTTACCAGTTTGTGGAGTCTTTATAGTCAAAGTGGTTTAAGGAAGTTTTTGTCTATACTGATTCACCCCCCCTCTCAGTATCTATTGAGTACTTATTGTTCATCATTATTCATCATGCCTACCATTTCAACACCTTTTAAAGAAAGGCATCACATTCAAATGTACACAACAATGCCTAGAGGCATTCAAGACACTAAAAGAATATCTTTTGTCCACACCGATCTTGGTTCCACCCATGCATGGGAAACCATTACTCCTATATATAGTTGCATCAAACTCCTCCTTAGGTGCTCTCCTAGCACAACATGATGAACAAGGAAAAGAGAGAGTTGTTTACTACATGAGTAGAACACTCATTAGATATGAACTCAAATACACACCAGTAGAAAGAGCATGTCTTGTAGTATTTTTTGCATCACAAAAACTAAGACATTATATGTTCAATCATAAAGTACAGCTCATTGCACAATTTGATCCACTCAAGTACCTGATGGATAGAGAAGCACTATCTAGAAGACTTGCAAAGTGGGTTATGATACTTAGTGAATTTGACATTGAATATATCAATAGAAAACCATAAATGACAAATCATATTAGATCAACTTGCAGAAGCACCCCTACAAGATAATCATCCAATGGTGATAGATTTTCGAGATGAATCAGTATTTGCACTATTAGCACAAACAAACTGGAAATTATTCTTTGATGGTTCACATACAAATCATAGAGAAGGAGCAGGAATTTTGTTCATAACTCCTCAAGGAGATCCAATTCCCAAATCATTCAGGATCAACTTCCCTTGCACCAACAACATTGCTGAATATGAAGCCCTGATGGTAGGACTACACACTACACTACAATGGAAGATCAAGGACCTACAAGTCTTTGGAGAATCACAACTTATTATTAATCAAGTCAATGATGATTAGAATACCAAATATGATAAGCTAACACCATACAAACAATTGGTGAAAGAATGCAAGAAACACTTCACCAATGTAACATTTGAATAGATACTGAGGGTGCAAAACAAGGCAGTAGATGAAATGGAAACAACGGGTTCTCTCTTGGATATGCCAAATGATGGAACTCACTTTAAATTTAAAGTGGAACAACTCATTGTCCTAGCTTATGAAATACCATCCACTGAATATGTATGTATGATAATAGGACTTGAGTCCCCATGGTACAAAGATATATATGCATACCTTCATGATCAATATATACCTCCTAATCTTTCACAAAATCAAAGGAAGGCACTCATCTGACAATTGTCAAAATATTCAATTATTACTGACACTTTATATAGAAAAATTGTAGATAGCACCTTATCAGATGCCTTAATGTTGAAAATGTTGGCATTATGTTGTCATTGATATCAACTGGTATAGGAGTACCTACCGGCATGAGAGATGTATGTGCAACACTGTCAAGAAGGACTATAAGTTGAGATATCTTAGATATCACCTTGTGTTGTAGAACACCATTAAGGTAAGGAAGATGATCCCGGGAGTCACCGATACATGGGTTAGTGCCTGACTTGTGTAGATGAGATGGTAAGGTGATCAATACTGGTACACTATATCACTGGTAAGAAAAATATGTCAAATGGTAAGTGATGTGTTGACATGGGGAAGTCAGATCAACCAAGTGAGTGGTTGTTAGCCTGCAAAGGTCATGAGTAGTTTACAAGCAGAATGATCAAGGTGTTTGAGCAGTTGTTTGTGATAAAGAGGCAGAATGTTACTTGTATCACATCAACACTAGAGGAGAAGAATGAATAGGTACTATGTTGTAAGGTTATAGAACAATATGACTCCCACCTGATGAAGATGTAGTCACCTTATGAAGAGATGACTGATAGTGAATGTGCCCACACCAGATCACATGTGCCTGTTTGAAGAAATGTTGCACAAACAAGGAAGTCAAATGAGAACATGGTAGGATGCAGAAGGCAAGATTCCACTCCACTGGTAAGTGGAACTTATCTCTAGGTATGCATGGTATGCATCATGATTCTTTGAGATAAGAGAGAAGAGGTAAAGGCATGTTGAAATATCGGTACAAAAGGAATGTCATGTGTTTGTCATCTTGAAAAACCGGTTGTGATATGGTCCTAGTTGATCAAGGAGAAGGCAAGGCTGAGCAGATGCAAACAGAGGAAGTGGCTTGACTGAAGATGGTGTCTGGTGAAGGTTTACCGGTATGTAAGTCCACCGGTAATATGTGCAAGGTGTAGATGTAGATGTCTTCCCACCTTGTAGGAATGAAAATGCTCAAGAGAGACATGTTTGACGACCGGTCAAGGTGTTCCACCAATAGTTCAATAGAGAGAATACATGATGAGTTAACCGGTAGAGTGTGAGATACCGGCACGGTTTGCATACTAGCAAAGAAGAGAAATAGGTAGAAGTGTTTGGTCAGTGATCCTATCTAGACTGACATGAAGAGCCAAGCTGGAATTTGGTTGACATGGATGCCACTTGGAGTCAAGATGGAGAACCTGCATTTGGTTAAAGATGGAATATACATTGATAGGGTAGTTGCAGGGTTGGTCGACATTAATGGAACATCCCAAAAATCATGGCACATGTTGCAGAGCTACTGCAGGGGTTTGAGGCTCAAGGTTTGGAGGACAACTATGCGCCATCTCAGAGTGATTGAGGAGATTGAGGTGGATGAAGGAAATAGTAGAACCAAATCTTGGTGTTTGACAAGGAGACCAATCGATAAGGTAAAAAGCAGATCGCTAGAGAGGGAAGATGTGATTTAGGAGGTGCGTAAATGGTAGAGTTGTGTAGCTAGCAGTTTGGAAGATTAGATCAGATAGGATCTGATTGGATTTGGTTTTCCTCGAGGATGGTGAAGAAACCCTAACTGCCTAGAATTTGAATTGGATTTCGGCGGGAAAACCAGTCTATAATTATGAAGGCAAAAGAAATTGTTAGGTGTTGCTACTGATGAGAAGAAATATATTGTGCTATTGCAAAGTGATTAAGTGATGGTTCTGCATGTGAGAGAAAATCAACCAAGTGCTCAGAAAGTATCTAAGATAAGAGGGAGAACAAAGAGCAAAACCGGTAGTGGTTATACCAACAAAGCAAAAGTGCAGAGAGCTGCAGAGAAGGGAGATAGTGAACTAGTAGAGTTTAGCATCGGTAAAGTGCAGAGTAGTGAGGAGGAGATACTACAGAGAAGAAGAGAAGAGGAGGTGTACCCATAGGGCTTACCAACAAAAAAGCAACAAGTGAAGAGTAGCATGAGAAGTGAGTTGGTGTTGTAGAGAAGGTATCTCACCGATAGAGTAAGGTTTGCAAGATTCACTTGTAACAAGATAACTACTTTTGTATTTGAAGTTTACTTTAAGAACACTGAGTTGTAGCTCGGTGTAGGGGTTGGCGCTCCTTGGGTAGGTTCCCTAAAGTCAGGGGTTGGTGCTCCTTTGGGTTGTAGCCCATAAAGTCAGGGGTTAGTGCTCCTTGGGTTGGTGCCTTAAACTTTGTAACTGTGTTTTCATTGTGAGGCTGGATTGGACCAGTACTCTCCAATAGCATTGCTCATTGAGGTTTTTCCCATCTTGGGTTTTCCTAGTATATATTGGTGTTATGTGATGTTCCTTGTGTGATTGCTCTTGTGTAGATCTCCCTACTAACCGGTAAGTCAACATAGAGTTATATCTATTAACCGGTATGCTCATAGAGGAAAGAAAAAGAGAAAATTTTGAGAACCACTGATTCACCCTCCCTCTCAGTGGTGCATTGTGTCTAACAACTGGTATCAAAGCGTAGGTTCCTAGTTAGAAGAGTGTTCTCCAACTTGGGTAGATTCTAGCTCAAGGACACAATGGTTTGTCTAGTGTCAATCTCTACTCCTATATTTGATGGTTCAAACTTTTCCATTTGGAGTTGCAGAATGGAAGTCTTCCTATCCTCTTTAGGTTTTGATGTATGGATGTTAGTGTAAAGCGGAAAAATTGAACCCTAGTCGTTCTCCCCTCCCCAACTCCAAGGAGAGCGAAGGGGGAGTCACTAGGGTTGATGGTTTTCACTTAGGAGAGGCTTTACATTCAAAAGAGGGGTTGAAACCCACAAGATCCAATCCCATGCAATGCAAGATTGGATACTATATGAGTTTCAAGGGTTGTGACATCAAGGATACCCTCTTTTGTAAAGAATGTAGATAGAAAGATTGAACTAGGAATGCATGTAAAGTAGGAAAGATTCACTTGTAAACAAAGATAGGGATATGGGATGAAGCTGCGGACCTAGAATTAGCAGTAAAATGTTGAGACGGTGTTGTTCTGCAAATTTGAGCGAAAGTTGACGGGACGATGGCGCCTGGCGTGCACACGGTCCTCCGAAAAATCCGCGAAACGAAGGGGGATCTGTTCGTCTCTGCACAAGGATTCCAGATCTTCAATTACAGCCGCGTACCTGCAACCTACACATAGAAAAGAGAGGACGATTGGGGGGTTAGGGATGAGGGGTTTGCCTTTAGGTCAAACCCTAGTTTTGGAATTAACCAAGAAATGAGAATGTTGTAAATGTAAATGTTTGTAATGTAAACAAGTACTGATACCTTGTTGTAAGAATGTTTGTATTCTTACATGCGAAGGTGTAATGTATGTAGTATGTTGTATGTTGTATGTGATCTCCTCTTCAATGGTTGAATCCTTGTCTTGAATGCAACACTTAGCCTTGACTGGAGACTTAGAATGCTCAATTGCTTGAAGAAATGCTTGAATGCTTGAATGCTTGAATGTTTGAATATCGCTTTCCCCTTTTTTCCTCTTCCCCCAAAATGGGAGAGGAAATGTAGTTTATATACTTGTCAATTAGGGTTAAAAGACTGATTTTCCTGACCTTAGGCCGACCAGGAAATAATATTTTCCAATTTGCAAACTTAAAGACCCAAAGCCCCAAAAGAGACCGGACCCAAAATAGGGCTAGGGACCAGGGCGCTGGGTGCCATGGTCCCACCTCCAGGGGCAGCAGAGTGCAAGGAGGATCAGGCCAGGGCGCTAAAAAATGTAGTTTTTGATGTCATGAACAAGTTTCAGGGTCTCCATTCAGGTTCCATGTTGCATCACCATCGTGAAGACCCAAATGCTGTCGAAATTGCAAGTGTTGCAATTTTAGGATGCTACATTTAGCCCCCACTTTAGCGGGAGTATAAGCGTACGCTCATACTTCCGGTAAAGTACAAGGAAACAACATTGAAAAACTTTCACCATGTCAAGGAGGCAAGATACACCAAGCCCCCAGTGGACTAAGGATCTTACGACTTCAATTGACAAAGCAAAAAGGAAGATCATGAGGGAGAACCATGATTGTCAGTAGTAAGGTTCCCTCACTATGAGTCATGCAAGAAAGATATCAAAAATTTTCAAGGCAAAGTTAAAATTTGTCAAGAAATTTTCAAGTATCTTGAAAAGATATGAATGGGATGTATGCCCCCCTACGTTAAAGCGATCGCACATGCCTCACCGGGGGTGATTGCTTTAAGGCAGTGATACATATAAGAAATGAGAAAGGAGCACGTTATCACAAGGATTTAGCCCCCAAGTGTGAGATAGGCCCAAGGATAATAGACACAAAACACAAAGCACAAGGTGACTTCGCTTTCCTCGGGGTCAGTATGCTGTATGATAATTCATGTATATCATATGTATGTATGCATAATTGTTCTTTATTCCCCAATCAAGGAAAGTCACCTAGAAGAAGGGAACACATGTGTCTTTTGAGTCAACATGAGAGAGACCAAAAGAGATCTCAATGTTTTGCATCGTCCTCAAGTAGACAACACCAAGGACAACAAATAGAAGAATGAGAGTAACACGTAGAAGAAGTAACAAAGGAGAGGAGGAGAGAGTCTGCTATGCTAATGAACTAGTCTAGCATGTCATCTACCCCCCGATCTTGCTGATCAATATTTTGGGAAGGTAGGGAACACGCTAGAGGAGGAACATCCAACACAGCAGATGGAGCTATCACAAGATCCAAACAAGGGCTATGTTCATGTTCTGAGCCACGTTGTTCTTGTCTAGGAGCTAGGATAAGTGCTTTAGAAAATTCGTTAGATAAATGGTTTTCAACATCAACATATTCATATTCACTATCAGAATGAACAGGAGTAACATTTTCATCTATATCATCATCAAGATTTATAAAAATAGGATCTTTAACTCACACAGGATCAAGGCCATCATGCATCTTATGTTCAGGAGATTTTGGCTCAATTTTTGGCTGAGGAGAAAATGGAATAATATTAGTTGAAGGTGTTTTTGGGGATTGCAAAGTTTGAGAAGCAGCTGCCTGAGCTCTAAGATGATGCTTTCGTCGGCATTCACGAGTAGAATGATTTCGTCTAGTCTTAGTAGGAAGTTGAGAAGATTGAGGAGGAGGAATGTTCTCATCCTTTTCACTTGGGTGTTTAGGTTGTGGTCTCTTAGGTTGAATAATAGGAGAAGAGGAAGGTCTCTTCTCTCCATAAGAGGAAGGAGGAGGAACTGCTCCATATAAGGGAGGAATATTTGGTTTAGGAAGGAGACCAAGTCCATGATGACGAGGAGGTATAGGTCTACTTTTAGGAAGTTTATTAGATATAGGCATAGTCACATCCATAGGGATGGGTTGGGAATCTTCTTGAGGAAAGACATTAGTTTTATCTTTCAAAGGAAGTGTAGACATCTAAAAATGGTCAATGCTTGCAGAATCATACTTTAACATTTGCGCATTGCCTCATTTTAGGTTTTTGCATAGCATTAACATTTCTCCTATGTCACGCACTTGGTCTTTATCATTTGCGAGCATCGAGTCTTTCTTCTGCATTCTTCATTTGTCTCGCTTTCGAATTTGGTCTTGTCGATAACAATCTTTAATCATGATTTTGGTCGATCTTGTCAATCTCTTATCAACTTGTCAATCTCGTCATTTTACGATCGATTTGTCATCGATCCTTGTCCTCTTCAATCATGTCAATTTGGATCAATTTGTCATTGTTCCTCGGCGCATTTATCAATCAAATCATTTATTAATTCAAAATCATGATCAAATCGATATCAATTATCTTTCATCAAGACCTAATTGTCATTCTCGCATTTCTAATTCATCTTCTAGGGTTTCGTGATTTAATCATTTAACCTAATTTGTCATTTCTTCCTCTAGGTTAAATAATTTATTTATTTATCCTAAAGTCTTCTCATTGCAATTAAATGTTTAATTTAATTGGCTAATTATTCCTCTTTTGTGAATTAATTAATAAATGACAAATTATTAATTAATTTACCTAATTCCCTAAAACTCCCTCTTTGTGAATTATTAATAAATGAGAAATTATTAATTAATTCACTAAATTTCCTAATTTCATCATTACTTAATTTCTAATTTTCATCAATTTCTTAATTTCCTAATTTCTTATTTCCTCTTTTTCTAAATTTTCTAATTTCTTAATTCTTAATTTCAATTTCCTCCTATTTCTCGCCTAAATTTATGGAAATGACATAGAAATTTGTCATAGAATTTGTCATAAATTGTCATAAATTCTTGACATAGAAATTTGTCATAGAATTTGTCATAAATTGTCATAAATTCTTGACATAGAAATTTGTCATGAATTGTCATAAGCCTTGCATAGCAATTTGTCATAGATATGTCATAATTTTGCTATTCTTGATTTGAATTTCCATTTGAATTGCATCATGCTAATCTTGTCATTTATCCAATTCTTCTATAAATTGGATGATTTTCAATCAAAGCTAATCCGAATCCTTAATCAAACTACCGAACTTACGCTTCTAGTACTCTTGAGCTTTTCATCAATCTTGCTTTCAATTGTATGTGCACTTGTAGGTGAGATCCACAAATCCATTTGAAGAGGAAAGAAGAACAATGGAGCCGCATGGAAGAAGCATCCAAATTGTCATCTGGTTTGCATGATATTTGCTTTTGAATGCTTTGTTTTTATGTCTCTATTGAGTGTGCTTAGGATTAGATCATTGCAATGTGTGATTCAGCTAATAATGATTAATATGTCTTTTTATATATTGCTTTGATGATTCCTAATTCCGATGCTACAGGAAGAACTTCCTTCTCAAGAATGATAAGAATGTCAAGTTTGGGTGTTCTAGGTTCACTTAGAGATAGGACCATATCTTTTTTCCACTTTTGATAAGATTTGAAAAGATGATCACTTCACGGAGGAAGAGATTGGAATTGTTTAGGCCAAAAGTAATCAATAGGAACGCTAGAAGTTCTTTCAGCTGGTTTAAAGAGACTATGATTGACAATAACAACTTCACCATTATGGGGAAATTTCAAACACTTGTGAATAGGAGAAGCAATAGCTTTCATGGAAGATAGCCAAGGATAGCCTAGCTTCACACAAAATCGTTCGGACGATGGAATAATAGAAAAGTCCACATCAAGGGATTTGTTATGGACCTCAATAGGTAATGTAATAGAACCAATTGCAGGAGAAGAAAATGCATCAAATAGTTTCACAACCACATTTGTTTCATCATAGATCACTTGATTCAATTGCAAAGTAAAAAGAAATTCTTCAGTAATGATATTAACCATACAAGAAGGATCAATAAGCACTCCATGGCAAGGTGTATTCTTGACTTTTGCAACTATATATAAAGGACCATCAGGTGCCCTGATAGTTTCACTGGAATCAAAGGTGATGGAAGGTTCTTTAGGGATCTTCTGCTGCTCTACAAAGTTAATCACATTTGGAGTCATATACACAAGATCATCAGGTGAGACAGAGGAATCAGTAGTATCAATCACATTAGAGGTATGAGAAGGCAATGGATCAGTAAAAATCTTAAGATTTTGGTTAGGAGGAGCTACAGATGTGTTACCTTTATCATTCACTCCAGAAACAGAAATAGTATTATTATCAATCAAATCTTGAATTTTACACTTTAAAGCAAAACATTTTTCAGTATCATGCCCAGGTTGACGATGAAATTGACAAAAAGATTTGTTATCAAAATAGGGTGAATTAATCTTTGCAGGATCTATTTGCCTTATAGGAGGAAGAGTAAGCACATTTTGTTCCAATAACTTATTCATAATACTATGCAATGATTCATTCAAAGGAGTGAACTTTCTTTCTTTCTTGAAAAACTTAGAAATAGGAGGCACACCTGATGCCGCATTCACATTGTTGTTGATGATGTTTTCATTGAATTTAATGGACTCTCTATTCGGCTTAAACTTCCCAAATGGTTGTTGACTACTATCACCCTTATCACTCGGAGCCATAGGATTTGCTTGTTCCATTTGACTCATAGTCAGTTGATAATTGTGAAGAGTTGCGCACAACTGTTGGAAAGAAGTAAACTCAGAAAATAGGAGTTTTTCTCTAATATCTTTTTGTAAATTAGAAATAAAGATTCTTTGAATATCATTGTCAGGTACTGGAAAAGAAATTTGAGCATACAAATGCTTATATCTACCAATGAAATCAGTCACTTTTTCTTTAACACCTTGTTTACAATGCATTAAATCAATCAAAGTAACTTTAAGACTTATATTGTTTTGAAATTGTTGAATAAAAGCATTTGCAAGTTGTTCGAAAGAAGAAATAGAATAGGAAGGCAATGAGCAATACCATTGTAGGGCTTTATCTCTTAATGTTCTAGTAAATAGTTTTGCAAGCAACCTTTGGTCATAAGCAAAATCAGTACATATTGTTTGAAAGGTCTTAACATGTGTTAGAGGATCACCCTTACCATTATAAAGCTCCATATGCAGAATTTCAACATGTTTAGGGGGGATAGCTCGAACAATGTCAAGAGAAAGTGGGCTCGCAACATCAAATGTGGGCACACTAAACTTAGATTGATTCATAGAGGCAATTTGTTGCTGTAAAGAAGAGACAGTTTGTGCAAGATTGTTAATGGTCGCTTCAGTCGAAGAGTTCATATTAGACGTGTTAGATTGTGATGGAGGTGTTATGTTATTGAAAGAAGGTAGAGAGTAAGGTGGTGGGACACTATGATAGTTAGTCATAGGAGATGATTGGAAAGGAGGAACACTACAAGGAGGAATGGAAGGGTTAAATGAATTGCCCCCTTGCGTCATGTTCATTTGTGGAGATGAAATAGGAACACTCATTGAAGGAATGAATGAAGAAGTTGGATTGAATGAAGGAAGAGGGTTGATTGAAGAAGAAGAATTGCCCCCATGACTGGTGATCATAGGAGGAATGTCTTGTATTGAAGTAGTCATTATGTTTGATGTAAAAGTAGGTATACTAGCAATAGGAGTTGTGAAAGGAATAGAATGATTGACTTGAGTAGGAGGTTGTGTATAACCTAAGGTTTCGGCACAACTTTTCATCGGCATCACATTCGAATCCACAATGTGTACAATACTACGCAAAATATCAATTCCATTCTTATCACTTTGAACCATACGTTTTAGACCCTCAATTAAAGGAAGAGCTTGACTATCGGGGTATTCTTGAGACATCCATTGTCGAAAATCATCAAATTGGTTATCCAATTTTGAAAGTTGTTCTACAGAAACCTCATGGAGAGCTTCTTCATCATTAAGAGGATTAGAGGAATTACCCATGTCTTCGTTAAAAAGGCCATTCAAATTAGGTTCCATCTCCTCAGTAATTACACCTTGGAAGGACTTAATTCTAAGGCTTCATCTAACAGGAATAGCGTAAGTAGGGCTTATTGTTGTAAAACTCATGCACTAAAGAGAGAGAGAGATTTTGAATTTTAGAGGTAGCAAATTTCAATAAAACCAGCCAATCTCCTAGATTTAAGCTGTTAAATGCAATCAGGACAATCTCCCGAAATTTCAGAAAAAATGTCCGGGACCGTGGCGAACGGAGTGCACACGGTCCTCGCAACTTTTTTCGAAATTTTCAAGGATGAAAGTTATGATGATTTTAAAGCTAATCTGAAAAAATTGAGTGATTTTATGATCTGTAGATAAGCCAAATTAAAGTTGCAATCTCAAAATTGAACCCTACCAAGATTGTTGAAAAATGTAAAATTTGAATTTTGAAAAAGAGAGGGAAACTGAAATTTTGAATTTTATGATTTTAGAAGGAATACTGAAAGCAATGTAGGCTTTGAATTTAAAAGTTGACTCGATTTCATGCAAAATTCGAATTTGAAAGTGGAAATCAAAGTTGTTGCAATTTAAACACTTAATTTCAAAAGTCACAAACTGCAAAAATTTGAATAAAACACTGAAATTTCGAATGAATGCCAACACACTTTTCAGATTTAGGACTGTAAGAAACACAATTTTGATACAAATTTCAATTTCAACAATTTTTGAATGATTAGAAGCCTCAATCCAAACAATCACTAGACCAACTTTGACTTTAATTTTGAGAGTGTTAAAATTGATAAAATCAGCCAAAATTCTGGATTTTAGTAGAAAAATACAGTAAGATCTAGCTCCCGAAATTTCAGAAAAAATGCCGGGGACGATGGCGCTTGGGGTGCACACGGTCCTCGCAACTTTTTTCCAAATTTTTAGGGATGAAAGATATTGTGATTTTATTGCGGAATCCAAAGTTACAGCCGATTTGGAGGTCTTTTGATCAGTGAAATTATCAGTCAAAGGTTGAATCAAGAAGGTCTTAAAAATTAGGGTTTTGACGTTTAACCACTTAATTTTCAGAATTAAAGCACAAATATGAATTGACAATTTGCAATAGAAGGGTAGATCTGAAACAAGCATTTAACAATTAAACATTTCACAAGTTTAATTACTAAAAAGAAAATTTTAGGGTTTTTATGCAATTAACCTCTAAAATTTGCAAAAGATCAAACATGGAAATATAATTAAGGAAACAAAAATTTCAGATCTAACCATGAATAATCAGAATGAGGATGTTCATGTCGGGTTCACCAAAATGTAAAGCAGAAAAATCGAACCCTAGTCGTTCTCCCCTCCCCAACTCCAAGGAGAGAGAAGGGGGAGTCACTAGGGTTGATGGTTTTCACTTAGGAGAGGCTTTACATTCAAAAGAGGGGTTGAAACCCACAAGATCCAATCCCACGCAATGCAAGATTGGATACTATATGAGTTTCAAGGGTTGTGACATCAAGGATACCCTCTTTTCTAAAGAATGTAGATAGAAAGATTGAACTAGGAATGCATGTAAAGTAGGAAAGATTTGCTTGTAAACAGAGATAGGGATATGGGATGAAGCTGCGGACCTGGAATTAGCAGTAAAATGTTGAGACGGTGTTGTTCTGCAAATTTGAGCGAAAGTTGACGTGACGATGGCACCCGGTGTGCACACGGTCCTCCGAAAAATTCGTGAAACGAAGGGGGATCTGTTCCTCTCTGCACAAGGATTCCAGATCTTCAATTATAGCCGCGTACCTGCAACCTACACATAGAAAAGAGAGGATGATTGGGGGGTTAGGGATGAGGGGTTTGCCTTTAGGTCAAACCCCGGTTTTGGAATTAACCAAGAAATGAGAATGCTATAAATGTAAATGTTTGTAATGTAAACAAGTACTGATACCTTGTTGTAAGAATGTTTGTATTCTTACATGTGAAGGTGTAATGTATGTAGTATGTTGTATGTTGTATGTTATCTCCTCTTCAATGGTTGAATCCTTGTCTTGAATGCAACACTTAGCCTTGAATGGAGACTTAGAATGCTCAATTGCTTGAAGAAATGCTTGAATGCTTGAATGTTTTAATATCGCTTTCCCCTTTTTTCCTCTTCCCCCAAAATGGGAGAGGAAATGTAGTTTATATACTTGTCAATTAGGGTTAAAAGACTGATTTTCTCGACCTTAGGCTGACCAGGAAATAATATTTTCCAATTTGCAAACTTAAAGACCCGAAGCCCCAAAAGAGACTGGGCCCAAAATAGGGCGAGGGACCAGGGTGCTGGGCGCCATGGTCCTGGGGGACCAGGGCCCTGGGCGCCATGGTCCCACCTCCAGGGGCAGCAGGGTGTAAGGAGGATCAGGCCAGAGTGCTGAAAAATGTAGTTTTTGATGTCATGAACAAGTTTCGGGGTCTCCATTCAGGTTCCGTGTTGCATCGCCATCGTGAAGACCCAAATGCAGTCGAAATTGCAAGTGTCGCAATTTTAGGACGCTACAGTTAGTAGTTGATGGTCTCCCTAGAAAGGTTAGTCTTCCTACCGGATCTGTAGAAGAAAGAAGAAACTAGTGCAATGAAGAAGCCATGAAGGCTATATTCAGTGGGCTCACTAGTGATGTCTCCTCACAGGTGGACAGATGGACAACAAAAAAGAGCTTATGGGAAAGATTGAAGAAGCTCTATGGAAATGAGTCCACAACTGCAGAACCAACATTTCAAGGAAATATGAGAAATACATTTCATATTTATAAGGATGATGAAGATAGATCTGCTAGCAGTAGCATAAGTAATTAAGAAGGAACCCACCTCTTCATGGCTCAAGAATCTAAAGAAGAGGAGCACACATTTGGAAGTGCTAGGGAAAATAGGTCCCATCGAAAAGATGTGTTTGGCAGTGATGATGACAAAGAAGGAGACAAGGAAGATATATCTAGCCATTAAGATCTATTTGGTAGTGAAGGGGAAGAAGGTGAAGCAAAAGTTGATCTTGAAGGAGAGCTTGTGAATGCACTTGAAGAACTCAACAGAGTTAGAAGGGAATACAAGCTATTCAAGATTGCTGCTATAGTAGAGAAGAACCGGCTGACAAAATGGTTTGAAGATATTGAGAAATGCTTCTCAGAGTTGAAGTCTCAGGCAGAGAACACAAAGGTGTGTCGGTGTGAATATCTATAAAAGATAAAGAACATCAGAAGTTGCTCAAAGAAATAGAGGTCCTCCAAAAGGACCTTGAGAAATGTAAAGATGAGCTCAATATGAGAATCAGGGCTGATGGCAATAGTGATGCCTTGGACAAAATGTTGAAGAAGTAAAGACATGTCAAGAACACTAAAGGACCAGAAAGTGGTGCCAGTGAATGCTCCACCAGCAAGAATGTCCCCCATTATGACATTTTGTTTATCTCCTCAAATGGAGGAAACAATGGCTAGACCTTCCCAGTTAGAAATTCTCCTTGAATGAAGGTTGACCTAACCACAACTAATGAGGACTTGCAGACTAGGGTGAATACCAGTGCTGTAAAAAGGAAGAATAATACAAATCCCAAAGGTAAAGGGAAAATGGGAGAAGACAGCTTCACCAGAAGCGAGAAGATAAGGAAGCAACAAAGAAGACCCTCTATCGGCAGAGGATAGATAAATGATACCACCGGCAAGGGGAAGCAAGTGTGGGAGAAGAAGAGATCAGATGGAAGAGTTGCACATAATGGACAACCAAGGATCCATTCTCAAAGAAGAAGAAATGAAGATGCAAACCTAGTAAGATCTCCTCATGCATGGCAAAATAAATTTGTAAGTCACATGCCATCATTTACCGGCTATTGATTTTTATGTAATGCTTATGGCCATAGGGTAGAAGAATGTAGAAAGAGATCTAGAAGGAATGATCTAGGATCTCATAGAAATCATACATATAAGAAAAATTTATCCAAGAGTAGATACATGCATGTCCCCTCTCCCAGTTATGCAAATGTTGTCTATCATAACTGCAATGTTTTTGGCCATAGAGATTTTGAGTGCAAGAAGAGGAACCTGCAGCCACATGGAGGTCGGTACAACAACTATGCTCTGCAGAAAGGTGAAAACAAAACATATGGAAGGTAGACACCTACATGGAACCAAAGGAGAAATGTCCCGGTAGGAGAAAGAGGCCCACCGGTTCTGGTTGCTAGTCACAACAACATGACTAGGAGAAGATGGTCAAACCGGTATGTTAAGAGATTCCCCAATCATGAAGTTGGGATGGATGTTGTGTGCTAATATAGCACTACTTCTGGCTGTGATGGAGAATTAGGAAATGGAAAGATCCATCAGCAGAAGAAGGAAAGACCTGGTCCCAAGCCTGAAAATGGGAAGAAGGGTGAGACCAAGAAGGCATATGTAGAGCCCCTCCCCGATCAAGCTCTGGTTAACTCAGTTGACCATGGTTGACCTTACTAATAAATGCTATAATTCAATAGGATGGGCTATGTTAGATGGACAGATTGGTAAGAAAAGTAATTCAACCAGGTTACGGAATCATTTCACCTTGAGGTGTACATTTTGATGTGTTATGGATACATAACTTTATATGATTCTAGAATAGGATAACTTTGAGACTATGTATGTCATTATTGGATTTGCAGGACTTTACTATGATGATAGAAATAGGATGCATGTCTTATGTATGGATCAAAATTATGAGGATTATGATAATTGCTTATGTGGATTTATTTGAATATAAGATATATCGATTTGTTTAAATGTAAATTGTACGCAAAGTGTTTGATGTGTATTCTTATTCATGTGTTTAATATTATATGAGATTATTTGGAATTACTAATGTGTAATTGAGATGTGCAGGAAAATTATCCATGTGACCATGAAAACATTATGGAGAACCAAACCTAGACCTATGTACATTCGTAAAACCAGGGGTTGTCTATTTGGAGAGACAACACCCAGTATGTATCGTATTTTATTTATGAAAGTAAATGGTGCATGTGTGTTAAATTTAATTTATTAATTTGTGTAAATCCAACAAGAGACAAATTTCATGTGTAATTTTGTAATGTATTTTATTGTGTCACTTGACACGTATTGATTTATGTCTTGATTTTTGACTTGTCTCTTGGAGGGAGTTGTTTCAACCATAGTTTTTTCAAACATTTGAATGTGGTTCTAAAATTTCCTTGGGTAGAGAGTCTTTGGAGTGGTCAACTCAAGTTTGACCCGAAAGTTAACTTCAGATGGGTTTATAAGGGGTCAAATGGACTCCTAGGGGTAGTTTAAAGGTGTTTCCTAAAGCCCATAAGGTATACCTATGGGTTAGGAGTATTTTTAGGCATATGTCTACTCCCTCAAAAAGTGGGTTATCTATGGGTTACCATCTAGTTAGATAACCTTCCCATAAGGTATACCTATGGGTTATCTAACCTAGATGGCACCTTCTAATTTTTTCTTTTTCTACCTTTTCTTACTTTTTCCTTTTTTAGTTTTAGAAACCTGTGAGAACTCTCACTGAGGTCTTCTTAGGCAAGGATGAGAGATTTTGTGGGCAATCACCCACTCTCCATTTTTGGAGACTATGCATTTTGAAAAGTTAGTTTTTGGATTTGAAATTTGGGCTAAGTGTAGAAGGGAGGATTGTGGATTTGGCCTATTCTTCCTTAAACTAGTTCTAGCATACCTTTGGATAGATTGAAGGTTGGTTCATCTCTTTGCTTTTTACGTTGCATGTCTATGTTGGAAAGTTTGGTTGTATGTGAAAGTGATTCTCTTGTATTTCCTTTTGTGAAAATTATTATTATGTGACCTATCTTTTATTTTCTTGTATGCATTTTTCTGTGTTTTGGGAGTAACCAAGGCCCTCTACTCTTGGGAGAGTAGGATGGTCTTGCGGGTGGTAGAAGTTTGATAGCCCTCGATTGAGAAGCTCTCTTTATGAGAACAAACTCAAGGGGTGTATATGTGACCCTTGTTGCATGGCCTGGTTTGTGCATTTGGGGGTCATAAGGGGAGAAAGTATGGCATGACTGCCTTGGGGGGCATAAGGATGTGGGGTTAATGAACTTGTGAAATATCTTTGTTTGCCATGAGGTGGCTCTATGATCTACTATTTTTGCAGTCTCATCAGGGTATTTGGTCCACTACCACCCTTGTAAAATCATCACATTTTGTGGTGAAGTGTAGCCATGGTTGGGAAAGTGTTTGCTATATGTTTTTCCCTTGCTTGTTGTGTTTGCATGTCTGTAACCTATCTAGGGCTTGGTTCTCCAAGCTCAGGGGTGGCTTCTAGTAAGCCTAGGCTGGGAGGTGAGCACTCCATGGTCAAGCCTTATGATTTATTTGCAGGTTGCTTGGAATGGAAGGAAAAAGTAAAGCTAGGAGTTGTTGTTTTTACTTGGTATGTAGAAAAAGATTAAGAAAAGGGATGCTATATTTTTAGTTGCAAGAATGTAAATAAAAAGTTGCATGTTGTATTTACCTTAAAAAGAAAATGCATCTATTTTATTTAAAGTCCTCATTTAATAGAAATGAGAGACTAGTTGCATATGTTAGGTCCTAGAGACAACTAAAAGGGGGGGGTGAATCAGTTGTCTAATAAATTTAAACCAAAACCATTTAACCAACTTAATGCTTAATACCGGTAAACCAGTTAAGTATGCCAGTAGACAGTGTTAATAGTAAATTGCTATACCGGTAAAGATTAATGCATGAAACATAAACATAAAGTCATCCACAACACATAACACCAATATTTGTAGGTGGAAACCCTGTAAGGGGAAAAACCACAGTGGGAAACCTTAACCACAATCAGATGATACTACTATAGATAGTAAGTGTACATAAATGGGGTCTGCACATGCAGAAAGGCCAACAACCTAGAGTTCACTGCTCAATCATAAAATGGGAGTCACACTGACTACAGTTGGATGGTTAAATCCAATAAGAATGTACTACACAAAATAGCATCTTCATATGTTGGATTCAGTACCCGCATAATGTTGATATGCTTCTACAAAAACTTAGCTTCACCTTCAAATGATGTCTTCATGTATACCTCTACTTAATCTTGCATATACCTTCTCACAATTCTTCTTCGCATTCCACATTCGATCTTACAAATAAGATCTTACATTTATATCAGAACCTAAGACCAATTTTAGTAGGTCAGCTCTACAAGATATTACAATAAAAACATTTTACAAATAATATAATATCCGATGCAATCACCGATTGAACATGTCGGCTTAATGCATTTACAACAATAATAAATCATCTCCATAGCATGCCATACTGATCTGGAAAAGATAAACCTGCCGGTGTAACCCTAGGTAACCCTAGACCTATTTGTCGGTAAAAGCAAATATGCAAATATGAATATACCCGTTGTCCTCAAAATCTGATTCCCTTTAACATCCTTAAAATAATATGGTTAAACTCGGTTTAGAAGAGACATTAAAGATAAGGAGATTCTCAAGACAACATATGAAAAGGTTTGATTGAACCTTCTACACTTCACACTTACTCAAAGCCCAGGTGGGTATACCTTTGTGAATTGAATTCACACTTTCAAACATAAACCCACAGCAAACCAGTCCAGAAAACTAGTGGATCTATTCACCTTGAAATCAACTGAAAACAAAGAATGGAAATTATACTTAAATTTAGCATTTCGATCAACAAAACATGCAATAAACAACTTCAATCAATACCAGTGCCTTATCCAAGGTCACAGAGTCATCTAAACTCAAATAAGACTCCTCAAACAAAATATCTTTATGCATCCTGTTGGCTTGGTTTCTATTAATCCTTGTATATGCTTGACACCTACAAGAATTCATGCATTCCAAATTAAGCTATGATCATCAAAATTCAAAGTCTCTTCCAAAGAGTTTACTGGTATGAGTGATCCTCGCATCTTTAATTCCCTCCTAAAGAGAAAAGCTAACAAACACTTCTACTAAAATTGCTTGGCAATTCCATTCAAACAGAACAACCTTGGATTATTCAGAATGAAAACAGTAAACAAATTGTAAACACACTTGAAGACAACACAAAGCTTCACTCAAAACTAATGGTCCATATATTGATATTAAGTTCCAAGAAATATTACAAGAAGTTTTTGAATATTCTCCATTAGACTTGGAAAAGCTCAAATAAATTTCTGCAGCGTTTTCTTACAATTCTTGTGCGATCCCTCTTCCTCTAGTCCTGGTATCCATTTATAACAACATGGATGCATAAAGCTTCGGAATTCTTGAGGAGAGTTTCTTTCAAAATAAAGAGGTTACAAGCTTTTCGCAAAAGCAGTTACAAGCTCTTTTCGGCCTCTGCAGTTTCTTCAACAAGCTGTTCAGTTGCAACCTCTTCTACTTTTTCAGGGGCGCTCTCCAACTGTTCCGGATAATGGGTGGCATATTTAGTTGTCCATTCACCATACACCTCTTCTGTCAGCCATGAGAAATTAATCACTTTATCCTTGGTCTTAGTCAACCTTTTATAAGAATTTCTTATTTTGTTGACTTCTGAATTGAGAAAGCTATAACATGACTTAATTTTCTCTATCTCTTCTATTGTCAAAACAAAGAAAGAAGCATCATCTAGATCAATAATTCCTTTAACTCTTGCTGACAATTTAGCTTCTATCTCCTTAAGCCACATTTTTTTATCCCTTAATTGATCCGGGCTAGCAAAAAGTCCTGGGAGCAACTCAAAAACTTGATCAATGTACTCCTTTTTGCACAAATTAACCTTCCTATCAACATTATCCACCTCTGTTGATAATTGTACTAAGACTCTAGCGACATCAAAAGTGGACTTGATGATGGGATTGGCCCTTGCTTCATCGCAGGATACACACATAAACTCTAAATCTTGCTCCCTAGCCCTCCATTTGTCAAAAATAGGTGTCAAAATGGCCTTGTCTCTCCTGAGCTCATTCCATATATCCATAATTTTACCTACATTGTTGTAGAGCAATGAGGCATTTATTGTATTTGCAAAACTAGAAATTGTAGCCCTTACTCTCTCCTCATACGTCTTTGCATATAAGGCCTGAGCCTGTTTCAAGTTTTCTAATTTTTGAGGAGTAATTTCAACCATTTGAGAGCTGGAGGGTGCTAGAGATGGTGGAAACTCAATGATAGGGCTAGTAGGTGGAGGTCTTCCTGGAGAAGAGGAGATCATCAGTGTTGAAGACTCACCTTGATAGTGTTGTCCAGTCAATTGGCTCTGCAGCTTGGCAATGATGCTATCCTTACCTCTTACCTCCTCCTTGGCATTGTTATAGGACTTCAAAACTATTTCCAACTTGACTTGGAGGGCCTCTTTCTCTTTGGCTTCCTTCTCTGCTACTGCAACACTAAATTTTGTAGTCTCTAACTCAGTGCTAACAGCCACCACTACCCCTGTACTCTGCACTCTCTTCAACATCATCCCACCAAGGTAACTTGACCCTGGGGTGTCTTTGCTTTTCTTACTCTCATTTCTCTTGAGAGACCACATGACGAGTGCAACATTATCCTTATTGAAAGTAATCCCCTCCATGGGTTTAGTCTCTTTTCTCACTGCATCTAGTACTAGGGCGTCTGCTATATCCCATTCAGGTAAGATAAGCACTCCAGCTTGTGCTACCATATCTCTTCCCTACTCAGGGGTGATGGTTTTGAATTATTCCATCATCTCTTGCTTTATTTCCTCTTCTACCAGGGCTGGATCTTTATTAGGCTACTCAGCCTTTCTCTTTTCACATCTAGCATTATATTTATCTATGTGCTATTTCCATATAAACTGCATCAATGCTTCTGATGTGACAAAATTGTTATCAGCTAAGAAGGCATTACTTGCCCGCTTTATCTCAGGATCCCACTCCTGGCCTTTGAGTTCAATGGTAGTGATATCCATTTCAGCAGCAATGGGTTCTTCTGGCATTCCTTCCTCCACTTCATTATAAGTGTAGGCAATTTCTCCTAGACTACCTAACTGTAGGAGTTTCTCAACTGCTGCTTGCTCATTTCCTATATGGATAGGGGATTGGGATGGGGAATACAAAGGTGTATCTGATTGTACGTCTTTCCCAACCCTTTTCTTCTTTGGGCTTTCTTGGATGTCATTGACATCTTGTATCTTCCTCTTTCCTTTGAAGGTAGAGGGCTCCCCTGTTGTAGGCATCAGCACACTATAACTAGATTTCTTATGCAATGTATAATCACCAGGAGGGATTACTTTGCTGGAAGCTGACCTACTTAAGATCATTCTCACCTTTTCAGGGTTGCTTTTGATTATAGCCTCCCTCTTCTCCTTCAGGGTCTACATCACATCTTCAAAGCAAATGATCAAAAACTTTATTTTCTCCTCCAATGGGAAAAAGCTAGACAATGGGTCATAGCTGGCATCAAACTGATGCACAAAATCCAAGGCTTTCTTATAAGCCACCCACTTTTCTTTCCTCAGCTCCTGCTCATCTAGATCAAACTCATTTCTGATGAGGTCTTCAGGAAACTGGAATTGACGAGGCCTACCTCTGCATGCTGCCTTCTTTCTAAACATACCGTTGAAGAAGTCTTCTAGATCAGCACACCTAGACATTGCAGTGGACAAATGATAAGGCTTGAGGAAATCCTCAAAGCAATTCCAACCTCCCTTTGTTATTACAAATTGGTGGGCTATGGTAGCTGCAGGGAAAATAGTCCCTTTACCCCTTCTTGTCAACTCTGCCTCTTGTAAACCACTAATCTATCTAAGGATCGCTACAATTCCCACTTTGAGAGGGACCTAGTAAGGTAGAAAAAATGATGTGCCTCTGAAACCAAACACTCTAAAAACTGTTGAGACTGGATACAAGTAAATGTCACCCCAGTTATGAATAATTTTTATGTTCTCTACGAATTTTTTTGGTCTTATGAATTCCAAAAGAACTTTGGGGATTCTTGGGTTCTCAGAGCAGAGGAGAGTCCTTATCTTGGATGCAAAATATTTATCAAACTTCAAAAAACTGGCATCCTCTCTATCCCATGACAACACAGTACTCCATAATTGTACCAGCATTTTTTCTCCTTCTTTCTCCTTAACAAGGTGTAGTCCATTGGCAAAGTAATCACCACCTTTGAAGAGAAAAAGATGCATCAAGAGTGAGTACCATCTGAAAGGTCTATCCACCTTTCCATTCTTGATTCCTGTTAACCCTCCATGAATAGCATCAACAATGAAAGAGGCAAAATCAAATGTAATTGCAAGAGAAGGATTCAAAATCTGAGCAATCATTAACATGTAATGATTTGGCATATTTGCTTCAGCATCTTCTCCCAAAACTTGGCAAAGTGCCCAATACATTCCTTTAGCCCTCAGGGTGAACATACTTAATGAAAAGGGCTCTTGTGTGGTGGGTCCTACAACTGTTAACCCTCCTATCTTCACAAAAAACTCCTTGAGAGGGCTGTTCCTGAGATGACTCCTCTATGCACCATAAATTTGGGCTAATGATGTGAAATTTATAGGTTCTAGAAAATTGGTGAACTCATTAAGCCCAAAAGCTTTCCTGAATTCTTCAGCATTAATCTCAACAAGGGTTTTCCCATTTATATCCCGAATGCTTCTTGTGACTGGATCATAGTTGAGCGCAATTTGGGTCAACAGATCTATTTCCATAAATACCCCTGAGACTACCAATTTCCCAACATCTAATTCCCAAATACTGTTTTGCGGGGCCGGAGAATTTCTCATTCCAAATCCAATCTTAAACAACCCCAACCTTGACAATCCAACCTGTGGGTCTCGTAACCAGTTACCCTTGTCATATAGTCCTTCTCCTATCTTTAAACGGGGAGCCTTGGGCACTAATTCTTTTGCCTTTGACACCTGATTAGTTGACAACGTTAACTATTCTAAAAAATCATCACAGACACTCTTTTCTGAATAGTTAACTTTGCCATAAAATTCTCTTTTAGGAGCCATTTTGAAAATGTAAGAAATGAATACCACTCTTAAACAATTCTGTGACGAATCAATTATCTTATCTAAAACACTACATAGGAATTGCTACACAAGAATACGAGAGAACCTATTCTTCACTTGAAGTAATTTGCTCTACAACTAAACCAACTTTCTCTGTACTTGAAGAAAATAACTCTGCATCCACTCTTCTACAAAATTCTTTTAAAAGAAATCTTCACCCAGTTGATAGGAAATCAAATATTGTACTAAGGATCTTAACTACAACATTGATTCCGCATGCTTCAGCCATCCCTTCAAAATTGAATTCATAAGAGAATTTGTATTTTTCATTCCAACGGGTCACAATGTTCCTGCAAGTGTTTCATTTTGCTCTTTCACAACTTTGCAAAGCATAACTATCGGGCATCTTGATCCTGCGAAATAGCGCCGACCGTCCAATCAAAAGAAACTTGATCGAGCATTAGATTAACTAATAGCTTTGGCTCCACGTTGGGTCCCGCTTTTCTATTGGCTACATGATAACACGTGGTGCCCAACCATTGGCCTTGAAATTTCTTTCACATTCCACTTGATACTGGTCGCGTGTCTTTCTTTTATACCGTCAATTCCACCTTGGCGGGCCCACAACTTTCTTCTAAGACCACGTGTCATCGGACACGTGGACGACTCTCATTTACTCTCGCTATTTTGTGGGGTATAAAGAATGAGCATCTTACCCTTGTGAAATAGCATGGACCGTCAGATCATATTTTAAGTTGATCGGCATTTAACCATCTGAAAAGGCTTTCGGGAGGGGTGGGCCCGCTGACTCATTATGAACACTTGGCGCCCAATCACCTTCAGAGCTAACTTGTCACTTTTTTATACGCCGAAAGAAAACCATGGGGCCCCAACAAACTCTTGATAGCTGTATCCTCCAAGTCCTCCATCATTACACGTGGATGGCTCTCATTCACTCTCTCTATTTCGCAGGGTATAAAGAATGAGCATCTTACCCTTGTGAAATAGCATGGGCCGTCGAATCATCTAAAAAGGCTTTTGGGAGGGGTGGGCCCACTGACTCATTGTGAACACCTGGCATCCAGTCACCTTCAGAGCTGACTTGTCACTTTGTTATACGCCGAAAGAAAACCATGGGGCTCCAGTAAACTCTTAACAGCTATATCCTCCAGGGCCGCCATCATGACACGTGGACAACTCTCATTCACTCTCGCTATTTCACGGGGTATAAAGAATGAGCATCTTACCCTTGTGAAATAGCATGGGCCATCAGATCATCTATTAAGTTGATCGGCATTTAATCATCTGAAAAGGCTTTTGGGAGGGGTGGGCCCATTGACTCACTGTGAACACCTGGCGTCTAGTCACCTTCGGAGTTGACTTGTCACTTTGTTATATGCCGAAAGAAAACCACGGGGCTCCAGTAAACTCTTAACAGCTGTACCCACTAGGTCATCTCCTGACTGTGACCTGACTCACCTCTGGGGCCCGCCTTTTAGCCTTTAATCCTGACCCGCTGACTGTTGTGACTTTTGCCATGTGCCATCATTTTACTCACTATCATCAACCAGCGGGATCGTCCATGTGGCATGCCATGTCATTTTTGCAACTTCGCTGGTTTTAAACTATGCGCAACTTCGCCTAGCGAAATAGTGAACGCCGTAGATCCATCCGCGAGATGCGCATTAGTTACTGGGCCCGACAACTTTAAGAGAAAAACATATAAGGCATAAATTTTTTGATTAATTAACATAACTGCCTAGGCAAACAACAAGAGGGGACACTTCCTACGACCCCATGACCCATTACTTAAGTGAATAAAGTAACGAAAGATTAGAAACCAAAGGGTTTAAAACAAACACAAGAGGATCTAAAATAAAAAACCCTTAAACCCTGGAGGTCTAAAACAAAGATGAAGCATTTGAAACTGCATCCTATTCAAAAATTCAACAAACCATAGCCAATCATGGGAAAGAAAAACCCATTTTTAATCAGTGATGACAATGGCTTTGATTGGGGATGGTTGATTGCAAGGTCAACACAAGAAAACTCAGAAACTCTAGAGAAACAAAGCAAAACAGAAAGGCAGGAAAGGAACAAAATATGTACAAAGAAAGGACCTATCGTGCATGGACATTTAAGAGAGATAATGCTTCAGGAATTGTCCATGCACTGGAAATTCCTACATTTCATCATCCATATTCTTCAAGAAATATGAATCCTTACCATTTAAGTCACAAACCACAAAAGGACCAATCCATAGTGATTCAAATTTCTTATGCTTTCCCTTATCCCGTCCTTTAGCATTCCACTGAAGAACCATGTCATCAATTTGAAACTTCCTTAGTGATGTCCTTTTATCAAAAAGATACTTTGACTGTAACTAGATCTTCTAATTTTTCTTATGGGCAGAAGTCCTAATCTCCTCCATTTCTACAATTTGGATCATTCTATTTTCCATTGGTTCAGATACATCCATGTCCTCATTTTGCAAAAACTTATACACTGGAAGAAGGTTATTTACTGGCAATCTGGCTTGGCCACCATAAACTAATTCAAAAGGTGACATTCCAATGGATTTCTTAACTGTTATTCTATTTGCCCACAGAGCTAACTTCAACTTTTGATCCCAAGATCTTTTATTCTCTTCTAGGATTTTCTTGATGATATTCAACAGGTTTTTATTGCTGGATTCTGCTTGTCCATTCCCCTGAGGGTGATAAGGTGAAGAGTATGATATGAGTATACCATGACTAGTACAAAAGCCTACAAATTCTTTTGATCTGAAACACATGGCATTATCCATCACCAATTTTGCAGGTGTTCCAAATCTAGTTACAATATTATCCATCAAGAAATCAATGACAACTTTACTAGTAGCTCTTCTTGTAGGGATGGCTTCTATCCATTTGGTGAAATAATCAGTGGCCACTATGATCCATCCATGACCTCTCCCTGACCTCTCAACAATCTCTCCAATAAAATCAATGCCCCACTAGACAAAAGGAGCTTCTACAGAGACTGGATTTAGAGGTAAGGCTCCTTCATACTTGAGCTTGGATGAGAATCTCTGACATGGGTCACATCTTCGAACATATGCATGAGTATCTTTAAATAAGGTGGGCCAATAGTACCCAGCCCAGATTATCTTACCTGTAGTAGTCTTAGCAGAATAGTGACCTCCACATACTCCATCATGCATTTCAGTCAACACCTGTTTAGCTTGAAATTTATCCAAACACATTAGTAACTCTCCATCTCTTTTCCTCCAGAAAAGATCACCCTGAATGAGCACATATTTTTGGGACTTGAGTTTTAGATTTCTTTTCTGATTGTATGTCATTTCTTCTTGGAGTGTATCACCTCTCAAAATTTAGATTATCTCTATGTACCAGGGTTGCCTCTCAATACTAGTGACCAAAGCATCTCTAACCTCAACATTGTGTATTTCTACATTCATGAGATTCGACTCAGTCATGAGCTTAGCCAAACCTAAACCTCTCACCAATTTGGTGATCTTTATCTCCAAGTTGAATTCCTGAATTCTATTAATCCATCTGTATCTCTTCCCAGTAACCTCAGACTGAGACAAAATATCTTTAACTGCAGCATGTGGGACATAGGCAATGATATTTGCATTCACTAAATATGGCCTAAAAGACTTAACAGCTTTAACTAGGGCATAAGCTTGTTTCTCCATGGTTTCATATTTTAGTTCTGCCGCCTACAAAGACTTACTGTAGAAGGCTATGGGATGTTCATATCCTTTATTGTCCTTTTGTAGTAATACTGCAGCCACCGTATGATATGAAGCAAAAGAAAACAGAGAAAAAAGATTACTATAATCAGGAGATTTCAACACTGGTGCCTCCTGGATTGCCTTCTTAATCTCAACAAAGCTTTTGAAGCTTCTTGATCCCAATAAAATTTTGTATCCTTCTTAAGCAATTTGACGATAGGCTTCACTATCTCTGCGAAGTTTGCAATGAATATCCTGACAAAATTTACTTTACCTCAAAAGGATTGGATACCTTTCACATTTTTAGGTTCAGACACCTTATTTATTGCTTCAATTCTCTCAGGGTCTATTCTTACCCCCTCCTTGGAAACTATGTGTCCCAGTAGCTTTCCCTCAGTGACCCCAAAATGACATTTCTTGGGATTTAGTGATACACCAAATTCCAAGGCTTTATTGAACACCTTCTCTAGATGTCCACAATGATCATCACCTTTCTTAGAGAAATAAGTTAGATCATCTTGATAAATCACCATGATGATGTTTATGAATTCTTTGAAAGCTACATCCATAGCTCTCTGAAATGTAGCTCCTGCATTTTTTAATCCAAATGGCATTCTCACATATACATAAGTTCCCCATGGAGTAGTGAAAGTTGTCTTAAACTGTTCAGACTCCTTTACCAACACTTGATTATATCCTAAGAAACCATCCATCATGGATAAAAGATCACATCCTGTCACTCTTTGTAGCATGGCTTCCATATTTGGGGATGAGTAGTTATCTTTCAAGGAAGCAACATTTAAATTCCTAAAATCTACACGCAATCTGATGTCTCCATTCTTCTTCCTCACTGGGACCAAATTGGAGACCCATGAAGAATGCCTTATTGGTTTGATAATCCCCCCTTCTCTCAATTTGGTCAACTCTTGTTGCATTTTAGTTTCTAACAAGGGATTGATAGGCCTCTATTTCTGTCTAAAAGGCTTAGCATCTGGAAGTAAAGGAACTTCATGCTGAAAAAGATCTTGTCTATACGCCTTTAGGTCTTCATAAGACCAAGCAAAGACATGCTTATACCTTTTCAATAAATTAATAAGGTTAGTCCTGACATGAGGGGGTAGTTTCTTTCCAATATATACCAACTTAGGGGATCATTATGTCCCCAGGTTTACCTCCTCTAACTCTTCCAACTTGGTGGTAGACTACTGATGTAAATGACTATCATTTTAACTAAACATGCTCTCTAGCTCCACCAACCCTTTAGGTATTTCATCGGTTTCCAACTGGACCACATCATTTCCAAACACTGTCTCTCTATTGTCTACCACTTCGACCAATGCATTACAATCAATCTTTTGTCCATCATAATCATCAACACATTGGATAAACCTAAGAATGTCTTCATCATCAGCAAAAACTTGCCAATAGTACACATTATCAGGAATAGCAGGCCTAGATTTTATTTCCACAGTGGAAATACCGGTTAGCATTGCATCATCATTTTTCAAAGCAACGTTAGCTAGGAAATCTGCCATAATATTTTTTGCTCGCTCTATCCAATTAATAGAAAATGCATCAAAATGCTCAATAACATCCCAAACAACATGCTTATACTGCTTTAATCTATCATTCTTGGATGCATATTTAGATCTCACCTGAGAAACAACCAATTCTAAATCCCCCATTACTTTCAATAGTTGGATTCCATGCCTTTTTGCAACCTCAAGTCCTAGTAATAGGGCTTCATACTCTGCAGTATTATTTGTGCACTGGAATGCCAATAAAAATGAGTACTTAAAAGTTATACCTGATGGAGACACAAAAAGAACCCTTGTTCCAGATCCTTCTTTAGAGAAAGCTCCATCAAAATACATCTACCACAATCCGTACTGCTGTGCTTGTAGCTCAACCACAATAGGGTCAATATTCTTCAATTGAGGTGAAATTGGTTGAAGTCTAAAGTTATCCAAATCTACATCGATCATACAATTAAGCATACTAGGGTCTACATTTTCAATTACCCTAGGAGCTCATGGCTCTCTGTATAATTTGACCTGATTACCACTAATAGGAATGGTAGCATAAGATAAGTCTAGTTGAACATTTCCCCCTACTACTGCCCACTGCTTGGAAAGTAACATACCATAGTGGGGTTTAGTATCAGTAACAATAATATCCATTTTGTAAGTGGCTTCAGGGAATGCTACTATTTTTACTTCTACATCTTTCATTGTACCTATCACAGGTACTTCTCTGTTATCCATGGCATAGCATTTCCCATACACAGTGGTTATTGATGACCCTAATTCTTTCATAACACCATAGGGTATTACATTAGCAACAGCTCCTGAATCTATCATGTAGTTTTTAATCAACCGGTTATTGACTAACAAGGTAACATAGAAGGGATCTACCTAAGAAGGTTCTTGAGTGATAGTAGTTCCAACATAAACCTCCGGGGTTTGGAACTCTTGATCCTTTCCAACTTTAGCTAAACCGGTGGGTAATACTATGTCACTATCAGATATACTAGAGAATAAAGGCAAAGTTGCATCCTTATGTTCTTTAATCTTTAGCAATTCTACTAATGGAACAATGACCTTCATTTGAGTTAAAGCTTGGGCTATATCAAATGTAGAACTATTGCATTTTTCAGTATTAACCCTAACTTTTTCTATTTTGAATTGACTTGCCCTTTTCACTGTCTCTGCTCCTTGTATATCACCAACATTTTTATCATCTTTGCCTTTATGTACATCCTTAACTTGTTCCCCTTTTTCTTGACCGACCTTAGGAATAGTAGTAGCACTACTTGATGCCCCCTTTTTGTAACTTCCTTTACAAACATAGAACCTGACTCACCCTGATCAGTGTCTCTCTTAGTGCTTCTCAGATTATAGTTATGTTTTGCTTTGGCAATTGCAGCCTTAGTGAGATTTCTAACTTCTTCCTCACTAGGCCTCCTAAGATGAACCTCTTCATCTTCAATTGTTACCACATTCAATGTAGGATGCCAACCTAAGGCTAACTGTCCTTGCACTAGCTTTTCACTATCTAGCACATCACTATATTCACTTTGCACGGATTCCTCATCACTTTCTATGATGGTTTCAAACATATTAATGTCAGGCTCTGCTTCTGGTCTCATAGATTCTTCAAGAGCTTGAGCCATTGCACATTGATGAGGAGAATGTGGTCCATCACAAGCAATACACCAAGGAGTATTTTCTATATTGTGAACAGTTTTCCCTTTCAAAGGATCCGGTGTGTCTTGACTTTGGGTAATTTTGGGCTTCTCAATTTGGGGTTTACCATCCTTCCAATTGGTATTATATGGCATATCATGTAATCTAGGGGGTCTATCTTGCCAATTATAATGAGGTTTATCATTTTTGTTAACCTTGGCAGTCAAATCTTTCATAGCAGTAACCAATTTCTCTATTTTATCATCCTCTTTAGCAACTTTATTAGGTTGCTGTTTGGTTTCTTGCCATAATCTACCATCTGTCCTTCTTCCTAATTTTCCAGATGCTTTTCTATTACTTTCTACATTTATGGCAATTCTAAAAGCATCTCTCAAGTTATGGGGATTTTTATCTCTCAAGATATAGGCCATTTTGGAATCAAATGCATTGTAATATGTATTAAGACACATGTTATCATCTAGCCTCATCACTTGATACAATCTATGCATGGCTTTCTGGAATTTGGCATTGAAATCAGTGACCATTTCATTTTTAGATTTTCTAATATTGTTGAACTCATTTAGCATGAAACTCACATTAGTCTTGTCACCATACTGCTCTTGAAAACAATTTTTAAAATCTTCCCATGAACCTATGCTATTGACTGGAAGACCTCTGTACCAATCTCTTGCATCATCAACTAGGGATTGAACAAACAGTTTCAGAATAACATCTTCATCTACTATCTCATAATCATTTATTAGATCCCCAAAAGATTTCAGATGTTCCTCAGCACTAATTGCATTGTTCCCACCAAATTTATGGAGTATGTCTCGTAACTCAGTGGGAACATGATTTGGATATCTCGAGATCCCATCAAAGAACAATTGTCTATATTGTTCTAAATTAATTGGTCTTCTTTGAAAAGGGGTAATAGCACTATTATTTCCCATGGTTATTTTAGCTTTTGGGATTGGAGATTGAGGTGCTTGGGTGTACTGTTTATTCATAGGTATTTGGCTTACTGAGGCAATATTAGCTTGTACTATAGGTTGAGTATTAACCTGAGGAAAGGAAATGTGTTGGGGGTTAGGCTTGCTAAGATCTTTTGATGGGAATGTAATAGGGGGAGCCTTTAAGTAATTAATTTTTCTTTTCACTTCTTGATTCACTGCTTCTAACTCAGCCTTTTCCAATTCCATTTGGAGATCTTCCTTTTCTTTCCTCATCCTTTCCATTTCTCTCTCATGTGCTAAAAGCCTATGAGATATCTCTTCTATAGTTTTAGATTCTATCCCATCATCCATCCATTTATGTTTTCCTTTATCTAGATTGGCTTTAGGAAGCTAGGAGTCATTAAATACTTCCCTAGTTGGCTGGGCTACTGACTTACAAGCTTGTTTAGTTTTGGGGCTTAGGATTTTTGTAATCACAGGGCCTTCCTCATCACTTTTTTCTTTCTCTTTAGCAAGTACTTCAAGATCAGCTATCTGTCTGAGAAGCCTATCTCTTTCCATTAGTTTGGCTTTAACTTCCTTCTCCTTATTTGCCTCCTTTTGGGCTCTTAGGGATATTAAATGATGGACTCTTCTATTTAAATCTTCAATCTCTTGAGACACTTTATCCTCATCAGGGAAATTTTCTTCAGAGTCTGATGCATTAACTTAATCTATGTCAATCAGACTAATGTTCCCATCAATTGTCCTAGGAACAGAGTGCTTAATTGCATTTGAACTGGTTCTATCTTTTGCAGAAACACTAACATGAGATAGATCTTGATTTAAAATAGGTGCATCATCAATATTTCCAAACAATCCCGAATGGAAACCTAAAATATCATGCTCTGAATCTCTAGAAGATGAATTAGACTTGCATAAGTAGGTCGATCAGACATCTTACCAGTACTATTGTTTTTCTACACCCAATCAGCATTTGATGGCTCATGCAACATAGATCTCTTCTGGCCTCTCCATGACTATTCTGGCAAACCTTCTTGCAAGTTTTCATGAGGATGTTTCTTCATGAATGATCTTGTGTTTTTTGCTCCTTGCATCTCGCTTGTCTTCCTTTTAGAAAAATTTGTATCTCACAAGGACTGGTTCAAAAGTAACAGAGTCGCCACCCACAAAACTATGGGAATTATGAAAACAAGCAGTCTTATCCACAAACACACAACAATTTTCTTTACAAGCCTCAACATAGATCTGTGTTTATATCATTATTGTAACTCTCCCCAGCAGAGTCGCCACTTTTGTTGTCTTCAAAATCTGATTCCCTTTAACATCCTTAAAATAATATGGTTAAACTCGGTGTAGAAGAGACATTAAAGATAGGAAGATTCTCAAAACAACATATGACAAGGTTTGATTGAACCTTCTACACTTCAGACTTACTCAAAGCCCAGGTGGGTATACCTTTGTGAATTGAATTCACACTTTCAAACATAAACCTACAGCAAACCAGTCCAGAAAACTAGTGGATCTATTCACCTTGAAATCAACTGAAAACAAAGAATTAAAATTATACTTAAATTCAGCATTTCGATCAACAAAACATGCAATAAACAACTTCAATCAATACCAGTGCCTTATCCAAGGTCACAGAGTCATCTAAACTCAAATAAGACTCCTCAAACAAAACATCTTTATGCATCCTGTTGGCTTGGTTTCTATTAATCCTTGTATATGCCTGACACCTACAAGAATTCATGCATTCCAAATTAAGCTATGATCATCAAAATTCAAAGTCTCCTCCAAAGAGTTTACTGGTATGAGTGATCCCTGCATCTTTAATTACCCTCCTAAAGAGAAAAGCTAATGAACACTTCTATTAAAATTGTTTGGCAATTCCATTCAAACAGAACAACCCTAGATTATTCAAAATGAAACCAGTAAACAAATTGTAAACACACTTGAAGACAACACAAAGCTTCACTCAAAACTGACGGTTTGTATATTGATATTAATTTTCAAGAAATATTACAAGAAGTTTTTTAATATTCTCCATTAGACTTGAAAAAGCTCAGATAAATTTCTGCAGCATTTTCTTACAATTCTTTTGCGATCCCTCTTCCTCTAGTCCTGGTATCCATTTATAACAACATGGATGCACAAAGCTTCGGACTTCTCAAGGAGAGTTTGTTAAAATCATTTCTTTCAAAATAAAGAGGTTACAAACTCTTTTCAGCCTCTACAGTTTCTTCAACAAGCTGTTCAGTTGCAACCTCTTCTACTTTTTCAGGGGCACTCTCCAACTGTTCTGGATCATGGGTGGCATATTTAGTTGTCCACTCACCATACACCTCTTCTATCAGCCATGAGAAATTAATCACTTTATCCTTGGTCTTAGTCAACCTTTTCCAAGAATTTCTTATTTTGTTGACTTCTGAATTGAGAAAGCTATAATCTGACTTAATTTTCTCTATCTCTTGTATTGTCAAAACAAAGAAAGAAGCATCATCTAGATCAATAATTCCTTTAACTCTTGCTGACAATTTAGCTTCTATCTCCTTAAGCCACATTTGTTTATCCCTTAATTGATCCGAGCTAGCAAAAACTCCTGGGAGCAACTCAAAAACTTGATCAATGTACTCCTTTTTGCACAAATTAACCTTCCTATAAACATTATCCACCTCTGCTGCTAATTGTACTAAGACTCTAGCGACATCAGAAGTGGATTTGATGATGGGATTGGCCCTTGCTTCATCGCAGGATACACTCATAAACTCTAAATCTTGCTCCCTGGGCCTCCATTTGTCAAAAATAGGTGTTAAAATGGCCTTGTCTCTCCTGAGCTCATTCCATATATCCATAATTTTATCTACATTGTTGTAGAGCAATAAGGCATTTATTGTATTTGCAAAATTGGAAATTGTAGCCCTTACTCTCTCCTCATACTTATTTGCATATAAGGCCTGAGCCTGTTTCAATTTTTCTAATTCTTAAGGAGTAATTTCAACCATTTGAGAGTTGGAGGGTGTTGGAGATGGTGGAAACTCAATGATAGGGCTAGTAGGTGGAGGTCTTGTAGGAGAAGAGGAGATCATCAGTGTTGAAGACTCACATTGATAGTGTTGTCCAGTCAATTGGCTCTGCAGCTTGGCAATGATGCTATCCTTACCTCTTACCTCCTCCTTGGCATTGTTATAGGCCTTCAAAACTATTTCCAACTTGACTTGGAGGGCCTCTTTCTCTTTGGCTTCCTTCTCTGCTACTACAACACTAAATTTTGCAGTCTCTAACACAGTGCTAGCAGCCTCCACTACCCCTGTACTCTGCACTCTCTTCACCATCATCCCACTAAGGTAACTTGACCCTGGGGTGTCTTTGCTTTTCTTACTCTCATTTCTCTTGAGAGACCGCATGACGAGTGCAACATTATCCTTATTGAAAGTAATCCCCTCCATGGGTTTAGTCTCTTTTCTCACTGCATCTAGTACTAGGGCATCTGCTATATCCCATTTAGGTAAGATAAGCACTCCAGCTTGTGCTACCATATCTCTTCCCTACTCAGGGGTGATGGTTTTGAATTCTTCCATCATCTCTTGCTTTATTTCCTATTCTACCAGGGCTGGATCTTTATTAGGCTACTCGGCCTTTCTCTTTTCTCATCTAGCATTATATTTATCTATGTGTTGTTTCCATATAAACTGCATAAATGCTTCTGATGTGACAAAATTGTTATCAGCTAAGAAGGCATTAATTGCCTACTTTATCTCAGGATCCCACTCTTGGCCTTTGAGTTCAATGGTAGTGTAGCTAGGAATCTAGAAATCATCACAAACAATATAAAAACTAATCTAGCTCAATCACGAAAGCTCAAATGTAATGATCTATCCTAAACACACTCAATAGAGACATAAAGATAAAACATGTAAAAAGATTATGCAAACCAGATGTTCCCTTCATGCGGCTCCATTGTTCTTCTTTCTTCTCCAAATAGTTTTGTTGTAGATCTCACCTTCAAGTGCATAAACCTAATTGAGAAAGCAAGATTGACATTGACATAAGAATACTAGAAGCGTGATTAGAAATTCAAATAGTCTGATTAGCAATTAGCTTTGATTGATGAAGATCATCCAATTTATAGATAAATTGGAGATAGGATCAAATTTAGCATGAAATGGATATTAGAAGAAATTAATTTCAAAAAATGGCACAATTGAGTGGAAAGAAGAAGGTTATGACACCTTCTATGTCATGAATTATGACATATTGCCAATGCAAAGCTTAGAGGACTAGAACCCTATGACATCTTGCTATGCCAAGAGTATGATGCATGAAGCACAAAAATAGGGAGCACTAAAGACAAGTTAATTAGGTGGAAATTAGAAAATAGGTGGAAATTAGGAATTAGGAAATAATGAAATTAGGAATTTAGTGAATTTCATAATAATTTCTCATTTATTAATAATTCACAAAGAGGGAATTTTAGGAAATTAGGTAAATTAATTAATAAATTGTCATTTATTAATTAATTCAGAAAAAGAGGAATAATTAGTTAGCCAATTAAATGAAACATTTAATTGCGACACGAAGACTTAGGATAAATAAATAATTTATTAATCCTAAAGGAAGAAATGATAAACAAGGTTGAATGATTAAATCACGAAACCCTAGAAGATGAATTAGGTCTTGAAAGATAATTGACTCGATTCGATTTGATTTTGGATTAATAAATGACCAATGTGATAAATGATTTGATTGATAAATGTGCCAATTGACGAGGAACAATGACTAATTGATCCAAATTGACATAATTGAAACAAACAACGATCGATGGCAAATTAATCACCAAATGACAAAATTGACAAGAGGACAAGGATTGATGACAAAATAGATTGCAAGACGACAGGTTTGAAAATGACCACGATTGATGACAAATCGATTGCAAAATGAGAAGATCGAACATGACAATGATCGATGACAAATCAATCGTTAAAACGACAAGATTGAAGGATTGATGATAAATCGACAAGATTGATAAGAGGACAACGATCGATGACAAATCGATCACAAGATTGACAGGAGGACAAAACCTTAATTAGGATTGATGATGTCCAAAATGATGACAAATGAGCATGCACATTGATGCAATAGGATAAGATTGATTAAAATCATAACTGGTTAGCATTGTTGACAAGACGAAATTTGAGAGCGAGACAAATGAAGAATGTAGAAGAATGACTCAATGTTCGCAAATGATAAAAACCAAGTGTGAAACATAGGAGAAATGTTAGTGCGATGCAAAAACCTAAAATGAGGCAATGCGCAAATGTTAAAGTATGATCCCGCAAGCGTTGACCATTTTTAGGTGTCTACAGGTAGTGATATCCATTTCAGCAGCAATGCGTTCTTCTGGCATTCCTTCCTCCACTTCATCATAAGTGTAGGCAATTTCCCCTAGACTACCTAACTGTAGGAGTTGCTCAGCTGCTGCTTGCTCATTTCCTATATGGATAGGGGATTGGGATGGGGAATAAAAAAGTGTATCTGATTGTACTTCTTTCCCCACCCTTTGCTTCTTTGGGCTTTCTTGGATGTCAATGACATCTTGTATCTTTCTCTTTCCTTTGGAGGTAGAGGGCTCCCCTGTTGTAGGCATCAACACAGTATAACTAGATTTCTTATGCAATGTAGAATCACCAGGAGGGATTACTTTGCTAGAAGTTGACCTACTTAAGATCATTCTCGCCTTTTCAGGGTTGCTTTTGATTATAGCCTCCCTCTTCTCCTTCAGGGTCTGCATCACATCTTCAAAGCAAACGATCAAAAACTTTATTTTCTCCTGCAGTGGGAAAAAGCTAGACAATGGGTCATAGCTGGCATCAAACAGATGCACAAAATCCAAGGCTTTCTTATAAGCCACCCACTTTTCTTTCCTCAGCTCCTACTCATCTAGATCAAACTCATTTCTGATGAGATCTTCAGGAAACTGGAATTGAAGAGGCCTACCTCTGCATGCTGCCTTCTTTCTAAACATACCGTTGAAGAAGTCTTCTGGATCAGCACACTTGGACACTACAGTGCACAAATGATAAGGCTTGAGGAAATCCTCAAAGCAATTCCAACCTCCCTTTGTTATTACAAATTGGTGGGCTATGGTAGCTGTAGGGAAAATAGTCCCTTTACCCCTGCCTATCAACTCTGCCTCTTGTAAACCACCAATCTGTCTAAGGATCTTCCCAATTCCCACTTTGAGAGGGACCTGGTAAGGTAGCAAAAATGGGGTGCCTCTGAAACCAAACACTCTGAAAACAATTGAGACTAGATACAAGTAAATGTCACCACAGTTATGAACAATTTTTATGTTCTCTGTGAATTCTTTTGGTCTTATGAATTCCAGAAGAACTTTGGGGATTCTTGGGTTCTCAGAGCATAGGAGAGTCCTTATATTGGATGCAAAATATTTATCAAACTTCAAAAAACTGGCATCCTCTCTATCCCATGACAACACAGTACTCCATAATTGTACCGACATTTTTTCTCCTTCTTTCTCCTTAACAAGGTCTAGTCCATTGGCAAAGTAATCACCACCTTTGAAGAGAAAAAGATACATCAAGAGTGAGTACCATCCGAAAGGTCTATCCACCTTTCCATTCTTGATTCCTGTTAACCCTCCATGAATAGAATCAGCATTGAAAGAGGCATAATCAAATGTAATTGCAAGAGAAGGATTCAAAATCTGAGCAATCATTAACATGTAATGATTTGGCATATTTGCTTCAGCATCTTCTCCCAAAACTTGGCAAAGTGCCCAATACATTCCTTTAGCTCTCAGGGTGAACATACTTAATGAAAAGGGCTCTTGTGTGTTGGGTCCTACAACTGTTAACCCTCTTATCTTCACAAAAAACTCCTTGAGAGGCCCGTTCCTGAGATGACTCCTCTGTGCACCATAAATTTGGGCTAATGATGTGAAATTTATAGGTTCTAGAAAATCGGTGAACTCATTAAGCCCAAAAGCTTTCCTAAATTCTTCAGCATTAATCTCAACAAGGGTTTTCCCATTTATATCCTGAATGCTTCTTGTGACTGGATCATAGTTGAGCGTAATTTGGGTCAACAGATCTATGTCCATAAATACCCTTGGGACTACTAGTTTCCCAACATCTAATTCCCAAATACTATTTTGTGGGGCCGGAGAATTTCTCATTACAAATCCAATCTTAAACAACCCCAACCCTAACAATCCAACCTGTGGGTCTCGCAACTAGTTACCCTTGTCATATAGTCCTTCTCCTATCTTTAAATGGGGAGCCTTGGGCACTAATTCTTTTGCCTTTGATGCCTGATTAGTTGACAACGTTAACTATTCTAAAAAATCATCACAGACACTCCTTTTTGAATAGTTAACTTTGCCAAAAAATTCTCTTTTAGGAGCCATTTTGAAAACGTAAGAAATGAATACCACTCTTAAACAATTCTGTGATGAATCAATTATCTTATCTAAAACACTACACACGAATTGCTACACAAGAATACAAGAGAACCTATTCTTCACTTGAAGGAATTTGCTCTGCAATTGAACTGACTTGCTCTGTACCTGAAGAAAATAACTCTGCATCCACTCTTCTGCAAAATTCTTTTAAAATAAATCTTCACCCGATTGATAGGAAATCAAATATTGTACTCAGGGTCTTAACTACAACATTGATTCCGGATGCTTCGGCCATCCCTTCAAAATTGAATTCATAAGAGAATATGTATTTTTCGCTCCAACGGGTCACAACGTTCCTGCAAGTGTTTCATTTTTCTCTTTCGCAACTTCACAAAGCATAACTATCAGGCAGCTTGATCCTGCGAAATAGCGCCGACCGTTCGATCAAAAGAAACTTGATCGAGCGTTAGATTAACTAACAGCTTCGGCTCTGCACTGGGTCCCACTTTTCTATTGGCTACATGATACCACGTAGTACCCAACCATTGGCCTTCAAATTTCCTTCACATTCCACCTGATATTGGTTGTGTGTCTTTCTTTTATACTGCTGGTTCCACCTTGGCGGGCCCACAACTTTCTTCTAAGACCACGTGTCACCGGACACGTGGATGGCTCTCATTCACTCTTGCTATTTCATGGGGTATAAAGAATGAGCATCTTACCCTTGCAAAATAGCGTGGGTCGTCGGATCATCTTTTAAGTTGATCGACATTTAACCGTCTGAAAAGGCTTTCGGGAGGGGTGGGCCCGTTGACTCATTATGAACACTTGGCACCCAGTGACCTTGAGAGCTGACTTGTCACTTTTTTATACGCCGAAAGAGAATCATGGGGCTCCAACAAACTCTTGACAGTTGTATCCTCCAGGTCCTCCATCATGACATGTGGATGGCTCTCATTCACTCTCGCTATTTTATGGGGTAATAAGAATGAGCATCTTACCCTTGTGAAATAGCGCAGGCCATTGGATCATCTGAAAAGCCTTTCAGGAGGGGTGGGCCCGCTGACTCACTGTGAACACCTGGCATCCAGTCACCTTCGGAGCTGACTTGTCACTTTGTTATACGTCGAAAGAAAACCACGGGGCTCCAGTAAACTCTTAACAACTGTATCCTCCAGGGCCGCCATCATGACACGTGGACGGCTCTCATTCACTCTCGCTATTTCATGGGGTATAAAGAACGAGCATCTTACCCTTGCGAAATAGCGCGGGCCGTCGGATCATCTATTAAGTTGATCGGCATGTAATCATTTGAAAAGGCTTTCGGGAGGGGTGGGCCCGCTGACTCACTATGAACACCTGGCATCCAGTCACCTTCGGAGCTGACTTGTCACTTTGTTATACGCCGAAAGAAAACCACGGGGCTCCAATAAACTCTTAACAACTGTACCCGCCAGGTCATCTCCTGACTGCAACCTGACTCACCTCTGGGGCCCACCTTTTAGCCTTTAATCCTGACCCGCTGACTATTGTGACTTGTGCCGCGTGCCGCCGTTTTACTCACTATCATCAACCAGCAGGACCGTCTATGTGGCATGCCATGTCATTTTTGCAACTTCACTGGTTTTAAACTATGTGCAACTTCTTCTAGCAAAATAGCGAAAGTTGTAGATCCATCCGTGAGATGTGCACTAGTTACTGGGCCCGACAACTTTAAGAGAAAAACATATAAGGCATAAATTTTTCAATTAATTAACATAACCGCCTAGGCAAACAACAAGGGGGGACACTTCCTACGACCCCATGACCCATTACTTAAGTGAATAAAGTAACGAAAGATTAGAAACCAGAGGGTTTAAAACAAACACAAGAGGATCTAAAATCAAAAACCCTTAAACCCTAGAGGTCTAAAACAAAGCTGAAGCATTTGAAACTGCATCCTATTCAAAAATTCAACAAACCATAGCCAATCATGGGAAAGAAAAGGCCATTTTTAATTAGTGATAACAATACCAATGATTAATTCTTCAAAACAAAGTGTCCACATGATGTCTTCAGCATTACCAAGTGTCTTCCATATCATTCCAAGTGTCGGTGAACCATATACCAGTAACTGTGCAATAGTTACTTGCTTGTCGGTGAATGTTGTTGGAGCTCCAAAGTACTAGTGTTTCAGTAGGTGTTGACATCAATGACAAAACCATACCAAACTACCAATAGGGTATACCACCCATTTGTATTGTTGGCTATTTTGTATTTTAAACACACTTTAAAGAAATGCATTATTTATATTAAGTATTATTTTGTTGCATAAATGAAATGTTTATCTTTGGATTAAGTTCCCTATAGTTAATGAAATAGTATTTGTAGTAAGCATGTTAGTTTTGAAAATAAAGGTTCATTTTATCTCCTTATGCATATTGAAATAATGAGAAATGAGTAAAGTAGAAAGCTTGCATGTTAGTAAAAGAAAATTTTGCATTTAGTCCTAATTATTTATTCCCAAATACATATCATGGTTTAAAAGATTTAACATGCATATCTCTAAGGTCAATTTAAGTGATTTCTAGGCTAATGTAGTTGCTGTTAAATTTTATTAAATTCTGTTATTTTTTTTCCTTGATTTATTGTAGAAAGTAAATCCAAAATTAACATGTCTATCTCTAAGATTTATTTCAATGTTTTCTAATCTAATATAGTTGTTGATTAAATTTATTTAATTCTGTCATTTTACTTAATTGCAGAAAATAAATCTAAAAGTTGATTAGTCTATCTCTAATTTTAGCTACGTGGTATTTAAAAAAAGAAAAGAAATACCTTTGTTTTAAAATCTAAAGATTTTATTTAATCTATTTAAAAGTTCAAAAACATTAATATATATTTGCATGGTAAAGTTAACCCTAGAAATCATATGCATCTAAAATGGAAATATATATATATATATATATATATATATATATATATTTATATCTAAAATATATATATATATACATATATATATATATATAAAAGAACAGAAAAAGGGGTTTTAAACTAATTTAAAAAAAAAAAAAAATGTATGCAAATTGGGGAAGCCCTCGGCCCCCCCGCGCTGTGGGCGGCGACCCCCAACGACGGCCGCAGCCACCACTGTGGGTCAAAATCCACAGTCGGGGAGGATTCCCCCCCCTTGTGGGCGGCGCCCCACAGCGACGGCGCAGCCGGGCTGCGGGCCGCGACTCACAACGGTGGCCAAGGCTGCCTCTGTGGGCCACGACCCGCAGGCACGACTGCGGTCGTCCCTGCGGGGAGCCCCCACAGTCACCACCACCTCTCCCCCTACAGAAAACCTCCACCTTCGACCTCCCCGCCCTGCATGGTCACTTTGGCCTGTCCGCCCCTTCCTTCATACCTGCACAAACACACATTTTGAAATGTGTTAGAAAATATCATGGTTAAGCCCTAACCCGAAAATAAGGTTAGGGCAAGGCATTTAGATGGAAGAAGAAATAGAGTTGAGAGGGGTATTTTTATAATAAATTAATTAGGTTAAATGGGTATTGTTACATTAATGTTATTTAGAAAATAAGTATCCCCATGTTTAAATATCTATGTTTAATAAATAAATAGACATATATATATATATATAGTTAATTGTATGAATTCCAACCTTAGGTTAATTAGTTTATTTGTACATTCATATTTTATGACCGATTATATAAACATTAAATATGATGTTTTTAAATTGTAATTATTTTTGGAGATTAATTACTTAGGAACTTATAATAACTTTATAAGTTATTTTGACTATAAGGGATTATTTAGTCCATCTAAATTTAGGCTACTCCTGGCTAAATTTTATAGGGAAATTTTCATTATGGACTTAATTGACCCATTAGTCGGATTAGTTTAACCACATTTTAATCAAATGTTAAAATAAGATACAGGCATTAATAATCTACGTGCTAGGACTAATTTATTTAGTTCTTTAAAAACAATTAATGGTGATTGGAGATTAATAATATCCCTTGTCAATTAATTTAGAGATTTTTGCGTAAATGAATTTATTTATTTATTAAATGGTGAGATAATAATAATTTCTTTGGAAGAGGATATCAGGGTGGAATTATTTATATTCGAAAATAAGTCCAAGACCTTGGTCTTGCGAACTCATTTGGCCTAGATGGAATCTTATACTAAATAATGCAATTAACATTTTAACGTTTGACACTTCAATTTTCAATTGCTCGATTAATTAATATTATTACGTTAAAATCATATTAATAATTAATTTATAGACGCAAGATTTGATCAAGTTATAAAGGAAGGATGTATTATCACGGATGGAGGAAACTTGTTAGGAGATAAATAATTATTATCAAATCAAGTAATTATATTAATGCCTATTTAGTTGAAGTCGATCTAATTAAGAATTATAATTTGTAACTGTAATAAAAGGGACATTCTATGTGAATGTATTATTGTCCTTATTAAATTCGTATTGTTTCGTTTGATTATAGGAGTTATCATAATATGTTATGTTAGGAATATCCTAACTTTATCACCTAGGAGTTTTATAGAAACCTGAGGCTTCTAGATAAATTTTTTCTATTCATCGCTCACATTAGAAGAACATTTTATTATAATTTAAGATTCCACTTGGAACAACCTGTTAAGTTGTCACATCTAATTAAGCATAGGTTGCATATAATTAAGTGTTTCAAAAAAAAATTTGTTGTTGGGTTTTTGCCCAAAAGTTTGGGCATGATAGCATAGAGGAAGAAGACCATGCACCAACATTGTGCACTCATTGCACAGGTGATGTCTCCTAAGGCCTAAAGGATATGTAGGACCTCAAGGAGAGTAGTACATTGAACTTATCATTCACCCCCTTGGTGATGAAGACAACATGGAAGGACATACTATTGCCGGTATGCAGAATGAAAATGAAAAGGTAAGTGTGTGTAGAGGCTTCCTTGACTACACACCTATAGATGAATGGTGGATCACTACTGATGTGTCTATGCATGATAAGATAACAATTAGAATCAGATACATGGTGACATAAGATTTCAAGAGTCACATGAAGGTGCTCCGGTAGTGATAATGGACCAGTACGAGAAACTGGTATGTGCAGATTGTTACCGATATGACTGCTAATGGGTACTTGCAGGTTGTGTAAGACAATGAGGTTGAAGATCATTGCAATAGCCCCAGTAGCATGAAGTGAAGCTATATCTTAGGTGGTGTTGATGAAAACCTGAGTGACATGAGTGGGATTGGTTGTTGATCATGCAGGCTTGCATATATTTGGGCTAACTAATTTATTTTATGGCATTCTGTGAATTTAGGATCATGTCATAAGCTGTGGTGGATACAAGGGAACCGAAGGATCATCAGATGATCATATATGCACAACTTAGCCAATATATGGTGAAGATTGGAGTCTCGATATTGGATGTGACCGGTGATAAGAACCTGAGATGTGTAACTTAGGGGGAGTTCAAGTGCTCATAATGTAGAGCCGACATGCTTGAACTGATAAGGATACTGACTGCCCAAATTGCAGGTGATGAAAATTGTAGTAGGAATACCCAGAAGAATTTTATTGTATGTGGTATCTACCTATCCTCTAGTTGGTTGTATTGGTAGTACAATCACATTTAATTCCTAACAAAATTTGGATCAAAGAAGAGGTGATGCAGGTTGACTGGCAGGTGAGTAGTGTTCACTGACACATCCCTCTGAAATTGAGTGTTTTAACAAATGGTACTGATTTTACATACTCAATTGGTGTCAGTTGATGGTTTAATCCTCCATCTCAAGTGTTGTGACTTGAGAAAATGTAACATTTGGTATAAAAAGAAGACGAACAACTAGTAAAGAAAAAGGGGAGAAAGAATTCTGTCAGTGACCAATAAATACAAGGAGGAATGACCTCCTGACAGTGCCCTTTGTCATTGTTGTCAAAGGGGGAGAAGAATGATTGTAATATACTGCATACTACATGTGTGAGAATCCATGGATCATAGTAAGGGGGAGAAGGATTATGTAGTATGCTGGATACTACAAGAGTTGACATCAATGCCAAAGGGGGAGATTGTTGGCATTATGTTGTCATTGATGTCAATCGGTATAGGAGTACCTACTGGCATGAGAAATGTATGTGCAACACTATCAAGAAGGAGTAAAGGTTGAGATATCCTGGATATCACCTTATGTTGTAGAACACCGGTAAGGAAAGGAAGATGACCCCAAGACTCACCTGTACACATGTTAGTGCCTGACTTGTATAGATGAGATGGTAAGGTGATCAATACTGGTACGCTATATAACCGGTAAGGATAGGATGTCAACTAGTAAGTGATGTGTTGACATGGGGAAGTCAGATCAACCAAGTGAGTGGTTTTCAGTCTGCAAAGGTCATGAATAGTGTACAAGCAGGATAATCAAGGTGTTTGAATGGTTGTTTGTGAAAAAGAGGCAGAATGTTACCCGAATCACATCAACACTGGAGGAGAAGAATGAACAGGTATTATGTTATAAGGCTGCAGAACAACATGACTCCCACCTAATGAAGATGCAGTCACCATATGAAGAGATTACTGACACTGAATGTGCCCACACCAGATCACATGTGCCTATTTGAAGAAATGTCGCACAAACAAGGAAGTCAAATGAGAACACTGTAGGATGCATAAGGCAAGATGCCACTCCATCGGTAAGTGGAACTTATCTCTAGGTATGCATGGTGTACATCATGATTATTTGAGATAAGAGAGAAGAGATAAAGGCATGTTGAAATGTTGGTAAAAAAGGAATGTGATGTGTTTTTCATCTTGACAAACCGGTTGTGATATGGTCCTAGCTGATCAAGGAGAAGGCAAGGCTTAGAAGATGCAAATATAGGAAGTGGCCTGAATGAAGATGGCATCTGGTAAAGGTTGATGGCAAAGTGTCATCAAGAAGGTTTACTGGTATGTAATTACACCGGTAATATGTGCAAGGTGCATATGTAGATGTCTTCCCACCTTGTAGGAATGAGCATTCTCAAGAGAGACATGTTTGACGACTGGTCAAGGTGTTCCACCGACAGTTTAGCAGAGAGAAGACATGATGAGTAAACTGGTAGAGTGTGAGATACCAACAAAGAAGAGAAACCAGTAGAATTTTTTGGTCGATGATCCTATCTGAACCAACATCAAGAGCCAAGCTGGAAATTGGTCGACATGGATGCCACTTGGAGTCAAGATGGCGAACCTGCATTTGGTTAAAGATAGAATGTACATTGACAGGGTACTTGCAGGGTTGGTCGACATTAATGGAAGATCCCACAAATCATAGGACATGTTATAGAGTTGTTGTAGGGGTTTAAGGCTCGAGGTCTGGAGGACAACTATGAGCTAGCTAAGAGTGATTGAGGAGATCGAGGTGGATGAAGGAAATGATAGAACTAAATCTTGGTGTTTGACCAAGAGACCAACCGATAAGGTAAAAAGAAGATCGCCAGAGATGGAAGGCATGATTTAGGAGGCTCGTAAATGGCGGAGTTGTGCAGCTGGCTATTTGAAAGATCAGATTGGAAAAGATCTGATTGGATTTAGTTTGCCTCGAGGATGGTGAAGAAAACCTAACCACCTAGAATTTGAATTGGCTTTCGGTGGGAAAACCAGTCTATAAATATGAAGGAAAAAGACATTGTTATGTGTTGCTACTGATGAGAAGAAATATATTGTGCTATTGCAAAGTGATTAAGTGTTGCTTCTACATGTGAGAGCAAATCAGCCAAGTGCTCATAAAGTATCTGAGACAAGAGGGAGAGTGAAGAGCAGAACCGGTAGTGGTTATACCGGAAAAGAAAAAGTGAAGAGAGCTATAGAGAAGGTAGATAGTGAACCGATAGAGTTTAGCACTGGTAAAGTGCAAAGTAGTGAGGAGGAGATACTACAGAGAAGAAGAGAAAAAGAGGTGTACCGGTATTGCTAAGCAACAGAGAAGCAACAAGAGAAGTGAGTCAGTTTTGCAGAGAAGGTATCTCACTGGCAGAGTAAGATATATGAAATGGTTGCAAGATTCACATGTAACATTATATCTACTTTTGTATTTGAAGTTTACTTTAAGAACAATGAGTTGTAGCTTGGTGCAAGGGTTGGTGCTCCTTGGGTAGGTGCCCTATAGTCAGGGGTTGGTGTTCCTTTGGGTTGTAGCCCATAAAGTCAAAGGTTGGTGCCTTAAACTTTGTAACCATGTTTTCATTGTGAGGCTGGATTGGAGCAGTAGTCTCCAACAACATTGCTCACTGAGTTTTTTCCCATCTTGGGCTTTCCTCATATATATTGGTGTTATGTGATGTTCCTTGTGTGATTTCTCTTGTTTAGATCTCCCTACTAGCTGGTAAGTCTGCATAGAGTTAGATCTATTAACTGGTATGCTCACAGAGGACAAAAAAAGAGAAAAGATTGAGAACCACTGATTCACCCCCCCTCTCAGTGGTGCATTGTGTCTAACAGAGGAGGCACAAATTGCCCTAAAAGAAGTTCATGATGGTATATGTGGCGCATATTCTTTAGGACTTGCTCTAGCAAAAACACTATTGTGAATAGGTTATTATTGGCCTAGAATGGAAATGGATGCTTACACATATGTCCAAAGATGCAAGCAATGATAAGTACATGGGAACTTGATTCATGCACCTTCTCAAGATCTTCAGCCAATAACATCACCATGGCCATTTTCACAGTGGGGATTAGATCTTGTAGGGAAGATAAACCTACCTCCTCCAATGGACATAAGTTTATCCTCGTAGCTAGAGAATATTTCACAAAATGGGTTGAAGCGATCCTGATGACTTTCACAATAGGAAAGCAAAAAGATAAATTCATTTTGAATTATATTATTTGCAGATATGGAGTGCTCATGTGCATTGTAACTGATAATGGATGACCCTTCAAAAATCAAGAAGTGGGTGAACTTTGCGAACAATTTAACATCCAACAACGTTTTGAGACACCCTAATGTCCCTAAAGAAATGGTCAAGTAGAAGAAACAAACAAAACTTTTAAATTTTTTAAAGAAAGTTGTCAATGACAGTGGACGAGATTGGCATCTCCAATTGAATCTAGCTCTCTGGGCTTATTGAACTAGTGCCCGCACATCAATTGGTACCACACCATTCTCTTTGGTTTATGGTTCAGAAGCTATTTTGCCTATCAAGGTAGAATTGCCATCGCTAAGGGTCTCTCTGAAAAGCATTATCTCAGAAGAAGACTATAAAGTAGCACATTTGCAAGAACAAGAATTCCTAGACGAAAAATGACAAAACACCTTGAATCATTTACAAGGATATCAAAAAAGAATGAGAAGAAGCTACATAAAAAGAGTCAACCCACATTGCTTCGAAATAAGAGACATCGTTCTTAAAGAAAATCAAAGGAAACTCACTACACATGAAAAACCAAGAAAATTTGAGCCTAACTAATTAGGTCCTTTTGTCATAACAAAAGTAATTGGAAACAATGCTTATCATTTGCAAACAATGGAAAGAGATTCACTCCCTGATCCCATTAACAACATGCACCTAAAAAGGTATTACATCTAAGGGCGGGTTGATTTCAATTTTCAGTATTGTATTTGCATATTTCTTTACTACATTGCATTGCATATATCCATTTCAGAATACAACATATAGCTGCATATCAATATTGCTTTCTCATATAGTTACATCAATAAGTCAAGGAGATTGTCTAAGTCATTCACCTGTCTACACTGAAAGGAACAAAGGTTGTCTCATTTCCTAGATACTTGTTCATGAAGTCTTTAAGAGGTCTTTAGTCATTTATATTCAACATCACCTTGTGATTAAGCTTTATCCTTGGTTGGGTAGAGGTTTCACTATCAAGTATTATTACCCAAAATTTATAAATTACTATATCTCACACATTAATCAATATCTCTAAGTCATTACAGATACCTAGTTGGTCATGTGTGTTAGGATTAATGACAGTCCCAAAGATACTGAGAGGGGGGGGGGGGGGGGGCGGGGGGTGAATCAATATCTAACCGATTAGTAGAATATTTAAACTTATTAAGAACTTTGCATCCCAAAATAGTGTACCAGTGAATAAGAATTAATGCAACAAATAAGAATAATAGAGACAGCATAGAGAACACACCATAACACAAGATGTTTAACGAGGAAACCCAATGTGGGAAAAACCTTGTTGGGATTTGTGACCCACAATATTCACTCACTGGCCAATGAATAAATATTACTTACAATGAGGGGCCTACACATGCAGAAAGGCCAACTGCCTAGAGCACATTGCTCAATAAGAGTCATACTAACTACAAAAAGTGGATTATGAAATCCAATACAATGTACTTCTTCAAAATAGCATCAACTATGCTAGGTTTAGTATCGGTTTAAGCTCATTACATTACCAAAACCTTTGTTGTCAACTATATCACCTTATACACAATTTTCATACATATATTCTCTCCATGCATACTACCTTACTACACAAAATGACCTATAAGATCTCATACATATATATGAGTCTTTTACAATATGCCATATCGGCTCTTACAAAAGATAATTACATTTAAATACAATAAATAAAAGTTTATTCCCTGTTAGCTGGGGTGCCGGTATGCATTGTTGTCACTGCTGATGAAGTGTCTACTGGTGTATGTAGATGTCTATTGTTGGTGCCAATAACTGCTGGTAGCTTACTAGATGAATACCAGTTGGTTGCCATCAATGAAAATACCCACTATTCTCATAAGAGTGTATAATTCCAACAATCTCCCCCTTTGGCATTGATGGCAACACTCATGAGAAAAATCCAAACACTGTTCCAAAAATTGAAGTCCAAAAAGTTACCAAAAAGATGTGCTTCCCTTGAGCAAGTGATCTCCTCTGAATAATCATTTTTCTCTTTCCACTACTCACCCTTTGACATCAATGACAAAGGTTGTCAAAATTGTCAAACGAGTGCAAAAATTTCACCTCAAAGTTTGTAACTGGTTGGTTACAATCTGAAATGTGTCTACAAAAACCAAATTAAGACTCTGCATGAATCTATTTCTATCGTTCAGGGTTGCCTCAGTATGTTGGATCATGTCGGTGAGATGATGCATGTGCTCTTCTGGTGATCGTTCTCCTTGAAGTAATGCCTTAGAGATTTCATTTCTCAGACAGATTAGATTGTCCAACTTAGGACCAAGTTTGTATTTAAGTTCTCTGGCATTAGCCTTAATCCTTGCCTTCTCTTTCTCGAATTTCTCCTCAAAACCTGCTATTTCCCACTCAATAACTGATATAGGTTTGGATGAACCAATTATGTTATCATTTATGTCATCTATTTCTTTTTGTACTCTGTTGATCTCCTTTTCTATTTCCTGTGTCAAAAGATGTGGTTTGCATGTTTCTCTGTACAGCTCTTTGTATTCCAAAATTGTAGTGATTAGTGTCGGTAATAGTGTATTCATGTGTTGTCTACACTTCTTTATTGTATCCTCAAATAATTTATCCTTCTCCTTTTCCACTTTCTCTTTGAAGGTGTCCTCATTCACCTTATCAACCGTTATTACATTGTCAGTAATGAATTTGGACAATGTGTCCAATTTACCTAAAGAATCCTTTACATGGTCTATGTTACATTTTGGTGCAATCAATTTAAGAATTGGTATGGTGTCATCAATTGCCTTGTAGGCCAATGCATTACAGTCTGTTATCTTCTTGATTGAATCCAAGAGTACCTATGTTATATTAGTAGGTCTGAATTCACTTGATGAAGTTTTGGATGTCTGACCTATTACCTTAATTACCTATGTGCTTCCAAAATTTGTAACCATTTTTCTTGTGTTATCCTTCACTGGATCAGTTTGAGTTTGCATTTCAACTAGTAAAGGTTTGTCTGATTGTTTAAGTGTCTCAGTGCTTGCCGGTTTCTCTACTTCAATATGTACCTCTGCCTTTGTAGGTTTCTCTGTATGCTTAACTATCTGTATCTCAGTCTTAGTAGGTTTCTTTGTGCCAACATCTATACCTTCATTATTCTTCCCAGTATCCAATGATTTCTCTATTTGTAAAAATTGCTCTGATTGTAATGATTTCTCTATTGGGATCTCAACCTCAACAATCTCTACCGGTTTTTCAGCAATTTTGCCACTGTTAACATTATCATCCTTAACTTTTGTAGTGTCCTTATCCACAACAATATTCACTTCCTGAGTATCCATATTCATGGTGAATAGTAATTCAGATTCAGGATTAGTGTTATCATGTGTGATACCTTCACTATCAGTAACCGGTGGATCAACAGTATGTACCAGTGTAGTATCCAAAGGTGGCAGTAAATTGTCAGTTATCTTGATGTTCGGTATTCCACCAACTTTACCTTTCCCTTTGTCCTTATTCTTCTAATACACTTTGAATGTTTTCTTTGGCCGGTTCATTTCCTCTTATTTTTCTTTTTCCACAAAAAAAATATCCCATTTATTAGTAGTCTCCTCTGCAATCTCATTTACTCTACCTACCATCAAACTTACTTGCCGATGACCACTAGCAAAAACGGATCTGTTAGCCTCACAAATCAGGTCATCAATTTCCTCTTTTGAGTTAACCAGATGTACAGCTAGAAGTTTTTCAACTTTTAGTTTCTTGTCCAATTCCATCACTGCAATCCTCTTTGCATCCAATCTTCTATATAGCAGTTCATTAGGTAAATCATCTACTACTTCAATTAAAACTTTCTTGTATATATCTAGATGTAAAATTATATTATTCTCAATGATTTCCTTGTCTGAATCTTTGAATGTGCTATACAATTTTCTCACATTAGCCAAATTTCCATCATCAGTTATTTCATTTAGCAAATTATCCAATGAAGGTATAACCGATTTCTATTTCTTCTTGGGAGTTAGTTTCTTAGTTAGTTGCCTTACTGCTTGTTGTTTCTTCCTTAAAGTCCTTGTTCTTTTGGGTGAAGGAGAGGGTACCGGTGAAGGTTTTCTCTTCCTCTCAACTCTTTTGAATTCAGCTAGTATCTCACTGTCACAAGATGTCCCAACCAGTGAAATGTGTACCTCAAGTTGCAGTCCTTCCAGCTCACTTGCTGTTATCCTAGTAATGTTCATAACATTTTCTTTGATTTCCTTTACCTTCTTTGATGCATCCCTAATATGCTTTTCTCTTTTCTTCCTTTGCTTCATTGTTTTCACACCACTCTCAATAGTTTCAGCACTACCAAAAACTTGTTATGTTGGTTCTCTTGGTGCATTTAACAAAGCTTTTACATATGTCTCAATAATGTTTAAATCTACCTCATAGCTCATTTCAGTTACCCATACAGTCCTAGGAAGTACAACTTCCATCCATGTCTCATCCTTTTTTATGACAAAACAGATTTCTTTGTCATATTTGTCCACTACACTCTGCGGTAGTCTATCTCTAGTTTTCATTTTGGCTTGAAAATCTTTAAAGTATTCAACTATATTGTTGTCTTTTGTAGTTCCCATGCCAGTAAAAGCTTCCTGCAATTGTTTTCCTATGGGTATGTCATATCCAAAGTCTTTTGGTCCTATACTAGGAATTTCCTTAGTGAAATACAACATTAAGCATACTAAAAGATTACCAAAGCGAAATGTCCCTTTCTTATCTCCTTTAATTTTTTTTAGATTATCAATGAGTTCATCTTTCAGCCATTCAAACACAAAAATCATTGCATTTTTGTTGACCATTTCATAAGCACTATTAATGCAAAGACTAGAAATTGAATTAAGTATGTTTGCATGTATAGTCTTGTAACCTAAAACCATACTTATGAATCTCACATTGATGTCTTTGATGTCATTCACTCTTAGTGATCCACTGTCTAATGTTTCTCTAGTTAGGGTCATTACTTTGTTGTTAGGAACTTTCTTTGTTGTATCTGGTCTACTGCTAGTCAAGGGTAAACTAGTTGCTGCCCTAATTGCTTGTCGAGTAAATTTGTAGACAGAATCCAACCATAGAAATTATCCATGTGCTCTACTTAGGACAATTCTCACTACTTCTTCCAGAGATTCAGGGATATTCAATATCTCAACAAAACCTAAAGTCTGCACAATCTTGTGTTCAAGTTTGACAGTGCCATTTTCAACAATTTCTAGAAACCCTAATTCTTCAATGTTGCAATGAATATAAATCCTAGGGTCTTCAGCATAAGCTACACCTTTAGGAATTTTTGAAAAAGCACCTATGGAATCATCTTGCTTAGCTACTTCGGGAATTATCTTAAACATGGGCCTAGGGCATTTTACGTTTTCCATGATAGTTGGGTTCACAATAAATTCAAGAGCAGAAGAAGAAGCCATTGAAAAATACCTTTATTTGCCTGACAATATCTGAATGTTTGAAAGAAATCACTTCACACCTTTGCCTTGAATTCCCTAGCTCTTTTTCATGCTCTTTGTTGATTTTGAATGCTCATTGATTCAAAAATTAGGGAAATCCTATGATTTATAATGACTTTTCTCTCAACAACTACATTGAATGCTCGTCGGTTAAGTGAAAACTTAACACATCTGCTAGTAAAGAAGAAATCTATCTTCTCACCATCAACCAAGGGTAATCTGCATGATATTCAATTTGCTGCAATACCCCCAAAGGGTTGCTTCTTAGTGGGATGAAGAATCTCCTACCAGTGGAGTAATACTTTGTTCTACCGGTTAAGAAATAGTCTCATCAAAATTTTGATCTGTCTTCCTAATCCATTGTTTTGAAAATTCTTGCTTCACCTCATCTACCTTTTCTTTGCCTTTCAAACTGGATCCTTTATTATTTTCTGGTGAAGTCTTACTTCTACAGAATTTTGTAATATGTCCAATCTTGTTACAAGCATAACAAGTCACATTATTCCTCTGAATAGCTTTTCCATATCCTATGTTAGTTTGTGTTCTACATTGATTAGATAAGTGTCCATATCTTCCAAAAACATAACATTTCACATTCATTCTATAGTTTTCTAAATTATGACCAACTTTGTTGCATTTGGAACATGGATCGATGGGTGCATTAATGTTCTGATTGTTTTTAAATCTACATTGATTTGCTTTATGACCATATTTGTTGCAATTGAAACATTTGCCATTAAACTTGTAAGAATTAGGTTGTCTTACCGGTTTACTGTGATCATGATTGTTTGCAGTACTAAAACTTTCTCCAACTTCAAATCCAAGTCCATTAGTATCTCCATTTGGTTTCTGACTTTTCAGCATATCATCAAGTTCCTCTAAACTTTTCTTGAATTTCTCTTTGTGTTGATTTGCAGTAGCCAACTCATTTTCCAGAATTCCCTTTTGTCTCATAAGTTCAGTTTTATCATGTTGCATGTGATCAGATCAGTCTTCAACATATCATTTTCATGACTGAGTCTTAGATTTTCATTTCTAGCATCAATGAGTCTCCTAGTCAAGTCATCTTCATTCTTATTTCTATCTTAAATGTCTTTACAAAACCTCAAAGTCATATCTTGCATTTCATTCTTCATAGTATTGTTTTCTTGTCTCAATTTGTTCACAAGTTCATTAAGAGTTTCCTTTTTATGATTATCATTCTGCAACTTCTCATGAAGTTATTTTCTTTTATTTTGAACTATAGTAAGATTCTCCTAAATTCCTTGAATGAATTCTTGTACAGTCCTCAGATCATCTTCAAGTTTGATATTCTTCAACTTATCTGCATCATAGTCTACAAGAGCTCCTTCCAATTGTTTTCTTAAGTTTTCCATCTGTATCGGTGTCAGAATCTTCCTCAAGTTGTTAGGCTTTTGAAAATAGAGGACCAGGCTCTAATACCAATTGTTAGGATTAATGAAAGTCCCAAAGATACTGAGAGGGGGGGGGGGTGAATCAATATATAACTGGTTAGCAGAATATTTAAACTTATTAAGAATTTTGCATCCCAAAACAGTGTACCGATAAATAAGAATTAATGTAGCAAATAAGAATAACAAAGACAACATAGAGAACACACCATAACACAAGATGTTTAATGAGGAAACCCAGTGTGGGAAAAACCTCAGTGGGATTTGTGACCCACAATATTCACTCACTAGCCAATGAATAAATATTACTTACAATGAGGGGCCTGCACATGCACGAAGGCCAACTGCCTAGAGCACACTGCTCAATAAGAGTCACACTGACTACAAAAGTGGATTATGAAATCCAATACAATGTACTTTAAAATAACATCAACTATGCCAGGTTCAGTACCGGTTTAAGCTCATTCCATTACCAAAACCTTCACTGTCAACTATAACACCTTATAGACAATTTTTATACATATATTCTCTCCATGCACTACCTTACCACACAAAATGACCTATAAGATCTCATACATATATATGAGTCTTTTACAATATGCCATGTCGGCTTTTACAAAAGATAATTACATTTAAATACAATAAATAAAAGTTTATTCCCTGTCGGCTGGGGTGTCGGTATGCATTGTTGCCATTGCCGATGAAGTGTTTGCTAGTGTCGGTATGGTAACTTTCGGTGGCTTACCAGATGAATACCAGTTGGTTTCCAATTAGTTTCCATCAATGACAACACCAACTATTCTCATAAGAGTGTAGAATGCCAATAATGTGGCTACTGAAAAGTCCAATATTCTGCTTCAACGTTGCTATAATTGTCATACCCAAGTAGGTTTTATTATTTACAAGTCAAGACAAGAAAAAAAAGGAAAAAGATGATATATTATTGAAATATCATGCATACAAGTGTGACAACAAAAAGCTTGACTATGGGAACATGCAAATAACTCCATCAGGGCTATGGACACATGCTGACCATGGAGAAATATTTGAGAGATTATGGTGTATAACGTCGTTGGGGCCCTAAAATCTTGCTAGTAGCGAGGCTCTATCTAGGATACTTTTGAAGTCAGAATAACTCACGTAGCTAGCCACTTATGATTCCAAGGGTCTTTGATGATTATAAGAGTTAGAATGAATCCAAATGCACACACATGGGAAAAAGAAGATCAAAGTTTCAAGAATTAATGGACAAGTTTTATGTGCCTCCATTCATAAATCTTGGTTACATAGTGTGTTAGGTTGGATGGTCTAAGTCTTTTCATAATAGATTGAACTCCTATCTCTGAAACATTTTGCACCTTTAATCCAATTAGTACATTTCAGAATGAAAGAAACACATAATTATCCATGTTCAAATAGGAACTACATCTCCATATTGCATATTACATTATTACATCATGCCAAAATTCTTGGTCTCCACATACATGTTGCATATCATCATATAGGCTTGCACGACCTGGGGGCATAACTGAAAAAATTATAAAAATCAGAAAAAAGTCTTGAAAAAAACCAAAAAATCAGAAAAATTCCTAAAAAAAAATCAAATCCAAAACATTCAAATATCAAAATCACAACAAAAACATTTAGATATCGATCCTGAAAAAAGAATTAAAAACATTGAGAAAATGCCAGAAAACCCTAAACATCAAAAAGCTCTTCAAAACGAAACTAAAAATCCAAAAACCTTTAAAACTTGCAATAATGTCTCGCAAGAGTCCAACACCCTAGCAGATATCCAGCAAACACTTCATTCAAAGTTAAACAAAGGATACAACTATCTTGTCAAAATGTCTTCAATCAAGCTGATCAACTGTCTAATCTATCGAATCACTATCAAACTATCAATGTGATCAACATCTTGTCTTAAACAGAATCGGTACACTTGAAACCAGATAGGTCGGTCTTAAATGGGGTCCAAAACTTCTGAAACTAGACATTATCAAAATCACATCAAACTTATCAAAGCAAAGGCACAGTCAATCCAACTGCTGAGTTTTGTCTATTTTGGTTGACTCTTTTTCTTAAATTGGCAAAGATCATTGCTTTTAGCTACTAAAGGATGTCCAAAAAGTGACTAGAGGAGTCATGATGGGCATGATCCTTTTCTTTGTTTGTTGTTTGTGGTTTGAACCAATGAAGTTTTGTAGCAATTGCTCTAGTGGGTTTCTTTGATAGGAGCATTCAACTTGTGAATGCCACACATACCTCAACCCCTAGCATAATTCTTAGAATGGAGGGTTCATTCCTTGTCTGCTACGTGTTTGTTTCTTTGCAATGAGATATCTATACATCTTGGTTCCTCATACCCTGTTGTAATAAGCTCCATTGTTAAATAATAAGGCTCAATGCTGATAATGTATTGCACTACGAATAAAGCAATGAAGAATTTCTCATCAAAATTTTATCAAATCATTTCTATCATATCTATTTCTAGAATAAACAAAGGTTGATTTAGTTGATTTACCATTTCATATCCATTCTACGTCTAACAACTAACAATTCTTCCAAATTAATGATTTTCAACACCTATTTTGTCACAACAAAATAATAAACATCATCACATTACATTTTCATATATATCACTTCATAATTTTAGTCCATTGCATTATAATAAGCATTTCATCAACCATTATAAAGTGCAATATAAAGGTACATCACATCATTGCATGATATCACATTCACATTGCAATCATCATCACAATAGCATAAAAATAACAAAGAAACATTAGACCATGAAGTTCATCATCAAATAGCTCATCAAGAATGTATTTCATATATCATATAGAAATGTGTCAAAATACATCGTATCTACAACATCAACATCAATAACAAAACTCTCAACCTATGTTGCCTCTATCAATAGGTGCATCTCACCTAACTCCAGTCTGTCCCAATGGCATCCTAAATGGACCCATCACTCCTCCACTTCTAGTCTATCGAGAAGTAGACCGACTTGATATTCTCCCCATGAAAGCACTAAAACTAGGTTCCCTCTGACCCTCAAGAATGGCTCTCTCATAAGCCTACCTATAGTAAATAACCTCCTATGCAGCAACAAAATATCTATCTACCTAGCTCCGTGCCTCTGTCACCAACCCAAATAACTGATCGTATGCATCCATGGTGATCTAAGCTCTCCTAATTGCCTCATCCCTCTCCCTCTATAGCTGATCTCTCTTAGCGTCTATCTGATTCCTCTCTGTAGTCAACTCCTCCATCGCCCACCGATACTAATCTGTATCCTCCATCCGCCACTACCACAAAGTAGCGACCAAGTCCTCTAAATGCCTAACCCGATCTCTCAATCCCTCCTCATCTCCTCTTTGTGTACCTCTTGACTTAGTAGCCTGGGGCATCTCAACGTCATGTCCACTATCCCCACCCTCATCCCCATCGCTGCTCAATGACCTAATGCTAACTCATCGCCCTCACTATCAATCCTATCAGAACAACTCATAGATGCAGTCTCTCCACTAATATCTACATCCTCCTCTCCACTATCTACCTACTTTACAGCCACTGCTATTATATCTCTCCCACCTCCACCTCTCCCACCTCCATCTCTACCTCCCCCATCTCTCCCCCACATCTCCCTCTCCCCATGGGACCCCTGCCATGTCTAATCTATTGAGCAGCAATTAAAACTATCGGATCTTCCAAAGGTATAGGCCTGTGTTGTATCCACCTTACACTATACTATGCTGTGGACACCAGATCCACTACACCAACTTGCCCTCCCCATTGAACAGGATCAAGAGAATCAAACTCAGTAATAGAAACATGAGGTTGCATGCAAGCACCCTGTTGGTGTAAATAATTATTCATCTTGGATATTATTACACTTTACTTAAGTTTACTTAGGAAATGCATTTCATAGTAGTTTGGGTATGAGACACTTGGTTGTTTGTGCCACATTGGGATAGTGTGTGTAGGAGAATTTCCACCTTTTATGGTGTGATCTTGTTGTTACACTCCACATTCAGTGGGTGATCCACTTCGTGTGGAATATTATATTGTTTCTCCTACCTACCCGTGTTTCTTATTGAGACACATGTCATGTTTGTGTGCTCACATATCCATATAGCCTTGCCTATATAAGCAAGCTCATATTCATTTTATGTAACAAGAACAATTGATTGATGATCTAGTTGATCAATATTTTTCATCTCGATAGAATACAGTTTATTCCTATCATCTATTTTGTCTCTCTTATTTGTGTTTTCCATTGCCTCTAGATCTTGGCAAAATCTCACATTGTATCAGAGCTAGTCCATGTCTCACATGGTATCAGAGCCATTAGAGTGTCATTGGTTTGCTAATTGAGAGAAATTTGATGCTATTTGGGGTTGTGTATTTTGAATTTTTCTATTGCATGTTATTATTAAAGCTTGATGGGTCAAATTTGAGGTTACCATTGGATTTAGGAGGTCCAAGAAAGTCATTTTTGCCTTTTTTTACATCAAAATCAGACTTTGGAGGCCAAATCTAGAGGCATTTGAAGTTTGACGATGCGACAAAATTTTTCCAGAAATTATAATTTTGCAGACAATTTTCAAATAGCGATATCCCACTCATCCGGACTCATTTTTTCAAGCAATTTTTTTTGTTTTGGGATAGAATTTTGTGATTTGTACAGTGGTGTAGAATTTTTCTGATTTTTGGATACAGGTTTTTTGAAAATCGCAAAATCTTGATTTTTACAACTTTGGAGGCTTCATTTGGGCTCATATGGATTCCTTTTTAGGTGTCATTTTTTTTGAAAGTGCATATTTTTTCATCTACTTTCATAATCTGCCATTTGTTTGTAGTGATTTTAAGTAGAAATTGTACTTTCAATATTTGGCCATTTTTGGCATATTTGGTACTTGCATTTTGCTTGGATCTCAGTTTAGATCACTAGCAGTATTTGTTGAAGTCTCTTAGATCTCATTTTGAGAAGTTGTAAATTGAAATAAGAAGTCCACTTTGCCTTGTTTTGCAAGTGGCCCATTGTATACGCACTAAGTATAAAGTGCCAAAATCACAATTTTGGGGGGATTTCTTGATTGAGTATTTTGGGGGGGTGTCTTGTGTGATTGTGCCTCTCTCTATCTTGTGTCTTTTTCATTTTGGTGCTATGGGTTCTCCAAACTTTCCACTTTTAACTCCTCATAATTATGCATCATGGAAAATTAAGGCATGGAGTAAACTAATGAAAAAAGGACTCATTCATTATGTAAATGAAACTATTACAGCACCACCTGATCTTAAGGCTGATCCTAATGCTCAAATTGAATGGCTTACTAAGAATTCTATGGAACTTGGAACACTTAGAAAGTATGTATTAGATGACCTCATTTTTCACATTGATAAGTGTACAACAATTAAAGAGGCTTGGGATATTTTTAAGAAATTGTATGGTCAAGTTGATGAGATTAAGGGCTACAAGCTTGATAGTGAACTCACAACTTTGGATCCCAAGGATTTTGATACAATCCAAGATTATGTCACAAAAGCAACTGAGCTAAGAGCGAAGCTAAAGGATTGTGGAATTGACAGAAAGGATGCTCAATTGGTTTATAACTTGTTGGACAAGCTTCCTTGAGAGTATGCAGCCTTTGTATCTAGCTTTCACACCCATAGGTTAGCTCAAGGTTCCTCATACAATTCTCCCTCATTTGATTCATTCATGAAGATGTTGATACTTGAGCAATCTAAGTTGACCACAATGGGGATTCTCAAATCTTCAAAGTCACAAGCTTTGGTGGCTAACAAAGGGAATAAAAGTAATCAAGGAAAAGGCAAGAATCAAAAGCAACCTAATTCAAAACCATAACAAGATGGAGCACAATCTTCCTCTCCACAACAAGGTGATTCACCATTCTCACTAAGAGGAAATCATATAAGGACAATCTTTTTTGTGGATATTGCAAGAAGTCGGGACATGATGAACATCATTGTTATAAGAAGGATATTGATGAGTTGAAGAATCTTTTTGAGAAGAATAGAATCAACCTACCTTCTTGAATGTCTACATCGGCTTCTTCTTCCAAGGATAAAGGAAAGGATCACTCTTTTGGGATAGATAAAGGAAAGGGACAAGTTCTTTGTGCTACTACAAGTCATGATTCTGGGAGATGGCTTCTCATCATATGGCATCTTTGCAATCTATGTTTTCTACATTTGAGCCTTGCCACATGCCATAGAATTTGATGGGCAATCATACATACATGGATGTGATTGGGAAAGGATCTATTGCCATTGGTGATAACTCCTTCAATGATGTGTTGTCTGTACCCCACTTGACAAATAATCTTCTTTCCATCTATCAAATCACACATGGGGCAACTAGGAAAACTGTGGAGTTCACACCTGATTCAGTTATCATAAGAGACTTGGAGAATGGAGCTATCATTGCAACTGGGGTGGTTGATCATGCATCTCGGTTGTACTCTTTTTCAGATTTTGGTCCTATTGATAAGGTTGGTTCTTCCTATGTTGATGATTCAGATTTTGAGGAGAACTTTGGGCATTTGAACTTGGGGATTCTCACATGTGAACCCATTCTTGAGCCTTGCATTTCATCTCTTTCTATTGATATCACACCACCTATTGCACCTGATGATGTAGCTAGTGTGACAGTTTTGCCTTCTTATGATTCAGTGCAACAGGATATTTCATGTCTTCTAGCTTTAGTTGATTGGGATGCCTACTTGATAGACATTGCATGTTTGTTTGTGGACTCCTACATTGAAGATTTGGGAGACACCATTGATGACATTCATCTTCTCTTTGATGAAGATGATCCTTCTTTGATTGTTGTGAGGGATCAGTCTGACCCTCTTGTGCATTCTCTACATGATCAATCTTTAGAGGTTGACATGATTGTGGATACTTTTGTACAACACTTGGAGGAGGTCTCTTTATCTTTTGAGGAGACATATGAGTCTTTGGATATTGTTCTACATTCATCTCCACTAGATCTTAGAGTGCCTTTTTCAGCAGTGTGGCATAGTTTATCATCTTTGGAGGGGGTACCTTTGAGCATCGACATGGGGACACTTGAGCATTTTTTCAGAGATTCCTTTCATCATGAGTATTTTTTCTCCATCTTCCTTTCATGTTTGGGGATACTTCATGGATACACCTTTGGTTTTGTTTCTTCCTAAGGGGAGGAATGTGGTTCAACATTCATGGAGCAGTTTCTTCATTCATCTTTGAGCTTCTATCATTGGTACAGATTTCAGATTGAGGGGGGGCTTCCTAGTCTCTCTTCTTCTTCTCTCATATGGGGGGGACTTTTTCCTCACATGGGGTTTTGTCCTTCACATACTTCTATGAGAGTTCTTTATATCTAGTTTTCATCTCTCTTTTGGGGGAGGGTTTTTTCCCATTGGGTTTTTCTCTCTTTCCCCACTTGGTGAGAGATTTCCTTGCATTGGTTTTCATGCATTTGCATTTTTTCATGGGTATCTAACATGGCCTCATAGTCGGGACCCATCTTGCATTTCTTAGTTGCATTGTAAACTTTAGTGCATTCCCCTAAGTTGCACTTAAGGGGGGGTGTTGGTGTAAATAATTATTCATCTTGGATATTATTATACTTCACTTAAGTTTCCTTAGGAAATACATTTCATAGTAGTTTGGGTATGAGACACTTGGTTGTTTGTGCCACATTGGGATAGTGTGTGTAGGAGAATTTCCACCTTTTATGGTGTGATCTTGTTGTTACACTCCACATTCAGTGGGTGATCCACCTCATGTGGAATATTATATTGTTTCTCCTACCTACCCACACCTATTTCCTACCTACCCATGTTTCTTATTGAGCCACATGTCATGTTTGTGTGCTCACATATCCATATAGCCTTGCCTATATAAGCAAGCTCATATTCATTGTATGTAACAAGAATGATTGATTGATGATCTAGTTGATCAATATTTTGCATCTTGATAGAATATAGTTTATTCGTATCATCTATTTTGTCTCTCTTATTTGTGCTTTCCATTGCCTCTAGATCTTGGCAAAATCTCACACACCCCAATCACCAACCTCTCAAGTAGTGCGAGAAAAATAAGCTATCACATCTATAATACCTTGTATCTGCCCAAACTATCGGAGTACACAGCTAGGAAGATGCATTTCAATAACCCTGTGATCACCCACGTCTAGACCAATAAGATATCTCTATTGTCGACAAAAAGGAAGATGTTGGGCATCATCAACCCAACTAGGGCAAGTAAGATAAGGTCTCCATGAGAAATACTATAAGATATCAATTTGATGACGTCAATACAAGATGTTACCCGATAACCTATGTCTCACACCAATAGTGTACCCATAAGAATATGGTTGTTCTAGCTCTAAATCAACATGTAATGTAGGACAAAAGATAGCTATGTGCTCCCAAGCCCATGTCTAGAGCAAAGTAATGCCACATCCAATTGATTTCTCCTACAAGTAAACAATCCCATGCATCTGATGATATAAAGTGGCAAGAAGACAGGGACACCAAGAAAACACCCATCTATCAATAATCATATCATGCATGACTTGTCCCCTTCCAATAAGGAAACCATGGGTACATCTATTAGGGATCAATAATCCAGCAAAAGTGCAAGCAAGAACAACTGTGAGATCATCATAGTCAAAATTATCCCAACAAATCTCATAATGACCACTAATATGTAGATCCTGCTCCTCACACTTGAACAATATACACAAAGTAGATACACCATCATGATGATCAAAAGTAAATCATGTACCAAATATCAGAATGTGTAAGATACACCACACATCCTCAAGTGTGATGGATGCCTCACCTATTGGTAGATGAAAAGAACATGTCTCTGAATGCCACCGGTCAATCAAAGTAGTAATCATGGCCCTGTTGGTCGTAACCTCAGGAAAATGCGCTATGTGATACAATCCAACCTATCGTAACAAAGCGATATCCTTTGCGTCCAACTCATGACGTCGATCAAGATCATTTGGCCTCATCTATCTAGAAAGTAGTACTGGATAATGCACCTACATTTGGACAACATAAAAATGAATCAGTTACATCATCAAATTATTAGGATGCATAAGAAAAATTGTCGTTTATTATCAAATGTGGCATACTTGTGTCAACTGCGAAATAATTTTATCAAATGCGAAGCAAAATTTTCAAATGTGAAAGAAAATTAGCAACTGCGAAGTGATTTGAGCAAATGCGAATCAAGAATAGCAAGTGCGACATAAGATATCAATTGTGGTGCATTAACATCAATTGCGGCAAAATCGACAGTCAATTGCAAAATTCATGAAAGACGACATACCATAAAATGATTAAATTGGTTGGAAAAAATAGATACAAATTAGAAAAAAATCATGACAACTCACCATGCCACCAATGTTGGGAGGTCTCTAATAAGACCGAACTTGCTTGGATAAATGTAGCCTCGCTCTGTGACCTGCCATTTCGCTCCAAGGACACCGAAAGAACTAATATCTTTAAGGACTTCTTACAAAGCAAAATAGTGCAAATGAGCTCAAATCAATACCAATTTTCAATTTATAGCTCAAAATTAGGGTTTTTTGTCACCATATCACCCGTGGACCCCTCCAACTTAAACACAGTTGTAGACATAGAAAACTAGATCGAAACCATACCAAACTTCATATAATCACTATCCAACCATTTCCAAAAAACTGGTCTTCACAATTTTTTGACCACTTTTTTCGAGGGAGCATATTTATACCCTAAGTGTCACTGGGGCATACTGGGGCAGTTTTTTTTTTTTTTTCTTTGAAACAACATCGTTCCGACATTGTGTCAAATAGGGGCAAATGAAGACACCTAGAAATGTCTCATTAATTCTACACTAATTATTCATCTATTTAACTAAGTAATTCTTTAATTATTTGATTAAACTAACTATTTCTTCTAATCATCGTCCTTCAACACTCCTATTTATCGAATTTATATCATTTCATCATTTAATCAATTAACCCTATCTCAATTATTAATTAAATATCAATTATTTAATTAATTATGATTTATTCCTTAGTTAAATAATCTTTATTATTTAATTAATTCAATCTCCTAAGTTTAAATAATTTAATTTAAATAATTTAAATTAATTGATTAAATTCCTCCAATTCCCCAAATTAAAATTCTAAGTAATTCCAACTAATTTCATTTCATTTTTCCCAAATTCGAATGTCATATCATTTCAATTAATTTCACATTTCTAAATTCACATTTCACCAAATCTAAATTTTAGTTAATTTCATGTGCATTTCAACATTCGAATGAACAAATTCAAATCCAAATTGAAAATGAAAATCAAATTCAATTTCAAAATCCTATAGCACATGCTAAAAACATAAATGATTGATCAAATTAGTTGTCTAATTAGTTAACTTAGTTAACTCATCAATCATCCTTTTTAACTCAAAATCAACTTTTTATGACTAATCCATCATTTCAATCTTCTAATCCATCAATTTAGTCTTCTAATCCATCTATTCAATCATCTCCATAGTCTATTCAGTCTACTAATCAATCAATTGAGTTTACTAGCCAATCTATTTAGTTCACTCTCCAATCAATCTTGTTAACAGATCAATCAAATGAGTTAACAAATCAATCATGACTGGTTCACTGATCAATCAATTTCAGTTTACAATCAATCAATACTTGAGTTCTATTTCTCACCCCCTTTGTGTTGAAAATCTATAAATTAAACATCATTTTCTCAATTCAAGCTAAAATCCAGAATCACAGGAATCATAGTCTTCAAAATTATTTTCCATCTTATGTAGGAAATCAAGTGCAATACCTGAGAGCCACCTACATCAACAATGGAGAAGAGTAATGGAAGCCTTGCTATTTCAATTGAGGGAGTTTTAGATAGATTATTCTTTCAATTCAATTGACTTTGCATTATTTCATTGTAACTTAGGAGTAATATTGATTAGATTAGAGTTGTGATTCGCTCTTTGATATCTAATTATGCAATTTATGCTTATTTTACCCCTAAGTATAGGAGGGTTTATAAGGACTGTAATTCCTTGTTCAATTTTTCCAAGTCCTTGTCCTCTAAAACTTTGTTTTGATATTATGTTATAGCAAAGTGTCCTATAATAATTTATTAAATGAAGGAATATCTTGTGGAGGAGGATTTTCCTTTCTATCATCATGCATATCCTCTTTGATAGATTGGGAAGGAAGATCCTTATTATCTAAGGCCTCATCTTTTCTTGATGTTATGTTGGGAGATAAGTCATGAATAAAATGCATAACATCATCTTTTGTACATATGTTTTTATGACTAATATAAGCTCTAATAAAATAAGGAGGATCTAGAGAGATTAAAACACTAATATTTTGATCACGCCCCCCTTGCGCTAGGGTATGCATATGAGAAGAAGACAATGCGACGTTGCTATTCAATTCTTTCTCTCCATTAGAGAGATCATTCATAGGAGTATTAGTTTGTTTTTCATTCACATTAGATACCCTAGGAGAGGTATCAGTATTAGGTTTTCCATTAATGTGATCTACAAAAGCTTTAATGTGATCTATATCTGCAATTGATTTTCTTAAAAATATCACAATAAGACAACATGCCCTATAAATGAAAGATTTGAGATCTAATTGATTGAAATGAACCAATTTGGAAATTCTAAAAATGCAATATGCCAAAGTGTTATGAATGAAAAGAAGCAATGTGAAATGAAAGAAGTCATTGTCCAACACATGATTATGATAAATATAAGTGAAAAGAAAAGTAATCATATGTGAAATAGAAAATAAATCAGATCTATTAAGTGTAATTAGTAATTTTTAAAATCAGATCTGGAAATTGAAGTGATGAATTATGCAACCCACAAATCTAATTAACCAAAATGATGCAGGGGCATCCCCAGTTCATAGAAATCTTGCATCAACCAAAAATATTTTCTTTTTGTTTGCAGTTTTAACATTTCTTTCTATATTTCTTGAATTTGGTTCACCGAAACCTGTGGAGTTGGATTTTGCTTGAAGACTTGATCATCTTCCTTATTCCCAAACCATGGAGCATTTGGATCATTTTCTAACAAGTTATCTCTATTGGTTTCTAAGACAATTTTCTGTTACTGGTTGCCTCGACCTATTTGCATTTGTGATCTACCAGATCCTTTCCATAGCTTGTAGAGCCCTGAGCATTGATTCCAATGTTCCTTGGCATGTGGTCAACCGTTCGTCGTGATCTGTACTTCAGCCTTTGGATTTTCCCAAGGAATTTCTTTAGCGGAGGCCGACCTTGTTGGTTTTACACATTAGGTCTTGCTCTTTGGGTTTTGATCCCTTTCTGGGCCGATCGGATCCCCTTGGATTATATAAATAATTGTAATAGAGCATTAGAATGATCAAAGGGACTTAGACATAGCATAGAAGCTAGATATTAAGATTTGAGGTCTCAGTTGTGACTTGTTATGTATTTGAGCATGTTTTAGCAAGCTTGTGAGCCGGTTATTGCAACTTGGTTGTTACCGAATGGTTGTAATCAGTTTTCATGATATAATTCAATCATTTCTGCATTGCCTCCATCATGTCCTTGTGTTTCCATTATGTTTACTCTTGTTGACTGGCCTGGACTGATCTCTTTGAGGTCCCTCCTAGTTGGTGACTGCACCAAGTGGTATTAGAGCGAGCTTTCATTCTGAAGATTGCGTTGTCCTAAGAAATTTTTGTTGTAGGGCAACAAACTGAGGATCTAACCTACAGTTGCATAGGGCTGGTGTAAATATGGCGTGAAGAGGAAATAGGAATGTTGGAGCGGGTGGGAATGCAAACCCTGTTGTGATGGAAATGTTGAGAGGAATTACAACCTAGTTGGAATTCATGGAGACAACCCAGAGAAGAGGCCAACACATGATGTAAGTGAAGATGAAGGAGAAGAAGCTCCAGTAGACCAAGTAAACCCACCGACGGTTGATCCGGATGAGGAAAGGTTTTTGAGGGTTCTGAGTAGGGTGAATACTAAACCTTATTTTACCCCATTGGAATATGATGGAAAGTTGGATTCAGATGAATTGATGGATTGGATCTTGGAGATGGAGAAATATTTTAATTTTGAAAACACAATAGAAGAAAGGAAGTGTTGGCCATTTGGTGGAATTGATTATGTGTTGCATTTATGTTTTGTCCTTGATGCCAACACTAGCTGGTAGGCTCTGGTATGATTTGGTTATGGAATTGTCTTGTTCATGGTACTCATGCTCATATTCAGTAAGTTGGTTTTGTTCTAGTGATTGGATGCTATCCTGTTTGCTTAGAACCTTGGTTTCTAGTTTCAGAGAGGGTTTCACCAGCATAGATTTTGATGAACATCATAAGTGGTGTTGGTGCTGCTTCTAGTGGAGTTTCATGATGTTGATGTTTATCATGTTTGAGACTTGGTAGATGGAGATCATTGCTGAAGCGTGTGGACCTATACTGGGTCCTGATTGATCTAGGTTATGGACTGGCTTTAATGTAATGTGTGGATTGGACCTCTTGATGTGTTTCTAGGATGTCTTATTTGTTTGGTCTAAGGCCGACATGGTTTGTAATTATGTAAATGGTTTATTATCTGGTGGCCAACCTAATTGTTTCTGGTCAAGGGTTTGTATATATAGATGTAAGATCTCATTATAGATCATATGGGAGAGATCATAGGAATGTAATGTATGAATAATGTAATATCATTCAGTCAGAGGATTTGGTCGATCATTGTTGATCAAATTGGGTTTATGTAAGAGGATTTAGTCCTCTGATATTGAGCTTAACTAGAACTGTACTCAGGCATAGGACATGTTATCTTTTGTAGTTCAACACTTCTCTAGATTGTAGTATGGATTTCTATGTAGTGAGGCTTCTTTTGTGATGAGAAGTTTGCTCTAGGATGTTGGCCTTCCTGAAAGTGCAGGCCCCTCAATTGTAATTCACATACTTAGTGCAGAAGTATTATTTGACTATGGGTAGGCTTCCCACCGTAGTTTTTCCCTTTACCGAGTTTTCCACGTATAAATCTTGGTGTCATGTGGATAGTATTTATTCTGTGATTATTGTTTATGCTTAATTGGTTTAACTTCTATTCCAGTATTAATGTTTTTCGTTCTGATATTACAGTTTTAATTGCTAATGGCTCTGGTAATCTATGACAAATGACTCACCGCCCCCTCTCAGTTGTCTTTCGGTTGTTTGAGCTATTTAATAATTGGTATTAGAGCTTTGGTCCTGTTTGTAGAAAGCTTAACTTCTTGAGGAAGATCCTATGACGACTAACAGTTCAAGTTCATCCAATTCTTCTGGAGCTATCTTTCGGAGAGATATTCCTAGGCTTGATGAAACAAATTACACAGTATGGAAGATTTGGATGGAGACTCATCTGAGATGTCTTGGCAAGGAGATTTGGGAGATCACAAAGAATGGTGTCACACCTTATAATCTGGGATCTGGCAATCCTCCTCTGGAAAACCTAGTTAAGGAGATTGAGAATGATTGTAGAGAAAGAGAAGCCCTCTTGTGTGCACTTTCTGATTAGCAAATAATGAGATTAACCGACAAATCATCTAGAAAGGATATATGAAATAAGTTGGAGACTCTTAATGAAGGTGACCCTATAGTGAAGATTGCTAAATTTGGTGGTTACCGGGTGAGATATGAAAACCTAAAGATAGAAGAAGATGAAAAGATTACTACATTCATGGAAAGGATAAATGAGATTGTTATGAGAATACAATGTTGTGCTGGAACTCTAAGCGAAGATGAAATTATTTCTAAAGTTCTGAGAGCCCTACCACCTGCTTACAAAATGAAGGCTACTGCTATTAATGATTTGAGAACAATGGCTAATGCATCTGTCAACATAGATACTTTGGTTGGGAAACTATCTGCTTTTGAAATTGAAGAATTTGGACCTTCTGGAGCTATGAAGACTGAACCTTCTTTTCATGCATCTACATCTACAACCGATAATTAAGATTGGAAAAATTTATATGCAAAGGAATTGGAAGATATGAAGAGAGAAGATGATGAGTTTGAGCAACTTGAAGCACTATTTGCTAGAAGAGTACCTAAAGGATTGGTAGGAAGTAAGTATGAAGGAAAATCACATTTTAAATGTTTTGCATGTAATAAGATTAGTCATTTTGCATCTAGATGTCCTAAAAGGAATTTAAGATTTGAAGAAAGAGTTAGAAGATCATTTACGCCTAACCCTGGATATCAAAACAAGTATAAGTATAAGAAAAATAGAGAGAAATCATGTTACATAGTGGATGAGGAAGGCATTATTGATTCTGATGATGAACTAACAAAAGATTCTGCTAGTGGTTTTGGCAATGGGAAGGAATGGGTGTTCCTGGCTATCAAAGAAGATGATTTGGCACTGGAAGAGAATGTTCCTGAAGAAAAGACACTTGTTGCTAAAATTCAAGACAAGGATGAATGGGTAATTGACAGTGGTTGTTCACATCATATGACTGGAGATAAAGGGAAGTTTCTATCTTTGCAATAATTTGATGGCAGTCTAGTTAGATTTGGAGATGACAAGGCATGTATGATCAAGGGAAAAGGAACTATATCATTGGATGGTAAGAATGATACTAACAATTTTTATTATGTTGAAGGTTTTAGGCATAATATTTTGAGTGTAAGACAATTGGTGGATACGGGATTTCGATTACAGTTCAAGGATGGAAATGAAAAATCATTAACAGATCTAGTTTGGAGATTGCAACTGGTACACAGACAAAAGGTAACATATTTCATTTGAACTCTGGTGAGAAGACATGTTTGATTACATAGATTGATGAGAGTTGGCTATGGCATAAAAGGCTGTGTCATGTGAATTTTGATTGCATTGTAAAGATCAGTTTGACTAAGGTAGTTAGGGATATACCTAAGATTATGAAGCCCTATAATCCGGTATGTAAAGAATGTCAAATGGGTAAATAGGTCATAACCTCTTTTAGGAGTATAAAAGATAAATTAAATGATTTTCTTGATCTTATTCATACTGATTTGTGTGGCCCTGCTAGAGTTAAAAGTTTTCAAGGTGATAGATATTTCATGCTAATCATTGGAGATTATTCTAAAATGATGTGGGTTACTTTTCTAAAGGAAAAATGTGAAGCATTTAAAAATTTTAAAATCTTTAAGACTGAAGTGGAAATTGAGATAGGATTGAATATTAAATGTTTGAGGTTAGATCATGGTGGAGAATTCACACCCAGTGAGTCTTAAACTTTTGTGAGAAGCATGGTATAAGAAGACAATTTTCTGCTCCTCAGACACCTTAGCATAATGGAGTTGTGGAAAGGAAGAACATAACTATCTTGGATGCTACTAGAATAATGATGATGGAAGCTAGTCTACCTCATATCTACTAAAGAGAAGAATTGAGAACAACGGTTTACACATTCAACAGAGTACATATCAAAGGAGAAACCGATAAGACACCTTATGAATTATGGTTTGGCAATAGACCTTGTTGTCTTCAAAATCTGATTCCCTTTAATATCCTTAGAGTAATATGATTTGAGCTTGGTGTAGAAGAGACATCAAAGATAAGGAAATTCTCAAGACAACATATGACAAGGTTTGATTAAACCTTCTACACTTCGGGCTTCCTCGGAGCCCAGCTCAGAGCCCAGGTGGATATACCTTTGTGAATTAAATTCACACTTTCAAACATAAACCCACAATAAACCAGTCCAGAAAACCAGTGGATTTATTCACTTTGAAATCAACTGAAAACAAAGGATAGAAATTGTACTTAAATTCAGCATTTCGATCAACAAAGCATGCAATAAACAACTTCAATTAATACCAGTGCCTTATCCAAGGTCACAGAGTCATCTAAACTCAAATAAAACTCCTTAAACAATACATATTTATACTACCCGTCGGCCTGGTTACCATTAATCCTTATATATGCCTGACACATACAAGAATTCAAGCATTCCAAATTAAGCTATGGTCCTCAAAATTCAAAGTTCCTCCCGAAGAAATTACTGGTATGAGTGATCTCGCGTATTTAATTTCTCTCCTAAAGAGAAAAGCTAACAAACACTTATACTAAAATTGCTTTGCAATTCCATCTTAAATAGAACAACCCTGGATTATTTAGAATGAAAACAGTAAATAAATTTGTGAACAAATTTGAAGACAACACAAAGCTTTACTCAAAACCGATGGCCTGTATATTGATATTCAGTTCAAGAAATGTTACAATAAATTCTGATTCTCCATTAAACTTAGAAAAGCTCAGATAAATTTCTGCAGCATTTTCTTACAAAATTTTTGTGATTGTTTCCTTCTAGTCCTGGTATCCATTTATAACAACATGGATGCACAAAGCTTCGGACCTTTTGAGGAGAGTTTGTTACAAAATAAAGAAGTTACAAGCTTTTCGCAAAAGCAGTTACAAGCACTTTTCAGCCTCTATAGTTACTTCAACCTGTTATTCTGTTGCAACCTCTTTTGTCTTTTCAGGGGCGCTCTCCAACTGTTCCGGATCCTAGGTGGCATATTTAGTTGCCCACTCACTATATATCTCTTCTGTTGGCCATGAAAAATTAATCACATCATCTTTATTTCTAGTCAACCTTTTCCAAGAATTCCTCAGTTTGTTGACTTTTGAATTAAGAAAACCATAATGTGATTTAATTTTCTCTATTTCCTGTATTGTCACAACAAAGAAAGAAGTATCATCAAGATCAATGATTCCTTTAACCCTTGCTGACAATTTAACTTCTATCTCCTTAAGCCATATTTGCTTGTCTTTTAACTGATCCGGATTGGCAAAAATTCTTGGAAGCAACTCAAAAACTTGATCAGTGTATTCCTTTTTACACAAATTAACCTTTCTATCCACATTATCTACTTCTGCTGCCAATTTTATTAAGACTTTAGCGACATCAGAAGTGGATTTGATAATGGGATTGGCTCTTGCTTCATCACAGGATACACACATGAACTCTAGATCTTGCTCCCTAGGTCTCCATCTGTCAAAAATGGGTGTCAAAATGGCCTTATCTCTCCTCAGCTCATTCCACATCTCCATAATTTTTCCCACATTACTGTAAAGCAATGAGGCATTTATTGTATCTGCAAAACTGGAGATTGTAGCCCTTACTTTCTCCTCATACTTCCCTGCATATAAGGCTTGAGCCTGTTTCAGGTTTTCTAGTTCTTGAGGAGTAATCTCAATCATTTGAGAGTTGGAGAGTGTTGGAGATGGTGGAAATTCAATGATAGGGCTAGTAGGTGGAGGTCTTGCAAGAGAAGAGGAAATCATCAGTGTTGAAGACTCACCTTGTTGGTGTTGTCCCATCAACTGGCTCTGTAATTTAGCAATGATGCTATCTTTACCTCTTATCTCCTCCTTGGCACTGTTATAGGCCTTTAAAACTGTTTCCAACTTAATTTGGAGGGCCTCTTTTTCTTTGGCTTCCTTCTCTGCCACTGCAACACTGAATTTTACAGTTTCTAACACAGTACTAGCAGCCTCTACTAGCCCTGTACTTTGTACTCTCTTTACCATCATTCCACCAAGGTAACTTGACCCTGGGGTGTCTTTTCCTTTCTTGCTCTTGTTTCTCTTGAGAGACCACATGACTAGTGCAGCATTATCCTTATTGAAAGTTACCCCTTCCATGGGTTTGGTCTCTTTTCTTACTGCATCTAACACAAGGGCATCTGCAATGTCCCACTCTGGTAAGATAAGCACTCCAGCTTGTGCTACCATATCTCTTCCCTGCTCAGGGGTGATGGTTTTGATTTCCTCCATCATCTCTTGTTTTATTTCTTCCTCCACTGAGGCTGGATCTTTATTGGGCTGCTCAACCTTTTTTGTCTCACATCTAGCATTATATCTATCTATATGCTGTTTCCAAATGAACTGCACAAATGCTTCTGATGTGACAAAATTGTCATCAGCTAGAAAGGCACTACTTGCCTTTTTTATCTCAGGATCCCACTCCTGGCCTTTTAGTTCTATAGAGGTGATGTCCATTTCAGCATCAATGGGTTCTTCTGGCATCCCTTCCTCCACTTAATCATAGGTGTATGCAATTTCCCCTAAACTACCCAACTGCAAGAGGTATTCAGCTGCTACTTGTTCATCTCCTATATGGATAGGGGATTGGGATGGGGAATACAAAGGTGTATCTGATTGCACTTCCTTCCCCACCCTTTGCTTCTTTGGGTTGTCTTGGATGTCAATGCCATCTTGTATCTTCCTCTTTCCTTTGGATGCAGAGGGCTCCCCTGTTGTAGGCACTAGCATACTGTAACCTGATTTCTTGTGCAGAGTGTAATCACCAGGAGGAATTGCTTTGCTAGAAGCTGACCTGCTTAGGATCATTTTGGCTTTTTCAGGGTTACTCTGAATCACAGCTTCCCTCTTCTCCTTCAGTGTTTGCATCACATCCTCAAAGCAAACAATCAAAAAAATTATTTTTTCTTCTAATGGGAAGAAGCTAGACAATGGGTCATAGCTAGCATCAAATTGATGCACAAAATCCAAGGCTTTCTTATAAGCCACCCACTTTTCTTTCCTTAGTTCCTGCTCATCTAGATCAAATTCATTTCTGATGAGGTCTTCAGGAAATTGGAATTGATGAGGCCTACCTCTGCATGCTACCTTCTTCCTAAACACACCGTTGAAGAAGTCCTCTGGATCAGCACACCTAGACACTGCAGTGGATAAATGATAAGGTTTGAGGAAATCCTCAAAGCAGTTCCAGCCTCCTTTTGTCATTACGAATTGGTGGGCTATGGTAGTTGCAGGGAAAATAGTCCCTTTACCTCTGCCTGTCAACTTTGCTTCTTGTAGGCCACCAATTTGCCTAAGGATCTCTGCTATCCCCACTTTGAGAGGGACCTGGTAAGGTAACAAAAATGGAGTACCCCTGAAACCAAAAACTCTGAAAACTATGGAGACTGGATATAAATAGATGTCGCCCCAGTTATGAACAATTTTGATGTTCTCTGCGAATTATTTTGGCCTTATGAATTCCAGAAGAACCTTGGGGACTCTTGGGTTATCAAAGCAGAGGAGAGTCCTTATTTTGGATGCAAAATACTTATCAAACTTTAAGAAACTAGCATCCTCTCTGTCCCATGACAACACAGTACTCCATAATTGTACTGGCATTTTTTCTCCTTCCTTCTCCTTAACCAGGTCTAGTCCACTGGCAAAATAATCACCACCTTTGAAGAGAAAAAGGTGCATTAAGAGTGATGTTAGAATATTTAATCTTTACTTAGCTTAGGTTTATTTTTATTTAATTTAGGATATTCCTTTGGAATTCCTACATGTAATTTGTCCTCTAGTACATGTGTGAGGACAAGTCATTTCTTTTATTTTCCTTTATTAAGGAATATTAGATTTCCTCCATAAGAGGATGTGAACACATGGCACACACATTTTATGAATGGTGGCATTCATAGATTTGGAGTTACTTTGTAACTCCTCTCCTCATCTCTATTTAAGAGATGCCTCCTCTCTCATTTCTTCTTAATGACAATATTGTAAAGAGCTTCTTGCTCTCTCTCTCTCTCTCTCTCTCTCTCATTTTTAGGCATTGCCTCATTCATAATATCACAAGGGGTTTTTCTTTGCTTTTCCCCTTTCAAAAGTTCTTGTGCCTCCTTTTTTACATTTGGGTGATGCTCCAAGGTCTTTGCTTTTCTCATGGTAACAATTACTTCATCATAAACTTTCTTGGATTAATTTTCCTTTCCTTGCTCTTTTATTTCCTTTCATGGTATCAGAGCAGGTTTCTAATCCTTGTTTTAAGTTAACATTGATGAAGGTTACCATTCAGTGGAGTTCACCTTGTTGGAGGCATTCTTGAGAGGAGAAGAAGTTCTTTTACTAATATTTTCTATTGTGCAGGGTTTTGGTTTCAGATTTTTAACTTTTTTTCAAACTTGTTAACAAGTTTGCCTGTAGGTTTAATCTCCTATTCTAGTTAGTTTTTTATTAAAAAGGGCTTTGGAAGGCTTGCCGCCAAAGTTCCTTCTTTATAGTTCAAATTTAATTATTTTTAAAGTTTTGGAAGGCTTGCCGCCAAAACTCCGGTGCTAACTTCTTTTCATGCATATTTTAGATTTCATATTCATTTAGTTTGGAAGGTTTACTGCCAAACTTAGTCTTCTTAATTTATTTGGTCGGCTTGCCGCCAAAACTAATTTATTATTAAATTTCATTTCTGATTCACTTGCAGATTTTAACTCTTTTTCTTGCTTACAACTATTCTGATTCAATTTGTTTGAATCTGCCATTCAGTCCTAACATCTTTATTTGTAGGTGTTATTGATAAATAAAAGGGTTTATATTGTAAAAATAACTGATTGTAGCAAGCTATTATAATTTCTCTTTAAGGCAGATATCATTTATTCTTTATCAGTTTATTTCAAACCTTCTCTGTATTTAAGCATTTTGAAAATTTAAAATCTAAAATCATTTTCAAAGTAAAATCTAAATCTCCATCCATCAACTCTAAAATCAATTTTTTTTTTTTTTTTTAACTGTTAAAAGCGGCTTGAGAATAGATCTTTAAAAGAACAAGTTTTGCATAACCCTCATAAGACAGTAAAGGCAGAGGACTGGGCCAATATTGCAGTCATCTCACTGTAAAAATCTTAAAGAAATACAAAGAACAGTGACTTATAATCGCTGTCAAAATTTAGTCTGACCGTGTTCAATACCTTACGACAGTCAGAACAACCATCAGGCCGTAAGTTCTAAAACACAGGGAATCTTCAACACCATTTTTCTGCTGCCTTTGGAGATGATATTGCTATCTATACTCTCGTTACTGAGTTCAACCGTGAAATATTTGTGGTCGTGAGTTCTTTTGAAAGCGAATTTTAGTACTTGGGGGCTTTTAGCTTCTTGTTCTATTTTGAATCTTCATTAGCCTGTAACGATCTTGTGGGGCTTCTAGCTTCTTGTTCCACTGAATAGATTTTCGAAACTTTATTAACTTGTAACGATCTTTAGCAAGTAACTGGACAGTTGCTTCTCCCGTGTAAGGATCCTTTTTTTTCGCTATCAATCACACCGGTTCCTGTCTTGTTCTCTCCTTCTATCAACTTTAGTCCTCCACTCTACCATATTTTCTTTTTCAGGCCTTCGGACCAGAGCCTAAGTTTGGCTCCTTAGAACTCTCGGTCAAACCATTTAAGCAAACTGTCTTTGATAACCCTACGTTTGAAAGTTAAAAATCTGAAAATCATCTACCTGCGTTTGAACGTCTCCGTCTAGGGTTTACACGTCTTCTTTGATAACTGTAGCATTCCCCCTTCCCAATCCGATAGCTATTCCAAACCCTTCAACCTGTTAAAAACGCCTCTGCAGAGTATCGCCATAATTTTAGATATCAAGTTAAAAAAAACGTCTCTGCAGTCGTCTGTCATCTGACAAGTTTAAAAGGTTTTTAAACCTTATTTTATTTAAATCAAGCTTAGTCTGATACTAAATTTTATCAATCTTGTGTTATTTCTTTTTTAAAAAAAATAGTCTATATATAAAGATTAATAACGCAAAAAAAATTAGTTATCAAGTTTTTCATATAATTAAAATTAATTTTTTTTAAATCTTAAGTTGTATTCATAGAATTTTTAAAGCAAATATAATTTATTTATTTTATTTTTTTAAAATTTTAAAGTTATTTGAAAATAAAGATTTAAAAATTTTTATATAAAGTTTGTTCAATTTAAATTAAGTATCTAAATTTAAATTTGTTATTTTAAAATAATTTTTTTTTTAATATTTTTACAAAAACATTTTTTAATTTAAAAAAAAAAAAAAAACTATTGAAATTTGATTCAATCAAGGAAGTTAATTTTTGTTCTTTAATTAGGTGTTTTTTTTTAAATAGAAAGGGCAATTTTTATTTTTAATCATTATCTTGCTATCATGTCTACATTAATTCCGGAAATTAAATTAAATAGTTCTAATTATCATTCATGGAAAACACATATTTCTTTTATTTTTCGTTTCAAGCATCTTTTGGATGTTGCGACTGATAAAACTTTTGAACCCGCTACATCTGCTCCTCAAGCCGACATAGATAGATGGAAGGCTCAAAATGAGGAAGCACTTGGTTTAATTGGTATTTCAATGGTTCCTGATTTGTATGTTTTAATTGGAAATTGTACAAAAGCACATGAAGCTTGGGAAATTTTAAAAACTACTTATGATAGCTCAAATGAATCCCGAAAAATTCAACTTCAAGATCAACTTGAAGATCTAAGGTATACGGATTTTAAAACTATGGATGAATTCTTATTAAAATTTGATTCTGTTAATAGTCAATTAACTGGTTTAGGAGTTACTCTTGCTGATTTACGTTTAATTCATCTTATTCTTAAAAAATGTCTTCCTCGTCAATTTCAACAATTTATTACGAATATTCATGCTCAACTTGCTATTCCTAGCTTAGCTACTCAATTAACATATGATATTTTTCATAATTTATTGCGTCAAGAGGAAGCTAAATTAATTCAATTTGGTACTCTTAAAAGTAGCAAACATGCTTTTATGTCTAAAAATCAAAATCATAATAATAACTTTAGATCCAACAATAATAAACATAATCATAATCATAATAATAATCATCATAACAATCACAAATCTTCTAATTATCAATCTCATTCTAAATCCTATCATAATAATAATCATAATAATAATCACAATAATCAAAGGAATAATTCTCAAACAAGACCCCATTGCACATATTGTGGGAAAGATGGACATATTACTAATAATTGTTTTAAGAAACAAAATGGTAAAAAGCCCATGAATCAAAATAATCAAAATAATCAACATAAACCTCATTATAAGAAGGGTAATAATAATAATGGTAATTCATCTCGTCATGCATTTACATGTACTTATAATGTTTCTCAACCACTTGAGTGGATTATTGATTCTGGTGCATCTCAACATGTTACTTCTCATAAAGAATGTTTTGAATCTTTGCATCCCGATACTTCTAATATTCCTGTTCAATTAGCTAATAATCATAGTTGTAAAGTTGAAGCTATTGGTGATGTGAATGTTCCTAATGGGAAATTACATGATGTTCTTTATGTTCCTGAATTAAAATCAAATTTGATTTCAGTTCCTAAACTTTGTCAAGATTATAAGATTAACTTTTATAGGGGCATATGTTATATCATTGATCCAAACACTAATCAAGTTATTGCTACTGCTAAAATGGATAGTGATAACCTATTCAAGTTCTATGAATTTGCTCCTCCAAAGTATTCTTTGCTTACTACTGTTGATTTTACTATATGGCATGAAAGACTTGGCCATCTCAATTCTGATTATATTTCATTAATGCAAAAAGCAAATATGGTTGATGGATTGCCTAGTATTGTTCCTTCTCAAATTGTTTGCAATGGTTGCATGAGTGGTAAGATGCATAGGGAACCCTTTCCTCATGGTCAATCTTGGAGGGCATACACTAAATTGCACCTCGTTCATAGTGATCTCTTGGGTCCCATGGAGAATCCCTCCATCCAAGGTTCAAGGTATGCACTTACCTTTGTTGATGATTTTTCCAGAAGAACATGGATATATTTCCTTCATAGTAAGGATCAAGTGCTTGATATTTTTACTGAATTTCATATGTTTGTAGAAAGGCAATCTGGTTCTAAAATTAAGATTCTTCGTACTGACAATGGAAGAGAATATGTCAATAATGCATTTAATGCTTATTTAAAATCTTTTGGAATTAAACATGAGCTTACCGTTCCTTATACACCACAACAAAATGGTGTGGCAGAACGGAAGCATAGGACAATTGTTGAAATGGCTAGATGTTTATTGCATGCTAAAAATATGGATTACAAGTTTTGGGCTGAAGCTATGGCTTGTGTAACATATTTAATTAATAGAACACCTACGAAAGCCTTAAAGGATAAAACTCCTGAAGAAGCTTGGTCTGGTAGAAAGCCTAATTTGCAGAATTTAAAATTTTTGGTTCCATAGCTTATGTTCACAAACCTAAGGAGAAAAGGAAAAAATTAGATGCTAAATCTTCTCCTTTTATTTTTGTTGGTTATGATGAAAATACTAAAGGTTATAGAGTTTACAATCCTATTACTAACAAGGTAAAAGTTGCAAGAGATGTTTGTATTGCAGAAAAGGGCATTCATGATTGTTCTAAAGTGAAGGATGATGAACTTGGTCAAACCAAAGTTGTGCTTGTGGAGGACCAACCTCCTTCTCTTAACCCTACTCCTAATGCATCTCTTTCTATTCCTTCTAGTGATAGTGATGATGATAATAATAACTCTACTCCTCATGACTCTTCTTCTAGTGATGAATCCATTACTTCTAAAAGAATACCTAAATGGTTTAAATCTTTAATTCAAGATAGTGATGAATACTTAGCTAGAATGGATAAACTTCAAGCTAGGAGAGTTAATTATTGTAATTATGCTTTAATGACTACTATTATGAATTCTAATGATCCTAAAACATTTGATCAAGCTAAAAATCAACCACATTGGCAAAAAGCAATGAAGGAAGAATATGATACTTTAACTTCTAACCAAACTTGGGATTTAGTTCCCTTGCCTCATGGTAAAAATCTTGTTTCTTGCAAGTGGCTTTATAAAACTAAATTGAATGCTAATAATCAAGTTACTAAATTTAAAGCTAGATTAGTTGCTAGAGGTTTTTCTCAAATTGAAGGCTTAGATTATAATGAAACTTTTGCTCCTGTTGCTAAAATGCCTACAATTAAACTTGTGCTTGCTTTAGCTTCTAGAATGAATTGGCCTATTCACCAAATGGATGTTAAAAGTGCTTTTCTTAATGGTGATTTACATGAAGAAATTTATATGTCTCAACCTCCTGGTTTTATTAAAGAAGGTAATGCACACTTAGTTTGTAAATTAAAGAAATCAATTTATGGATTAAAGCAATCTCCTAGGGAGTGGTATTCAAAGATTAATGAATTCTTTCTTTCTCAAGGCTTTATTAGAAGTAAAAATGATCCTAACTTGTATATTAAACATAGTGAAGATGATATTATAATTATTATCTTGTATGTAGATGATTTGATTCTTACTTCAAGTTCCAATACTTTGATTTCTGATATTAAGTTTCAACTTAATCAAAAATTTCAAATGACTGATTTAGGTCCTTTACATTATTTCTTAGGAATGCAAATTTGGCAAACCTCTAAAGGAATTTTCTTATCTCAAAGTAAATATGCTAAAGATCTCATAGATAAGTTTAAAATGAATGATGCTCATCATGTTTCAATTCCTATTGAATTAGGCACTAAGTTAATGCTTGATATGCAAACTCCTCTTGTTGATCCTACTTTGTATAGACAATTAGTTGGAAGTTTAAATTATTTAACTCTTACTAGGCCCGATATTGCTTATAGTGTTGGTTTGGTTTCAAGATTCATGTCTAAACCTCAACAAACACACTTTAAAGTTGCTAAAAGAATTTTAAGATATATTAAAGGAACAATTAATGTAGGTTTGTTTTATGATGCAAATTCTGATTTTACTTTAAAAGGTTTTACTGATTCCGATCTAGGTGGAGATCCCAATGATGGGAAATCTACTTGTGGTTATTGTTTCTTTGTTGGTTCAGGAGCAATTTCTTGGAATAGTAAAAAGCAACAATCTACCTCTCTTGGATCCACTGAAGCTGAGTACAAAGGATGCACTAATGCTTCCAAAGAAGTCTTGTGGCTTAGAAGATTACTTGAAGATTTGGGTCTACCTCAACATGAACCAACTCCATTGTATTGTGACAACCAAAGTGCCATTGCCTTGGCTAAAAATCCAGTTTTCCATGCAAGGACAAAACACATTGCTCTCCAACACCACTTTATTAGAGAACAAATTGAAGACAAGCAAGTTTCACTCCTCTATTGCAAGGGGGAAGACCAAGTTGCAGATATTTTGACCAAGCCACTTTGTAAAGAAAAATTCCAATTTCATTGTAAAAATCTTGGATTACAACCCATTGAAGGGTTTGATGTAAGCTCCCCAAGTAAAGCTTAAGGGGGGGTGTTAGAATATTTAATCTTTACTTAGCTTAGGTTTATTTTTATTTAATTTAGGATATTCCTTTGGAATTCCTACATGTAATTTGTCCTCTAGTACATGTGTGAGGACAAGTCATTTCTTTTATTTTCCTTTATTAAGGAATATTAGATTTCCTCCATAAGAGGATGTGAACACATGGCACACACATTTTATGAATGGTGGCATTCATAGATTTGGAGTTACTTTGTAACTCCTCTCCTCATCTCTATTTAAGAGATGCCTCCTCTCTCATTTCTTCTTAATGACAATATTGTAAAGAGCTTCTTGCTCTCTCTCTCTCTCTCTCATTTTTAGGCATTGCCTCATTCATAATATCACAAGGGGTTTTTCTTTGCTTTTCCCCTTTCAAAAGTTCTTGTGCCTCCTTTTTTACATTTGGGTGATGCTCCAAGGTCTTTGCTTTTCTCATGGTAACAATTACTTCATCATAAACTTTCTTGGATTAATTTTCCTTTCCTTGCTCTTTTATTTCCTTTCAAGTGAATACCACCCAAAAGGTCTGTCCACCTTTCCATTCTTTATCCCTATCAACCCTCCATGGATAGCATCAGCAATGAAAGAGGCATAATCAAATGTGATAGCAAGAGAAGGATTCAAAATCTGGACAATCATTAGCAAGTAATGATTCGGCATATTTGCTTCAGCATCTTCTCCTAGAACTTGACAAAATGCCCAGTACATTCCTTTAGCCCTTAGGGTAAACATACTTAATGAGAAGGGCTCTTGTGTGTTGGGTCCTACAACTGTTAACCCTCCTATTTTCACAAAAAGTTCCTTGAGAGGCCCATTCCTGAGATGACTCCTCTGTGCACCATAAACTTGGGCTAATGCTGTGAAATTTATAGGTTCCAGGAAATTTGTGAACTCATTAAGTCCAAATGCTGTCCTAAATTCATCAGCATTAATTTCCACAAGGGTTTTCCCATTTACATCTCGGATGCATCTTGTGACTGGATCATAGTTTAATGCCATTTGGGTTAGCAGGTCTGTATCCATGAATACCCCTAGGACTACTAATTTTCCAACATCTAGTTCCCAGATACTGTTTTGAGGAGCAGGAGAATTTCTCATTCCAAATCCAACTTTAAACAACCCCAACCCGGACAGCCCAACCTGTGGGTCTCTCAGCCAATTACCTTTATCATACAATCCTTCTCCTATTTTCAGACGGGGAGCCTTGGGTACTAACTCTTTGGCCTTTGATGCCTGATTGGTTGATAACGTTAACTGTTCTAAAAAATCATCACATACACTTCTTTCTAAATAGTTAACCTTGCCAGAAAATTCCCTTTTAGGAGCCATTTTGAAAATGCAAGAAAATGAATATCACTCTTAAACAATCCTGCAACAAAAGAAATTACTTAGAACACCACACAAGATTTGGTACAAAAATATGAGAGAACCTGATCTTTGCTTGAAGGAATTTTCTCTACAACTGAACCGATTTGCTCTGTATCTGAAGAAGATAACTTTGCGTCTGCTCTTCTGCAAAATCTTTTAAAAGATATCTTCACTTGGTAGTTAGGAAATCAAATATTTGTACTCAGGGCCTTAACTATAACATTGATTCCGCATGCTCTGGCCATCCCTTCGAAATTGAATTCATACGAGAATTCGTATTTTTCACTCCAACGGGTCACAAAATTCCTGCAAGTGTTCCATTTTTCTCTTTCGCAACTTCGCAAAGCATAACCATCGGGCAACTTAGTCCTGCGAAATAGCGCCAACCATTCGATCAAAAGAAACTTGATTAGGCATTAGATTAACTGACGGCTTTGGCCTTTTTCTGGGTCTCGCTTTTTAATTGGCTGCATAATACCACGTGGCGTCAAATCATTGGTCTTGAAATTCCCTTTGCATTCCACTTAATACTGGCTGCGTGTCTTTCTTTTATACCGACGTCTCCACCTTGGCGGGCCCATACTTTCTTCTCAGACCACGTGTCACCATGACACGTGGACGGCTCTCGTTCATTCTCGCTATTTCGTGGGCATAAAGAGTGAGCACTTTACCCTTGCAAAATAGCGCCGGCCGTTGGATCATCTCATAAGCTGATCGGCATTTAATCTTTTGAAAAGGCTCTCAAGAGGGGTGGGCCCGCTGACTCTTCATGAACACCTGGCATCCTGTCACCCGCGGAGCTGACTTGTCACTCTGTCATTCGCCAAAAGAAAACCATGGGGGCCCCACTTTCATCTCAATAGCTCTATCGTCCAGGTCATCACCATGACACGTGGACGACTCTCATTCATTCTCGCTATTTCGCGGGCATAAAGAGTGAGCACTTTACCCTTGTGAAATAGCGTCGGCCGTTGGATCATCTCATAAGCTGATCGACATTTAATCTTTTGAAAAGGCTCTCAGGAGGGGTGAGCCCGCTGACTCTTCGTGAACACGTGGCGCCCTGTCACCCGTGGAGCTGACTTGTCACTCTGTCATTCGCCAGAAGGAAACCATGGGGCCTCAATAAATTGTTAATAGCTGTACATGCCAGGTCATCTCCACCTACGACCTGACTTACCTCTGGGCCCCGCCTTTCAGCCTTTAATCCTGACCTACTGACTGTTATGATTTGTGCCACATGCCACCATTTTACTCGATGTCAACAACCAGCTAGATCATCTATGTGGCGTGCCATGTGGTTTTTGCTATTTCATGGGGTATAAACCACGCGCAACTTCGCCTAGCGAAATAACGCTAGCCGTGGATCCATCCGCGAGACGTGTACTAGTTACTGGGCCCGACAACTTTAGAAGAAAAACATACAAGGCATAAAATTTTTCAATTGATCAACGTAACCGCCTAGGCAGATAACAAGGGGGGGACACTTCCTACGACCCCACGACCCATAACTTAAGTGAATAAAGTAACGACAGATTAGAAACCAGAGGGTTTAAAACAAATAAGATAGGATCTAAAATCAAAAACCCTTAAACCCTTAAGGTCTAGAACAAAGCTGAAGCATGTGGAGTTACACCCTACTCAAAAATTTTCAACATACCATAGCCAATCATGGGAAAAGAGAAACCCAATTTTAATTAGTGATAACAGACCTAGAGTTAATTATTTCAAAATTTTTGGTAGTAAATGTTATATCAGGAGAGATGATATCATTGGAAAATTTGATCCTAGATGTGATGAAGGCATATTTCTTGGTTATTCTAATGAAAGCAAGGCATATAGATGTTATAACAAAAGATTGCAGAGAATTGTGGAGAGTGCTAATGTCAAAGTAGATGAGCTAAACAAAAGTGAAATTAGAGTTTATGAGAAGGAACCAACAGTGGAAATGATTATATCTAAACTGGTAGCACCTTTATCAGAATAGAGTGTTTAACCAGCTACTCCAATAGTATCAGAGAAATCTACTGTGATTGAAGAACAAGGAAGAGGAACAGAGAGTCAAAAGATTCCTAGGTATGTGAGACTGAATCATTCAGAAGATCAGATCATTGGGGATAAGAACAATGGAGTGATGACAAGAAGAAGGCTGCCAACTAATGAGGTATGTTTAATTTCACAAGTTGAACAGGTATCAGTAATTGAGGCATGTAAAGATGAATATCGGTTGAAAACTATGAAAGAAGAATTAGATTAGATAGATAAAAATAACTCATGGACTTTGGTTCCTTGGCCTAAAAATAAAAATGTTATTCGAACTAAATGGGTTTTTAGAAATAAATTGAATGATGATGGTCAAGTTATAAGGAATAAGTCTAGATTGGTTTGTAAAGGATATTCTCAGAAGGAAGGAATTGATTATGGAGAGACTTTTGCACCAGTAGCTAGGATTGAAGCTATAAGATTATTGCTTGCCTATGCTGCTTATAAAAACTACAAGGTTTATCAGATGGATGTTAAATGTGCATTTTTGAATGGGGATCTTGATGAGGAAGTTTATATTGAGAAACCTAATGGTTTTTCACTATCAGATGATACAAACATTATTTGCAGATTAAGGAAAGCTTTATATGGATTGAAACAAGCACCTAGAGCCTGGTATGTAAGGTTGGATAAATATCTTTTGAAACTTGGTTTTACAAAGGGTAGTGCTGACAATATTATAAAATCACTGATGATGATATACTGATTATTGAAGTATTTGTTGATGACATTATTTTTGGAGGTGAAGATAAGTTATGCATAAAATTTTCTAAGAATATAGAGAAAGAATTTAAGATGTCTATGATTGGTGAGATGAAATATTTCTTAGGTTTGTAGATTACTCAGATTGGCAAAGGTATTTTTATCTGTCAAACTAAGTATGCTAAGGAATTATTGAATAAATTTGGTATGGGAGATTCTAAACCGGTAAGTACTCCTATGGTTACAAGTGAGAAACTGACAAGAAAAGATGTTTTTGCATAGATAAATCCTACAAGATACAAATCTATGATTGGAGGTCTGCTTTATTTGACTCAGACTAGGCCTGACACTATGAATGTTGTTTGTATCATTTGAATATTTTAGAGTGAGCCTAGAGAAAATCATGGGATTGTAGTGAAAAGGATTTTTAGATACTTGCAAGGTACATCAGAATATGGTTTGTGGTACCCTAAGGATGATAACTTTACTTTATGTGTATATACAGATGTTGATTGGGCTGGAGATGTTGATGACCAGAAAAGTACTTCTCATGGAGCTTTCTTTCTTGGAAAGAAGTTAGTTTCATGGATCAACAAGAAATAGTCATGTACTTCTTTATCTACTACTGAAGCTGAGTATGCTACTAACTGTACACAAGTTTTATGGATGAAGCAAATGTTGAAGGATATAAAGGTGGATTGTGATGCACCAGTGGTTATTCACTGTGATAACTTTGTTGATATTGATATATCAAAGAATCTAGTATTTCATTCTAAGACAAAACAAATATCTATCAAGTATAAATTTTTGAAGGAAAAGGTGGAAGCAAATGAAGTTAGACTAGTTTATGTGAACACTAAAGAGTAGATTGCAGACATTTTCACTAAACCTTTGCCCAAGGAATCATTTGAGTACTTGAGAGATAGATTGGGAGTTTCTAACCCTCTAGTACAGAGTTGATTGATGCATTTTGACATCACTCCGGTATGCATTATCAGAGATACTATTCATTCCGACACTGATGTGGGGATGCTACTGCTCAGGGGAGTAGTCAGCTTTGTGATTTAGTAGTTTTAGGTTTTTTCTTTGATATTTTTGTCAGATTTATGGCATTGATGTCAAAGCGGGGGGTGATATTGATGTGAAAAAGGAAAAAGAAAAAGAAAAGGGAGAGATTTTGAGCTTTACAAAGATATTATTTACAGGGGGAGTTAGGTCTTTATTTCAGAGCTATATGCGGGAGATTGCTAGTTCTCTTCCATTGGGGGAGACTTGTTTTGCATTTCTTGGTACTTAGATGTTTTTCACATTTAGTGTTGTCATCAATGCTAAAGGGGAAAATTTTTGGCCATTTGGTGGAATTGATTATGTGTTGCATCGAACTTTTGTCATTGATGCCAACACTAGTTGTTTGGATGCTTTACTGACACCCTCTTGGTCCTGGTAGGTTGAGTGGTTTCTTGTTGATTTGGTGCCGACATGATCTAGTAGGCTACAATATGATTTGGTTATGGAATTGACTTGTTCATGATACTCATGCTCATATTCAACAAGTTGGTTTTGGTTTGGTGATCAGATTCTATCCTGATTGCTTAGAAGCTTGGTTTATGGTTCTAGCAAGGGTTTCATTGATAGAGCTTTTGATGAAGATCTTTGATGAATTGCATAAGTGGTGTTGGTTCCACTTCTGGTGGAGTTTGAGGATTCTTATGGTGATCATGTTTGATACTTGGTAGATGGAGATCATTGATGAATCGTGTGGACCTATACTGGGTCCCTGTTGATCTAGGTTATGGACCGACTTTAATGTAATGTGTGGATTGGACCTCTAGATGTGTTTCCGAGATGTATTATGTGTTGGATATTATTTGTTTGGTCTAAGGCCAACATGGTTTGTAATGATGTAATTGTTTTATTATCTGGTGGCCGACCTGATTGTTTATGGTCGAGGGTTTGTATATATAGATGTAAGATCTCATTGTAGATCCTATGGGAGAGATCATAGGAATGAAATGTGTGAATAATGTAATATCATTTAGGCAAAGGATTTGGTCGATCATTGGAGATCTAATTGGGTTTATGTAAGAGGATTTAGTCCTTCGATATTGAGCTTAACCATAATTGTACTAAGGCATAGGAGATGCTATATTTTGCAGTTCAACACTTCTCCAAAGTGTAGTTTGGAATTTCTATGTAGTTAGTGAGGCTCCTTTTGTGATGAGCAGTGTGCTCTAGGTTGTTGGCCTTCCTACAAATGTGGGCCCCTCAATTTTAATTCACATACTTACTATCGAAGTATTATTTGACTGTGGGTAGGCTTCCCACCATGGTTTTTCCCTTTACCGGGTTTTCCATGTATAAATCATGGTGTCATGTGGATGGTATTTATTATGTGATTATTGTTTATGCTTAATTGGTTTAATTGATATTTCGGTATTAATGTTTTGGGTTCCAGTAATTTGTGACAACTGATTCACGTCCCCCTCTTAGTTGTCTTCCGATTATTTGAACTTTCTAACAAGAAGGTAAAATATGTCTGTACCCGATTGAAAGGTCATGCATCTCTTTGGTGGGAGTATTTGCAGGTTGATAAACAGAGAAGAGGTAAAGACAAGATCAAGACATGGGATTGGATGGTTGCTAAGTTGAAATCAAAATTTATGCTAGCTGATTATCAAGTAAATCTGTTCTAGAAGTTGCAGAATTTGAGATAGAAGGAATCTAGTGTGAAGGAGTACACCGAAGCATTTTACAAGTTGAATATCAGATCCAAACATGTTGATGATGAAGTTGAAAAATTTGCAAGATATTTGAATGGATTGTGGGTGTCTATACAAGATGAACTTAGTTTGATCAAATTGCAGAGTGTTGAAGAAGCTTACCAGTATGCCCTAAAAGTATAAGAGAAGCTAAACAAAAGACATGAGTAGAGGTGGAAGGTTTTCTGGAGGAAGATTTAAAGGAGGAAGAGGATATACCAGAGGTCAAGGAACCTGCACGGATCAGAACAAGGATAAGGAAGTGAGAAAAGGAGGTAATTCATATAGGAAAGGTGATAGATATTTCTACTAGAGGAGAGAACTGGATGGCTACCAAAATGAGGATTTTGGAAAAGATGACATAAGACAAGACAAGAGAGTGTTTAGAGGAACTTTCTATAAGTGTGGAGGAGAAGGACATCGTTCTTTTGAGTGTAAGAAGATAGAGAATACCAAAAGAACAAAAGTGGTGGAATAAAACCCCACCAGGTAAGCTAATAAATCAGAAGATGGAGAACTACTGATGATGAGGAGAGCTTTGTGTCATACCGGGAGAGATAAATAGCCCTTGCAGAGGAAGAATTTGTTCAAGACCGGATGTAAGGTATCTGGTAAGTGTTGTAAAGTTGTCATTGATAGTGGTAGTTTAGATAATCTTGTTTCAGAAGAGATGGTGAATAAGTTGAATTGGAAACATTGAAACACCCTAAGCCTTATCAGATAGCATGGATTCAGGATGATCATAAGTTGTTAGTATGTGAGCAATGTTTGGTGAAATTAAAAATTGGGAATTATCATGATGAAGTCTTGTGTGATATTATGCATATGGATATTTGTCACCTTTTGTTGGGTAGACCTTGGTAGTTTGATAGACAAGGAATACATGATGGAAGGAAGAATACATACACTATTGTGGCCAATGGGATGAAACAAACCTTGTTTCCCTTGGAGGAGCCTTTAAAGAGTGAAGTTTGTACAAATGCTAGAATCTATTTGGTGGATGGAAGGAAATTCCTAGATGGATTGAGACATGAGAATGTGTGTTTTGCCTTAGTTCCTAAAAAGATTGAGAATCTGGAGCATGAAGAAGAACAATCGAAAGAGATAAAAAATTTGCTGACAGAATATGAAGATATCATTTCAAATAATGTGCTTGATGGATTACCACCTATGAGAAGTATCAGTCATTGCATGGACCTAATTCCTGGATCTAGTTTACCTAACAAAGCTATACATCGGATGACACCATCAGAGAATAAAGAATTGAATAGACAAGCGCAGGAGTTGTTGAAGAAAGGTTTGATCAGAGAAAGTTTGAGCCCTTGTGTAGTACCAATACTATTAGCACCTAATAAGAATGGAGAATGAAGGACATGTACTGATTCTCAAGCAATAAACAAGATCATAGTGAAATCCTGGTTTCATTTTCCTAGGATAGATGACATAATGGACTATTTGAGTGGAGCCAAGTACTTTACAAAGATAGACTTGAACAATGGATATCATCATATTAGGATCAAAGAAGGAGATGAGTGGAAGACAACATTAGAGACAAATGAAGGACTATATGAATGGTTGGTGATGCCTTTTGGGTTAACTAATGCACCAAATACTTTCATGAGGCTGATGAATGAGGTATTGAAGAAATTCTTGGGTAATTTTGTTATTGTATATTTGGGTGACATTCTAATTTTCGGTAAGACAAAAGAGGAGCATTTGTTGCATTTGAGAGACTTTTTGCATAGGTTGAGAGAAGAAAAGTTGTTGATGAATCTTAAGAAGTGTACTTTCATGAGGTAAGAATTAGTCTATTTGGGATTTGTGATACATGAGGATGGTTTGAAGATGAACCATGAGAAAGTAAAAGCAATTGTTGAGTGGCCTACACTGGAAACCATTGGAGATGTAAGATCATTTCATGGATTGGCTAGTTTCTACCAGAAGTTCATCAGAAATTTTAGTTTAGTTTCTAACCCTATGACTAAGATAATGAGGGGAGATTAGAAGGAATTCAACTGGACCATGGGAGAAAACAAAATTTTTAAACTGATGAAACAAAAAGTGACTGAGTAGCCTATGTTAGCTTTACCAAATTTCAATAAAGTATTTCAAGTGGATTGTGATTCAAGTGGAACAAGAATAGGAGTAGTCTTGAGTCAAGAAGGGAGAGTAGTAGCTTATTTCAATGAGAAATTGAATGATGCACAGAGGAGATATTCAATGTATGATCAAGAATTTCATGCCATAGTTCAAGCATTGAAGAAGTGGAGACATTACCTATTGCCTAAGGAGTTTGTGTTGTATACAAATCATCAAGATTTGTAGTATTTGAATAGTTAGAGTAAGTTGAATCAGAGACATATGAGATGGGTAGAAGTTTTGCAGAGTTACACCTTTGTGTTGAAGCATAGAAGTGGGAAATATAACAAACTTGTTGATGCATTGAGTAGAAGAAGGAACTTAATGACAAAGATGAGAGTAATAGTATTAGGATTTGAGGAATTGAAGACCTTGTATGATGATGACCTGAATTTTGTAGAACCTTGGAGAGCATGTAGGGAACTGGTTATGGTAGATAAAAGCAAGTGGTTGGATTACTTCATTCAAGATGGAATGTTATTCAGAGGAATATAGTTGTGCATTCCTAGGAGTTATATGAAGGAGAATCTGATAAAGGAGAAACATAATGGAGGATTAGCTAGACACTTTGGTGTTGACAAAACAATAGCATTGGTGAGTGAGCATTACTTTTGGCCCTAGATTCATAAGGATGTTAGTAAATATGTGCAAAGTTGTAGAGTTTGTCAAGTTGCAAAGGGTAGTAGTCAGAGTGTGGGATTGTATAAACCTTTGACAGTACCGATAAGACCTTGGGAGGATATTGTGAGACATGGATCAGCTCTGATTCCATGTGAGATTTTGCTAAGATCTAGAGGCAATGGAAAGCACAAATAAGAGAAAACAAAATAGATGATAGAAATAAACTGTATTCTATCAAGATGAAAATACTGATCAATTGGATCATCAAGTGATACATACAATGAATATGAGCCTGCTTATATAGGCAAGGCTATATGGATATGTGAGCACACAAACATGACATGTGGCTCAATAAGAAACAAGGGTAGGTAGGAAATAGGTGTGGGTAGGTAAGAGAAACAATATAATATTCCACATGAGGTGGATCACCCACTGAATGTGGAGTGTAACAACAAGATCACACCATAAAAGGTGGAAATTCTCCTACACACACTATCCCAATGTGGCACAAACACCCAAGTGTCTCATACCCAAACTACTATGTAATACATTTCCTAAGTAAACTTAAGTAAGATGTAATAATATCCAAGATCAATAATTATTTACACCAACAACCCCCTTAAGTGCAACTTGGGGGAATGCGCTTAAGTTTACAATGCAACTAAGCAATGCAAGATGGGTCCCGGCTACTAGGCCATGTTAGGTACCCATGTACAAATCCAAATGCATGCAAACCAATGCAATGAAATCTCTCACAAAGCGGGGAAAGAGAGAAAAACCCAATGGGAAAAAACCCTACCCCAAAAGAGAGATGAAAACTAGATACAAAGAAGAACTCTCATAGAAGTATGTGAAAGACAAAACCCCATGTGAGGAAAAAGTCTCCCCCATATGAGAGAAGAAGAAGAGAGACTAGGAAGCCCCCCCTCAATCTGGAATCTGCACCAATGATAGAAGCTCGAAGTTGAATGAAGAAACCGCTCCATGAACATCGAACCACGTTCCTCTCCTTAGGAAGAAACAAAACCAAAGGTGTATCCAAAAATTCTCCCCAACCATGAAGGGAAGATGAAGCAAAAAAACTCATGATGAAAGGAATCTCTAAAAAACTGCTCAAGTGTCCCCATGTCGATGCTAAAAGGTACCCCCTCCAAAGGTGGTAAAATATGCCACAGTGCTGAAAAAGGTACTCCAAGATCTAGTGGAGATGAATGTAGAACAATATCCAAAGACTCATATGTCTCCTCAAATGATAAAGAGACCTCCTCCAAGTGTTGTACAAAAGTATCCACAATCATGTCAACCTCTAAAGATTGATCATGTAGAGAATGCACAAGAGGGTCAGAGTTATCCCTCACAACAATCAAAGAAGGATCATCTTCATCAAAGAGAAGATGAATGTCATGAATGGTGTCTCCCAAATCTGCAATGTAGGAGTCCACAAACAAACCTGCAATATTTGTCAAGTAGGCATCCCAATCAACTGAAGCTAGAAGACATGAAATATCCCACTGCACTAAATCATAAGAAAGAAAAATTGTTGCACTAGATGCATCATCAGGTACAATAGGTGGTGTGATATCAATAGAAGGAGATGAAATGCAAGGCTCTAGAATGGGGTCACATGTGAGAATCCCCAAGTTCAAATGCCCAAAGTTCTCCTCAAAATCTGAATCATCAACATAGGAAGAATCAACCTCATCAATAGGACCAAAATATGAAAAAGAGTACAACCAAGATACATGATCAACCACCCCAGTCTCAATGATAGCTCCACTCTCCAAGTCTCTAATGATAACTAAACTAGATGTGAACTCCACAATTTTCCTAGTTTCCCCATGTGTGATTTGATAGATGGAGAGAAGATTATTTATCAAGTAGGGTACACACAACACATTATTGAAGGAGTTATCCCCAATGGCAATAGATCCTTTCCCAATCACATCCATGTATGTATGATTGCCCATCAAAATTTGCAGCATGTGGCAAGGCTCAAATGTAGAAAACATAGATTGCGAAGATGCCATATGATGAGAAGCCCCTGAATCTAGAAGCCATCTCCCTCAATCATGACTTGTAGTAGCTCAAAGAGCTTGTCCCTTTCCTTTATCTATCCCAAAAGAGTGATCCTTTCCTTTATCCTTGGAAGAAGAAGTTGATGTAGACATTCTAGAAGGTAGGTTGATTCTATTCTTCTCAAGAAGATTCTTCAACTCATCAATATCCTTCTTATAACAATGATGTTCATCATGTCCTGACTTCTTGCAATATCCACAAAAAAGATTGTCCTTATATGATTTCCTCTTAGGTGAGAATGGTGAATCACCTTGTTGTGGAGAGGAAGATTGTGCTCCATCTTGTTGCAGTTTAGACTTAGGTTGCTTTTGATTCTTGCCTTTTCCTTGATTACTTTGATTCCCTTTATTAGCCACCAAAGCTTGTGACTTTGAAGATTTGAGAATCCCCATTGTGGTCAACTTAGATTGCTCAAGTATCAACATCTCCGTGAATGAATCAAATGAGGGAGAAGTGTATGAGGAACCTTGAGCTAACCTATGAGTGTGAAAGCTAGATACAAAGGCTGCATACTCTCAAGGAAGCTTTTCTAACAAGTTATAAACCAATTGAGCATCATTTTTGTCAATTCCACAATCCTTTAGCTTTTCTCTTAGCTCAGTTGCTTTTGTGATATAATCTTGGATTGTATCAAAATCCTTGGGATCCAAAGTTGTGAGTTCACTATCAAGCTTGTAGCCCTTAATCTCATCAACTTGACCATACAATTTCTTAAAAATATCCCAAGCCTCTTTAATTGTTGTACACTTATCAATGTGAAAAATGAGGTCATCTAATACATACTTTCTAAGTGTTCCAAGTTCCATAGCATTCTTAGTAAGCCATTCAATTTGAGCATTAGGATCAGCCTTAAGATCAGGTGGTGCTATAATAGTTTCATTTACATAATGAATGAGTCCTTTTTTCATTAGTTTACTCCATGCCTTAATTTTCCATGATGCATAATTATGAGGAGTTAAAAGTGGAAAGTTGGGAGAACCCATAGCACCAAAATGAAAAAAACACAAGATAGAGAGAGGCCCAATTACACAAGACACCCCCCAAAATACTCAATCAAGAAATCCCCCCAAAATGGTGATTTTGGCACTTTATACTTAGTGCGTATACAATGGGCCAGTTGTAAAACAAGGCAAAGTGGACTTCTGATTTCAATTTACAATTTCTCAAAATGAGATCTAAGAGACTTCAACAAATACTGCTAGTGATCTAAACTGAGATCCAAGCAAAATGCAAGTACCAAATATGCCAAAAATGGCGGCCAAATATTGAAAGTACAATTTCTACTTAAAATCACTGCAAACAGATGGCATATTATGAAAGTAGATGAAAAAATATACACTTTCAAAAAAAATGACATCTGAAAAGGAGTCCATATGAGCCCAAACGAAGCCTCCAAAGTTGTAAAAATTGGGATTTCATGATTTCTGAAAAAACCTATATCTGAAAATAAGAAAACTTCTACACCACTGTACAGATCATGAAATTCTACCCCAAAACAAAAAAAATTGCTCGAAAAAATGAGTCGGGATGAGTGAGATATCACTATTTGAAAATTGTCTGCAAAATTATAATTTCTGGAAAATTTCCGCCGCAGCGTCAAACTTCAAATGCCTCTAGATTTGGCCTCCGAAGTCTGATTTGGATGAAACAAAAGGCAAAACTGACTTTCTTGGACCTCCTCAATCCAATGATGACCTCGGATTTGACCCATCAAGCTTCAATAAAAACCTGCAATAGAAAGATCCAAAATGCAAACCCCAAATAGCATCAAATTTCTCTCAATTAGCAAACCAATGACACTCTAATGGCTTTGATACCATGTGAGATTTTGCCAAGATCTAGAGGCAATGGAAAGCACAAATAAGAGAAAACAAAATAGATGATAGAAATAAACTGTATTCTATCAAGATGAAAATACTGATCAACTGGATCATCAAGCGATACATACAATGAATATGAGCTTGCTTATATAGGCAAGGCTATATGGATATGTGAGCACACAAACATGACATGTGGCTTAATAAGAAACAAGGGTAGGTAGGAAATAGGTGTGGGTGGGTAGGAGAAACAATATAATATTCCACATGAGGTGGATCACCCATTGAATGTGGAGTGTAACAACAAGATCACACCATGAAAGGTGGAAAGTCTCCTACACACTATCCCAATGTGGCACAAACACCCAAGTGTCTCATACCCAAACTACTATGTAATGAATTTCCTAAGTAAACTTAAGTAAGATGTAATAATATCCAAGATGAATAATTATTTACACCAACAAATATAAGCATGGATTTCATATTTGGGTTGCTTAAAACACAAAGAGGGAATGATTTTATATTTGTGGTAGTGGATATATTCTCAAAGATGGCTCATTTCATACCTTGTAAGAAAACATCAGTTGCATTACATATAGCAAACCTATTTTTCAAGGAAGTTGTGAGATTGCATGGACTACCTAAGAGCATAGTTTCAAATAGAGACACTAAGTTTGTTGACTATTTTTGGAGAACACTTTGGAAGAAGATAAAGACAAATTTGAAGTTCAGTTATACTTTTCACCCACAAATTGATGGATAGATAGAAGTAGTTAACTAGAGCTTGGGAAATTTGTTAATATGTTTAGTTGGAGACAAAACCAAAAGTTGGGATTTGATTCTTGCACAAGCAGAGTTGGCCTCCAATAATTCAGTAAATAGGAGTACCAAAAGGACACCTTTTGAGATTGTTATTGGAGCACAGCCTAGAGGTATATCAGAATTAAGAGATATTAGCAGTGAAGATTGGAGAAGTTCAGAAGTAAAAGAATTTGCAAATCACATGAAGGACTTACATATTCAAGTTAAGCAACATCTAAAGGACATGAACAACAAGTATAAGGAGAAATTAGATGAGAAGAGAAGACATAAGGAATTTGAAGTTGGTGATGAAGTGATAGTGTATCTGAGAAAAGAAATATTCCTGGTTGGAACTTATAACAAGTTGCAGATGAGAAAGTTTAGTTCTAGAAATGCATATGAAGTGGAGCTACCAGATAGTCTTAGTATTTCACCTATGTTCAACATTGCATATCTTCATTAGTATCATGAACCAGAATTCAGTGAGGATAGTATTGCATACTTGGAGAAATAGTTTCCCTCGAAGGAACTAGATCAGATTGAAGATATTTTAGATAGTAGGATTGGGCATAGTACCTGAAGTAGTCAGTATAAGGAGTATCTTATGAAGTGGAAGGATAGATTAGTTGAAGACTCATCTTGGATTTCTTAGGTAGAGGTAGACTACCTTGGTTTTCCTCTGACCCTAACAAAGTGAGAGACTCACTTTTTCAACAACCTTGGATGTCTGATGTAGGAGCATTTCCTTTTTGTTTTGCTTTCTATTTGCAGTTTCAACATTTCTTTTTGTGTTTCTTGGATTTGGCTCACCGAAACATGTAGAGTTGGATTTTGCTTGAAGACTTGATCATCTTCCTTATTCCCAAATCATGGAGCATTTTCCGGCAAGTTATCGCTACCGGTTTTCAAGACAATTTTCTGTTACCGGTTGCCTGGACCTATTTGCATTTGTGATCTACCAGATCCTTTTCGTAGCTTGCTAAGCCCTGAGAATTGATGCTGATGTTCCTTGGTGTGTGGCCGACCTTTCCCTATGATCTACACTTCATCCTTTTGATTTTCCAAAGGAATTTATTTGGCAAAGGCCGACCTTATTGGTTTTACACATTAGATCTTGTTCTTCGAGTTTTGATCCCTTTCTGGGCCGACCAGATCTCCTTGGATCGTATAAATAATTGTAATAGAGCATTAGAATTATTAGAGGGATTTAGACAAAGCATAGAAGATAGATCTTAAGATTTGAGGTCCCGATTGTGATGTGTTCTATATTTGAGCATGTTTTAACAGGACTGTGAGCTGGATACTGTAATCCTGTTGTTACTGGTTGATTGTAATCAGTTTTCATGATATAATTCAATCGGTTCTGCATTGCCTCCATCATGTCCTTGTGTTTCCGTTGTGTTTACTCTTACAGAACAGTCTGGACTGATGTCTTTGAGGTCCCTCCTAGCCGGTGACTACACCACAAATTAAATAAGGGTTTTTATGAATTGTAATGCTCACCAAAATACCCTAGAGAAAAAGCATCTAACATACTAAATGGAGATTATAAAAAATTAATATCAACTAATGCAACACATGACTCCATTTATAATTTCTATCTATTAGCAATTAAACATAAGGAACATGATTCTTAAACACCTTAACTAAATTACGCAAGAGGAATAACACAACATCTCAACCATTACAACTATCTCTCTAGGGTACTTTAACGTCATTACTTAATTAACTACCATAAGCAATAACATCTACTCACTTGGTCAACTCATCTATTATTCATCAACCTTTAACCTAATGCATCATATTCCTTTCCTTTCAATGAGATATGCAACCTACTAGATTATTTACCCAAAATGATATGCATACTATTCCATCATTTTATTAGCATGATACATTTATCCTTTTTAAATGGAAGACAAACCCCTTAATCCTACATTCATTTTATACACCGAATCCAAATGTGTTTTAACCCATCATTTCCTATCTACATGCTCTTTATCCATTTCCATGATAATGCACTACTAATGCATAACATTTTTAATCCTTTCTTAATTACTTAACCATGTTATCCATACATCTAAATTGTAAAATGATCATATCCTTTCCTTGATTCCTAAATGTATTAATGCAAGTATTTTAATTATTTTCTTTAATCCTATATCCTATGCATACTTCTTAACTTCCAATGTAATCACATGAATGACATATTACCTACATGATATCATTAATTATCCACAATTCCTACATTATATGCATTCCATTTTCTTGAGGTCTTTTCACATATGAATCTACTTCTAAATAATAACCATGGAATATAAACTAATACAATAATAACATGATTCCATTCTATTTCAAGTATAATTCTGTTACAAAATCTAAGTACATGGAAACCATTACATTCATTATATAATAACACCATCATACATCTCATAATCTCCTTATCACAATCCATGTCATATTCCTAAATTACCAAATACAACACAATTACAATTGCATGAATGATACATCATGAGCATTGATCCTTCCTAATACATGATTCATCTACTATTACAAGACAATACATTTCACTATTTCAAGATATCCATTACATAAATCTACCACATGAAACATCCATAAGCTGCTACAATGATAAGAATCCATGTCCAGGCAAGAATAATCCAAGAGAACATCCCAATGGTTGAAAAGCACCAACCACCCAACCATGTGGAACTAAAGGAACCACCCCTCATGCTAGGAGATGACACAAGGTCCCAACACACACTCTACATCTAGGCTGACACTCAACAACAAAAGAGACAACACACATACAAGGATTCTCAAGCATGAACCAATCACAACAATCACAAGAAAAAACTCCAAGAGGCTTACAAACCAACAAGATATAAATGCAAATCCACAAGGCATATCAACAATCAACAAGAGGACACATGTAGGAGTGGAGTGGCATCACATGACATCCTCTGACACAACAAATACTATAACACAAGGCATAACCTTGATGGACATGTGGAGCCATCTCAACCTATGAGATCAAGGGTGATTGACTTGCCATCGCAATGGCCTTCCCATGCCTATCCTAAAACATCCTCCATAGGATCAAGTCATGGGGTTCAAAACTATTCATTATCTTGATTAGTGAATTATTTACCTATTTCATTAATTTAATATTATGTCATCACTTATTTACATCATGGTAAACTTCCATTGTTCCCTGGCGGTCTAGACATCATGCATCCTTACAAGAAACCTCATGCAAGCCCATCTCTCGTGACCTCAATCATCACAAGGAATTCCACTCCCCTTACAAGGCCCAAAACATAAATACAACAAGAGGCTCATAAACAACATATAAATCTAAAACTACCATCATGCAACCACACACATACATGGACATCCAATAGTCATATTAACAAGTAACATCAAGGAGCCTCATAGCATAAAATGCATCAAGATAAGATAATCAAATCTGGTCAACAAAAGAAATAAGAATCAACAACAAGGCACATCAATTTGTTGGATTGAACACAATAAAATAATCCTCTACCATGGCTTCTCAACATGATAGAGGCATAAATCCAACATAAAGATTTTTCCACAACAATTAGAAGCAAAATCATTAAAAGATTCATCAAATAGATCAAAAGAAGAATCTGGAAAACAACATATAACATCCAAAATTTCCTCTAGTATGAAATCCAACCTATAAATGGCATCATAAACTTCCAAACTCGAAAAGACTAGAAAATACCAGATTAGTGCATTTGCAAAACCCTGAGGTGCATTCAAGAAACCCAGAAGCACATTTATCTTCTATTTTAGCACATATACTAAATAGATTAGTGCATCTATACCAATAAGTAGCACATGTGTCCTAATAAATGGCACATATGCATATTCTTTTAGCGCATTTATCTCAGAATGCAAAAAAGATAGAAAATGACTTAGTTACGATATCAAATTAAAATTCACAGAAAAATAACTAAGTACTGAAACCATATTGGTCAAAGATGCCCAGACAAGATGAAATGATAGCAACAAATGGATTATAAAACCATTATCACATGAAGGAGAAAATGCCATTCGAATCACAAGAATATCCAACCCAAGTTACACAGAAAAACCTTCACAGAGTTCTCAATCCAAACTAAAACACATTCTCCAATCAATGCAATACAACTAAAGGGGAACTTTGAAACCAAATTCAATCAAATAAGACAAGAAAAAACCAATAAATTCCTCCAAGCTTCCTTCACAACAAAACCAACCAGAGAACTCACAAGACAACCAAACTTCACAATAAACCCAAATCTGTTGGGCACAATAAAATTTCCCATAAATATTCCAAGCCAAACAATAATAAGAATCCAAAACAGAGATTCAGAATAGAAGAAATTGCACAGTATCGTGTGTTCATGACAACACCCTCTCAACCAATGAAAATAAAGTATTTTCCCAAAGTTTAAGATTTTAACTATATAATATATCCTATGCACATAAATATTTCCCATAAACTATAGTCTAAACTATACAATAAATCATTTGTCCCCAAATATTCACACACACACATTTTTGCATACACGATGCATACACCAGGAGAGCTTAAAATAAGCAAAGGCAAAGATCTCCAACCTGCAACCCGTGTTATGGAATCAAACTGACGAAGAGGTCCAAATCCAAATAAAAAATGCAAACCCAAGCTCCAGCAAAATCCCAATGTAAAGCCAAATCCAAGAGCCAATAAATCTTGTGAGATTTTTTCATAGAGAAACTAAACCAAAAAACATCTCGACAATCAAAATAAAAAGCCACTGAAAATAACAAAAACCCTAGCCTGCATGAGAGCCAATCAAAATATTCCATTTTGGAATATATTTTACCAACCCACCATATATTATAATTTTTACCTCCCAGTTCGAATTCAACCAATGAGAGTAAAGGGTAGGTAGAGTAAATATAAAATGTGTACACTAAGTGGGGAATATCATTATTTTATTTTATTCTTATGTGTTTATACACCCCCACTACAAATATAAGTAATAGTCAACTATATAAATAAACATAAGCCATGAATAAATAATCAATGGGGAATTAATAATAAATAAACCAAAGGCATATAATTAGGTTAAAGAACCAAATAAAATATTAAATACCAAATAAATATTAAACCATAGGCAATTAAATAAATAAATAATTAAACAATTAAAGATCAATCTCAATAAATATTAAACAATCATAAAATCAATAAACATTAATTATCAAATAATTAAATACTCAAGGTCAATAATTAAATAAATCAACAATCACTAACATACTCAAAACACTAAGAAGACCAAGCTTACTAACTAACATGGTGAATTACACCAAGATGCTGACAACTCACAGAGAACAACTTAGACCTAGAGTATGTGTAGGGAACTCATGTCATCTCTGTACCACATGCCATTGGGATTTAAAGACACGCTCAGACCTGTGAAGCCAAGTGGAGTCAATGTTTGGCACCTGCAAATCTTGCAACCACAAAGCAATGATACAACATATGCATATACATCATAACAAACAAGTGATAGGGAATTGTGACAGGACACCCCACTTGTAGTGAGTGATGTCACATCATCCCTCTCATGAAGAAAGTCGTACAATATTCAAACACATCTCATAAATGTCTCATCATATGTAATCATGAAATAGGGTCAGTGTAATCATAATAGCATCAAATCTATGATCAATATAAATCATCAATAATCCATCAAGCACATATATCCATCAAATCACATGATCAATAATGATAACATCATCATCCATATAAATAATCAAAATAGCATAGGTCCAAATAATGCCTAGCATCATAATGAGTACTAAAACACATGTATAATCATAATCCAAAACAACATAAATGGTGTAGATAAGTCTACCATGCATGAAATAAAAGTCAAGTCTAGTCAAATCAAGTCAAGTTAAGGGTGGACACTACATGAATAAACCTCTAAAATTAGGTAATTTGATTAAAATGAGATCTATTAAAGTAAATTTAAAATTTAAAATGTTTCTAAATCAGATTTGAACCAATTAATCCAAATTAAACAACTTGAAATTACAAATTAGGGTTTTTGTTGCTTTAACCTCTAAGTTTTTTTAAATTCAATTGGAAATTAAACTTGTAAATGTAAATTTAGATTTTAAATTACATAAACACTCAAATCTAAGATAAATCATAAGTAAAGGTGTAAAGAGTCAAGTTCACCAAAATGTAATGTGAATTTTTTTGGGGTTTTGACCACAAGAAGGATGAAAACAACTAATTTTACTTAGGGACCATTATATTAGGGAAAGATAGGAATTAAATAGATCTAAAACCTAATAAATCTATATTTTGATCTAATTCTAGGGATCTTGAATATGCCTCTTCTTTCCCTTGAGTTGAATTGAATTATTGAAGATGTTGAAATTAGGGTAAATGGGCTGAAATTAAAGTAATTAGGCACAAACAGTGAGCTACAATCGTTGGATTGAGCCATGAACCTGGATCTGGGGAACATAATAGTATTCAAACCTATACCTAGAAGGAGCTCCTGATTTGTTGGGACCAAGATGGTGGTTTCTTTAGTCCTATGCACTTTTTACACTCTAATGGGGGATCAATTCATCACTATAAATAAAGCCAATTCTAAAGATTGCATCTTCGTACCTATTCCTACACACACTAGAGAAGGGAAATAGGTTGAGAATAGGGGTTTGCCTAAGTCAAACCCTGGTTTAGGAATTAACCTTGAATGAAATATTGCAAACACTGAAATAAACAATGGAACTTGATATACCCCAAGTCTGCAATGACTGATAATGATGCTTTGCTTCTTGAATGTAATCACATACGTTGTATGAAATGACATGAACATGACAAAACCCTAATAACACACACATGCTTGCATATGAATGATGTAATTTTCTCCACAATTGTTGAATGGAGAATATGCAGCCTTCAAGATCTCTAGAAATGCTTGAACACTTGAATGCTTGATTGCTTGGATGAAATTACTATGATGAAACTATGTTAATCAAATATCCTTATATATGAGATTCTAGGTCAATTTACCAATTAAGTTGACCTCCAACATTCATATAGAGCCATTGATTTTTATTTCCCACCAATGAGACAAGTCACATCCTCCCCTTGGAAAATGGGCCCCATTGAGGGGGACCAGGGCATTGGGTGCTCTGGTCTTAGGACCATAGCATTAGCACCCTTTTTCTTCTCAATCATGGAATATAATTTAGGCCCAAAGAGGATGAAACCCCTCTAGAGATTCATTTGGTAGGTGGATATGGTATGAAAATTGGAGTTAAGACATTGAACAGACCCGAATAGGAGATGAGGGGGAAATATGCTAAAGTAGAAGCACAAATATGAGGTGTAAATTGGCTCGATGACAATTTATCATGCAACAGTTTCTTTAAAATTAATTCCTTCAACTTGTGTGTATCCTTTGCATACCGAATTTTCTTTGATTCTCACTACATGGCCATCTTCATCCAGCTTATTTCAGAATATCTATTTTATTCTAATAACATTTTTTATTTGCCGGTCTAGGGACTAGTTCCCAAGTCTAATTCTTCTTAATTTGATCCAATTCTTCCTTCCTAGCCTTCATCTAATTTTTATCTTTACAAGATTCTTCAACTATCTTAGGTTCAACTTCAAAAAGAAAACCTTAAAGAACTTGTTCTTTAGTAGCTTTGATTCTTGTAATAACTCCTTTGTTTTGATCTCCTATGATTTCATTCTCAAAATTATTTTTCTACACATACCTTGGGATTTTTTATATAGCTTTCAGAGCCACTTGAGTTTCTTTCTACTTGTGTTCATCCCTATTATTCTCTATTTGTATATTCATCAGATTCATAACCTACTTGTATACTAGTTTCTTTTGAAATGTTTTTCTCTACCTTCATATTTGTAATTTTAATGATTTTGTTCAATCTCTTGTTATAACATCTCTAAGATTTTCTCTTTGTAGAGTAACCCAAAAATATACCTTCATCAACTCTGCTATCAAACTTTCCAAGATTTCCTTCATCTCTCTAGATATAGCACTTCCAAAAACTTTGAAATACCTGACTGAGGGAATTCTTCCATGTCATAACCCATATGATTTCTTTCCATACTTCTTCCTAAATAAAACTCTCTCAAGGGTATATACTATAGTATGTATTTCTTCTCTCTTGTATACTTATGGTATATTTGCTTCTTTGATCATAGTTCTTTCTTCCTTTAAAATAGTCTTTATTCATTCTTTCCACAAATCCATTCTATTAAGGTGTCCTTGGAGTAGATAAATGTCTTCTAATTCCATATTTCTCACAAAAAGTATCAAATTCATCAGAAATAAATTCTCCTCCTCTATCAGATCTTAAATATTTAATCCTTCTATCAACTTCATTCTCAACTCTAGCTTTGAATATCTTAAACTTTTCCAATGCTTTTGATTTTTCTCTTAGAAATTCAACCCAAGTCATTCTAGAATGATCATCTATTTAGAGTATGAAATACCTCTCACCTTATAATCATCTTGTTCTAGTCAAACCACATAGATCTATGTGTACCAAAGCCAATAATCTGGTAGAATATTGTTTTGTTCCTCTAAATGTTCCTTTTTTTTGCTTTCCCACTTGACATTCTTTGAAAATAATGTTATCTTGCTTAGTTAGTCTTGTTAAATCTCTCACAGCTCTTGTCATGGTAATCTTGACCAAATTATCAAAATTGATGTGACATATCCTCCAGTGCCATAGCTAACTTTCATTGATCTAAGATAATAAGCAATGTCTAGTAGCAACTTCCAATTGATACATGTTTCCACCTATCGTGTTCCCCACAACAATAATAGTTCTGGATCTCTTTTGGATCTCATAACCACCATCTTGAAAAAAAACATTATAACCATTTTCTCACATCTACCCAACACTCAAGAGATTATGATATAATCCTTTTACATAGTAAACATTATCAGTGTTATGCTTTCCATCAAAATTAATAGAACCAATTCCAACAATCTGAACAGTCTGATCATCTCCAAAGCTAATTGAACCACCATCATTCTTTTCAAGATTTACAAATTTACTTTTGTTGCCATTCATATGATTTGAATATTCACTATCAATCAGCCATTTATTTATATCTCTTCTAATATGCAATGCTGAAGAAACAGTATCAACAACCTTATAGTAATTATTAGACTTAGGTCCATCCTTTTCTAGCAAGAATAAACAATCATCATCCTCATAATCTGTCTCATTATCTAAAATACCAACATCATCTCTAACATAGTAGGCTTTCTTATTGAACTTTCGTTTGTTTTCCTTAAATTTTTGTTTTGATCTTCTTTCCGAACATCTAGATGCATAACAACCAATCTTTCCACACTTAAAACATTTAAGGGGTAACATACCTTTATATTTGTCGGTTCCTCTCTTCATCTTTGTCACAAAGTTTGCTTCTATTTCATCCAAGCTCTCATCATCTAAATCTTCATCTCATACTTTTGATGCTTTAAATGTTGTCTCTGTTTTTACTTTATCTTTGCCAAACCTCCTCACCTCAAATGTTGTTAAGGTGCCATACAATTGTTCTCTGGTAAGATTTGATGGATCATAAGTTTTTTCAATAGCTGAAATCTTGTCACTATAACATTCTGGTAAAGTCCTCATGATCTTTATATCATATCTTTATCATGCAAGGTACCACCAAGATCTTTGATCTCATTCACTGCACTATGATCAACCTTTTGAAAATAGCTTATTATATCTTCACCTTCTTTCATTCTCAAATTCTCATATTTACCTTTAGTGGTCTGATATTAGCTAGTTTAACTCTATCATTTCCTTCATAGATATTCTTCAATCTTTCCCAAACTTCATAAGTAGTATCTAATGCAACAACCTTCACCATTTCAGTTTTAGATAATCCACTAATGATATCATACCTTGCTCACTCATTCTCTTCGTAGACTTCAATCCCATCCATTATAGTAGGTCCATTCGCCGGTTGCAAATACTTAGTTTCCACATCTTTCCAAGTCTTGTAACTCAGAGAAATCAAATATCATCACATCTTCACTCTCTAGAAACTATAGTTGGATCCTTCAGAAGTAGGAATAGTCAATTTATGAAGCATCAGATCTCCTCGAGTGGTTAGTCTCACTTTCTAAGAACCAAAGTTCTGATACCAATTTTTGAATATCCCAAACAACTGAGAGGGGGCTTGAATCATTTGTACATTAAAACCTTTAACTTTTCCCATTGAAATAGATCCGGTAAATAAATCCTAGACTACTTAACCATAAGAAGATATAGACATGAAAGATCATACACATGAAACACTAGATATGATGTGGAAAACCCAAGAAGGGAAAAACCATGGAGAATGTTAGTTCTCAATATAAAAGCACCTATTAGGGTGACATTGGTTAAGGTGAATTTTACAAGATGACTCATGTAATGCTTGCCAAAATACCCTAGAGAAATATAGCTAACTACACACATTTTTTTTTATCTATCAACACAACACATAACATCACTTAAGCAAAGTAGTGAGCATACATTAATATTTAAGCATTATGAACATTGAATATTTCACTTAAACTATTAGTCAATTGCACAAGAAAAATATAATAAATCATTACAACTACCTCCCTAGGGTATCTCAATGCCATTACTTATTCTACCTACATAAGTAGTAACATTTTACTCTTCTATAGAACAACTTCTAATAATATTAATCATCAATCAAGCATAAGTGCAACTTATTAGCTCCTATTACTCATGATTAGCAACCTACTTAATCATTCATTCAGTATGAGGTTCTAACTTTCAATGCAAAGCTATTTCCCCCTTTTACTTAGGTTCATTTTACACACCAAGTCCAAATATTCCTACTACCCTTAACCAACCTTCAACTATTATGATCATCATTCATAATCCAAGATTAATATTTATCTTTGCATTAACATGAGTTCCATTTACATTTACCATTCTCAAACTATATATAATTCTATGATCCTAGCATGTTCATTTCCTTATTATGATCCCAAGTGCATAATGCAACAATCACAAGGTATTCCTTATTCACTTATCTTATACACTATACATGTCTTGTCAACTTTCCAACTCAACCATAAGTAGTGAATTCCACTAGCCATACATGATACCACTTAACTACCACAATCCCTACATTAGAGAAAATTCATTCACTTGAACTGCATAAAACATATAATGCATGACTCATTTATTACTCATAGATTCTCTCTAAACTATATCAATTAATCAACAACATAATTCTATACCATTCGAATAAAAACTCATTAAAAATATATTTGCTACATGAATTCAATTCAATACAAACTTAAGATATGATAGGATATGCTCTCATTCATCATCCAATTAGAGATATAATCTTAGTCCACATCAAATAACACAATCTAATTCTTTTCCTTTAAGATAATCATTCATTCAACCATCTACATCCATGTACTAGAGATATTCATTAATAAGAGTAGTAATCCTTCCATTAAGAATATTCATACAATACATTCATACGAAACATCCATTTACAACCCAAGCATTACAAGATTTCATTCCACTACTAGATCACAAGCTACAAAGTACAATATAAAAAACCCAAATCCTTTCAATCACAAATCATAAACATGTCCTAAGATATCTTCTACCAATATACATACATACAATCAGCTTACCAAGGGCATAGATTTTCTCCTACTTAATGCATTAACCAATAACATCATTCTTAAGTTAACACCATAATCAATACATTTGCAAAATTTCCTTTTAACATGAATCATCATGAATACCCTTTGCATCATCAAATTCCAATCCATAACACATATCTACATCTCATACATCCATTTCATTTAACTATGAATGCACATTAATACAACTCAATGTTTTATCATTACCATCATATGCTACATCTTGTGCTAACCCAGTTATTAGAACAACTTGGTCTTTTTCCATGAGAAAGGTTCTCTTATTACATGATTTCATTTACCACAATTACAAGATAATTTCATTACATACATCATGACATCATTTACATTCTTGCTGCAATAATCATCCATAGGCTAAATTGGAGAAGAATCCACATCCACACAAGAAGAATCCAAAGATAAGTTTATCCCAATGGTTAAAAGGCACCAACCACCCAAACATGTGGAACCAAACTAACCACCTCCCATGCTAGGAGATGACACAAGGTCCCAACACACAATCTATATCTAGGTTGGCACATAAACCAAAGAGACTAACAATACAAGGACTCTCAAGCAAGAACCCATTGCAAGCAAACATGAGTAGATACTCTGAGAGGCATGCAAAACAACAAGGCATCAATACATCTCAAGCAGGGACACATGTAGGAGTGGAGTGTCATTGCATGCTATCCTCCCCATAATACTACCAACACAACTCTTCAAGGCATAACATAACCCTGATAGACATGTGGAGCCATCTCTACCCATGAGAGAATCAAGGTATATTTCACTTACCACCGTAGTGGTCTTCCCAAGATTATCCTAAAACATCCTCCCTAGGATCAAGGCATGGGTCTCAATTAATTAATTTTATTGTTTAGGTGAGTCCAAATTAACCAACCCATCTAATTCATTATTAATGTTTTCACTTGTTTAATAATAGGAAAAATTCCACTGTACCCTGGTGATCTAGATGGGAGGCTTATCAACTCACCGCCTATCTCTCATGATCTTGGTCATCACATGGAAGCCCACTCCCCCTAACATGTTCCAAAACAACAATAGAAATAATGAGAGGCTCCAAATCATATGGAAAACTGAAACCATATTCATCATTACGCAGCCATAAACATACTCATACAACATAAACATCCAAAAATCCATAATAGCAAGTAAACAAACCTTGAGCCTCTTACCCAAAATAAACATCAAGCCATAATAAGGCAATCAAAAACTATATCAACATGAAATAAAAGATAGCAGAAGGCACATCAACTTGCTAGTCAAAAAGCAATAGAACAATCCTCACAATAATGGCTCATCTACACTAAAGGAGAAACCTCAAGAAACTTATAGGTAAGGCACATCAACTTACCAAGATGCAAAAATCACATAAAATTCCCAAATCAGATCAATACCCATACTAGAAAATATCAAAAGATCAGCACAAATGCCTTTGGTACAAAGTCAAACCACTAGTACATTTGGAGCAGGTTTTCAATGATCATTCGTCGAAACTCAGACAATGAAACGTCAGAATTCTGATGTATTTGTTCATCGGTATTTTTTTGTCGCGGATTCTAATGATGGGATTCACGTCAAAATTTAGAAAGAACTAAGCTGGAAATTTCTATGCACCCGTGGCATGTTTTTTTGATGAGGAGACATCAAAATTCTGACCTTCTTGCATAATTTATCGTTGTAACCTTTGCCGATGACCCTTTAACATCGTAACCTTTGTCGATGCATTTTACTTTTGCCAGTTTTCATTGGGATAAGTCTTAACAATAGCCTCATTGGCTATCGACAAGACATGATTTCTCCATTGCCGCTAGTGTGTGTTCTGTCAATGGACCATCTTCAAGGAGATGTCAAAATTTCGATGATTAAGACGACGGAGGAGGCTGCATCCTGTGACGTTTTTGTCATTGTAGATATGGAAACATCATCGGTTGTCTTGTGGTGTTCATCAGAATTCTGACCTTCCCTAACATTGAAAAAAAAAAATCCCGACCGCTTTTGTCTACACCGATGACCTTTTATCGTCATAACCTTTGTCGATGCATTTTACTTTTTGCCAATTTCCATCAGAATAAGCTGTATCATTAGCCTCATTGACTATCGGCAAGACAAGATTTCACCATTGCTGCTAGTGTGTATTCCGTCAATGGACTTAAATGGTGTATGTTATCCTGATCACATGCTTCTACTTGTCGATGTTACCATCAGGTTGACTTTTATTGAATACAAAGGATTAATATCAACAACATTAATATCAGTGAGCTTACAAAGGATTAAGCACAATAGGTACTTCATTATCAGGAAGATAAAGATGAAATAGCTACAAGAATGCATGAGAAGACTTATCATATGGAATCATAATAGTAAATGCCAAAAGTGTCTTGTAGCCAGTACATAAAGCATTCATAAATAGTCATAAAGGAGGATATTATAAAGATAGAGACCTAGAACTCAGTATGCAGTCATGGATAACAGTGTAGGGTTAGGTATAGTCCTAGACCTTGTTTAAAGGGAAACATGTGATAGTGCACATGCCTAAGGAAAACTCTACAAAATAGTATTTCGATAGTTATGATTTTTATGGAGGAAGTGCCTATACTCATCAAACACCTGCTTTCCTAAACTTTTTGAATAACGAGATTTCATCTTTGAACCATAACAATGGACATGCAAATTTTCCCTTTGTTTGAAGACCTACAAGATCATGTATAATTGGATTAAATATGATAGTTTTTATATTTATAATTATGTGCAAGTTGATCACTATAACATACCAAAAAAATGTGTTAGCCTTGGGGCATCATGAATTGTCTATACAAGGATTGCATGGAGTTGAAATTATCTTTGTCCTATTGGTCTAGAGACGTTATACATAGTGACACCATTCCATAACTCCAATAAATCGTCAATAAGAGGTTCAATATATACATTCATATCTTTAACTTGGTACTTACCTAGTTGAATGAACAAAAACATTACATAATTATTATGACCATTTTGCTGCAATATTTTGTGGATGACTATTAAATGAAAAAATACTTGGAAAAATCATTGCCAACATTATGTGCTCCCTCTTTACTGACATCCATGGAGGAATGTTATTGTTGATAACAAAAATAGGCCACACTGAGTAAGTAGATCTCATCTCTCCAAATGGATTGACACCGTCCACTGTCAATGAAAGCCTAAGATTACGAGGTTCTTCTTTAAAGTGTGGCCACTTTTTGTCTATGTCCATAAATGCAGAACCATCCATAGGCATTCGAATAATGTCATCTCAACTTCTATTGCGTGCATGGTAATCCATAAATTGCACCAAGCTTTCGTGTAGTACCCCTGCCCTAATCAGATTCTAATTTTGGTTTGACCTTGGTTAGTTTATAATGTTATTGTGTTATAGTTAGATGTTTTGATTATTGTGCATATCGGTTAATGTGGTTTTCTCATCAATTTGTATGTAATCTTATTAGTTCTCTTGATTCATGTTATTAATCTTGGGCTAACACTTTTATTAAATATATATATGTATGCATGTGTGATTCATGGTTGCAGGAGATTGCAGGTACAGTACTACATGGGTGCGAGGTTCATCTCCACCTAGATTCGCAGGTTTGAGTGTTCCTCATTAGCCCTTAGAAATTGGAGTAGGTGGTTGGGAGACCCTCATTTGACCCTAGTCATGCTCAAGTGAGCATCGTCAGTTGTCCATCAGTATCTCTTTGGTTGGGTATGCGAGTCGTCTATCTGTTTGGCTTTCTTGGATTGTGTATTTTGTGTGTGTGGTTAAATTGAGTAATTAATCATTTTTTTGTTATTTGATTAAGTTGTGTTTATGCATTAAAAATTAAGGGACTAAATTAAATAGGTTCCCTTTATGCGATTAATCGTTATTTAGAATTGCTCAATTCAAATTAGTAGCTAGTTTAAATTTAATGGTAAATTTTAATGGATTAATTTACTTAGTGAAGGAAATTAATCCATTAAAATTTACCATTAAATTTAAACTAGCTACCAATTTGAATTTGAGCAATTCTAAATAATGAGTAATCGCATAAAGGGAACCTATTTAATTTAGTCCCTTAATTTTTAATGCATAAACACAACTTAATCAAATAACATAAAAATGATTAATTACTCAATTTAAATCTTTCCTTTCCAAAAGCATAACTAAGTAAATTAATCCATTAAAATTTACCATTAAATTTAAACTAGCTACCAATTTGAATTGAGCAATTCTAAATAACAATTAATGCATAAAGGGAACCTATTTAATTTAGTCCCTTAATTTTTATTGCATAAACACAACTTAATCAAATAACATAAAAAGGATTAATTACTCAATTTAACCACACACACAAAACATGCAATCCAAGAAAGCCAAACAGACAGACGACTCACATACCCAACCAAAGAGATATTGATGGACGACTAACGATGCTCACTTGAGCACGACTAGGGTCAAATGAGGGTCTCCCAACCACCTACTCCAATTTCTGAGGGCTAATGAGGAACACTCGAACCTGTGAACCCAAGTGGAGATGAACCTCACACCCATGCAGTACTGTACCTGCAATCTCCTGCAACCATGAATCACACATGTATAAATACATACATATATATATATATATATATATATATATATATAAATATATATATATATATATATATATATATATATATATATATATATATATATATATATATATATATATATATATATATATATATATATATATATATATATATATAATAAAAGTGTTATCCCGAGATTAATAACATGAATCAGGAGAACTAATAAGCTTACATACAAATTGATGTGAAAACCACATTAACCGATACACACAATAATCAAAACATCTGACTATAACATAATAACATGATAAACTAACCAAGGTCAAACCGAAATTAGAATCTGATTTATTTCTTGGATGCATGTTGGGGAAATAAGAATCAGAGGTGGGTTGGAAGGAAGGATTGGCGTGGGAGTTTGGTTGCAATTGCAAAGCTGAGCTCTTCCACAAGATCTTCCAGGAAAGCTTCACAGGTTGGATAGCTTCTATCTGGTTTCATTTATTTATTTTAAATAATATTAGATCAAATATTTCTTCCTCCCTCTCTATTTTCTTGTGTGCTTTTATAAAAAAAAAAAAGAAAAAAAAGAAATATGATATGACTTTGTCTCCAATTTTTGGTTGGGTTTTGCTTTCATGTTTGATTTTGTTTATGAGAAAATGATTAGTTTTCAAGTTTAAATCACAGGGGTTATGCTAGCAAAATTTTCCCAGAATCACCCTCCTGTGCTTCCAGCCTATGTGTTTCTTTTGGTAGTTTCATTTTGGAGGAATAAGGAATAGAGTTATATTTTTTCCTCTTCCCTTTCCTTTGTAGCCAGAATTAATTTGATAGTTTCAGTCAATTTGGCCCTATGAATTTTGTTTTAAAAACTCTTACTGGTATTTTTCCCTCTCTGTGTTGTCACAAAATTCTGGACAGGTTAAATTCCTTTTTACCAGTATTTAATTAGTTTTCATTTTTTTAAATTTGGGGAAAAATGAAATGGACAGGAAAACTTTTCATGATTTTATTATTTGATTTCCAATTTCTAATTGAATATAGTTTTGATTCATGTTCTATTTCCATTAAATTTAAGCTGGAAGGAATTATTTTGGTTTAAAAATTCTTCCCTGGCATGTTGTTATGCTACCAAATTTTGTTCCAAAATGAAACCCCCGTAGAAGTTTTTATTATGCTGTTTCAGAATGTCAACAATATCTCCAAATTTACAAACTGGGTTTCTACTAAATTTTTTTAGTTTCTTGGCGACTTTTCATTATAACTTTTGTATAAATATCATAAAAATAACGTTCTGGGTTTTTGAGAAATAATAGAAACCGTGTGGCTATTAAAACAATTCTTTTTTTATTAAATTTAAATTTTGGTTTTTTAAAAATGTTTTTTTATTATTAAATTTTAATTAATATATTTTAATAATTATATATTAATTATTAATTATTAATTAATGTATATTATTAAATATATGTTAATTGCAATAATTTCTATATTAATATATATTATTAATTATATATTAATTGTTGATTCTTAATTAGCGTATATTTTCAAATATATAATAATTATTGTTCAGTCATTAATTTATTAATTTAGGTATATATAGAGATATACATACTAATTAATATCTTTAGATCGTGTATTTGTTTTAATATATGCAAGGGAAATTATATTTCATTGGGAAATGTTTATGTTTTTCTTTTGTTTCTTTATATGTATATTTCCATTTTTGAAAAGTATATGCTGGTTTTGGAGATATGAGAGTGGTTATTTATTTCAAAAAAGAATAAGAATGATATTTTATTTTGAACAATAAATATCACATTTAGTTGATTAATGGTTAGTTAATTATATTCATGTGAATTTGGTTTAAAACTCATGATGAAGTAATTATGTTATGTTATGATGCATATGATCTTAGCGAGATAGAAAAACCATGAACAACCTATACCTAGACAAGGTAAACAAACTGCAATCAACTTAGATCCTTTAGAAAACTGGATCAGTTGTTGTGTGTAAACAATAAGAAATAACATTGTCTTTTTCAATATATGCCTATGCATGTTTAATTTTCTGTATTCGCATTTGCTTAAGAAATGACAAGTCTTGATTTTTTTTGTTGGACCTTGTCGTATGATTGATTTGGGTACCTGCTTATGTCCTTGATCTCGAGATTTGACCATTGTCTTGTGATGGTGTTGTAACCGGTCATGTCCTTTATGCGAGTGTCGAATATTGATTCATGGTTGACCATAGCTAGTCAGGTCTCTAGTTAGAGTACCATCAATTAGTGCACCTCGTATGAAGTTTAGTTTGACCAAATGGGCAATCCTACCATATTGAACTTTGTTTGCTTGACCTTGTGTATTCTTGGGTTTTAGGAGCTCATTGATTTTGTTCACTAGTATGTGGTTGTGTTGCCTTTGATAGGAGCATGGTTGTGGAGTCGTCCTGATGTTTATTGCCCTCGTGAGAACCTGATTTTCATGTTAGACCATGCGATGCTTATGATGGGTTGCAAAGATTTAGTTTCGTGGATGCTCCAGTTGATCTGTTATTATTGCTTCTTATTATGTTCAGTTGGATCCTTTCCTATTCAGGGATCGTTCATGTATTTATTTGACCAAAGTGGTCATATGTATTATTGGTTATGTTCACCTTGATGGCAGGATTGTAAATGATGTGAACCTTATGTATTCTACACTATTGATTAAGTATCAAAGGGGTCTTGCAGTTGAGCAGACCCAGAGATGTAGCCCACTAAGGGTAAACCTCGAGATCATTTCAGTGTTATGTGGTTTTTTTACATTTTTATGTTTTCTTTTAATTTGGCATGTATAGATGCTTTATGTTAAAATGTATAATGGGGATTAGATGAAGATAATCATAAATGCTTGTATGTAGTCACTTTATTTAATGCTGTAATTAGGATCATCAGAGAATGTAGATTTGATTAATGAAAAATATTCAGTTATTGATAGCGCAATTAAGTAGGCATGGGAAGTATTCATTAGTTTATTATGAAGCTAAAGTACGATATGGAATTAGATGCAATAACATATGTTTAATGTAAGATTGAACGTAATGAATGGTTAAAATTTATTGGATGAACTTAATCATGTTAACCATAGCTTTAACTCTAATGGATGAACCTCATTATGCCATCTATATTTTAACCTTAATGGATAAACTTATCATGTTATCTAATTTTAACTCTAATGGATGAATGCGTCCTATTATCTATAAATTTAATTTACTGAAAAAATTATATCCATGTTTTAAGTAATAACATGTAATTAAGTTAACCTGCTTAAATTGATCAAATGTCGTGAGTTGAGTTAGATGTTAAATTAAGTAATCACGTTGGGAAACTCCTTAGGTATTGTTTAGTCTTCCGCTGTGTTATCTGAGCTTTTGATAACTCATTGTATCATTATGTTGTGTCTTATTTTTTTTTTTAAATTATTTGCATTCCATTCGTGTGTTTTAGCTTTATCCCTTCGGGGTTTCCTGGTGAGGCATTACATTTTGCACCTAAATAATCGTTGTAAATGTGGAATAATGGGAATATAACGAACAACATTGCAAGGCACCTTTTTTGTTAGTTTATTTTTTCGATATCTACTCATATGACATTCAGGGCATTTTGTTGCAAATTCATGTTGTTTATGATATATAATATGATCATTGGGACATGCATCTATTGATTGATAGTCCATTCCAATATATTTCATAATGGCAAATAATTCTCGGTATGAGCGAGGTAGAATATTTGATGGTGGTAACAAAAACTCATGTATCAATATACAAACAAAAATATAATTTGTTAATATAAAGAATCTTAAAGGTTCATGTTTCACCCTTTAATAACTATAATGAAATAACAACAAAAAAAGATGAAAAAAGATGACATATATGCCATACCTTAACATACATGAGATTGTTATGTTGGATAAATTATTTATAACCTTCAAGTTCACCAACAACAATACATTGGAGAGAAGAGTTGTTTGGGAGCCTTCGTAAAGGGGCTTGTATGCCTTCTCAAGTAGAGGTACATCATGAACAACATCAAAGTCATCTTGATCATCATGATCAGTTGTGCTAGCACTAAATGTGTCATGGATGAACAACCAACTAATTAGAAAGCTGGTTAAAATAGTTGGTGAGGGGTTGTAATGACTATATAAATCCTCTTTGGGTTGAAGATGTAAGTTGGTTTGTCTCTAATTGTTTCCCCAAACTACTGCTCAGTCTAATCCACAAAATGTTAATCCATTATTTCAAATATACTATTATTATTTCTACTATACTATTATTATTTCCAATATACTATTATTATTATTGTTAGGTCCCGAAGAGAACTGAGAGGGGGGGGAGAATTAGTTGTCTCATAAATTCAAACCAAAAATAACTTAACCAACTTAATGCTTAATACCGGTAAACCAGTCTAATATGACAATAGACATTTTTAACAATTAATTGCAATACCGGTAAGGATTAATGCATGAAACAAAAAGACAAAGTCATCCACAACACATAACACCAATATTTGTACGTGGAAATCCTGTAAGGGGAAAAACCATGGTGGGAAACCTTACCCATAATCAGACGATACTATTGCAGATAGTAAGTGTATACAAATGGGGTCTGCACATGTAGGAAGGCCAAGCACCTAGAGCTCACTGCTCAATCACAAAATGGGAGTCACACTAACTACAGTTGGATGGTTAAATCCAATAAGAATGTACTGCTCAAAATAACATCTTCATATGTTGGATTTAGTACAGGTGTAGTTTTGATTGTCTTCTCAAAAACCCTCCTTCAATCTTCAAATGATGTCTGTGTGTATAGCTCTTCTTATTCTCACATATACCTTCACACAATCCTTTTTCACATTTCCCTTTTGATCTTACAAATAAGATCTTACATTTATACCATAACCTAGGACCAATTTTAGTAGGTTGGCTCTACAAGATATTACAATAAAATTAATTTACATATCAATTAATACCTGATGCAATAACCAATTCAATATGTTGGCTTAATACATTTACAACAATAATAAGTCATCTCCATAGCGTGTCATGCTGATCTAGAAAAGATAAACCTACCGGTGTAACCTGGACCTATTGCCGGTAACAGCAAATATGCAAATGCTAAAACAAAAATCCAAGACAAAGTGTCCACATGATGTCTTCGACATAACCAAGTGTTTTCCATATCATTCCAAGTGTCGGTGATCATTATATCTTGCTGGTGTATCAGATACCGGTGACTGTGCATAAGTCACTTGCTTATCGGTGAATGTTGTTGATACTCCAAAATACTAGAGTTGATAAGTGTTTAGTAGGTGTTGACATCAATGACAAAACCATACCAAAATACCAACAATCTCCCCATTTGGCATTGATGGCAACACAAGATGGAAAAACCATCAAAGTGCCAAAACAGAATTGCCAAATACCAAAAACCAACAATCTCTGAAAAGAGATCATAACCAGAAATCAAAATACAGATATAGAGAGTAATAATCTCTCCCAAATAAAAATCTCTCCCCCTGGGAGCAACATGTGTTTTCCTTGTGTTTTTCCATACCAATCTCTCCCCCTTTGACATCAAATGTCAAAGTTCTTACCAAGCCAAGTTCATATACAAAATACCAATCAATTTAGTATACCAACTACTCCCCCTGAGAAGTAGCTTCCCATCAAAGTCGGAGTAAAAGATTTCTCTGTTAATTCTGTCAGTTGATGACGATCATCAACTTCCTAAGTCTCTACTGATGGGGGTATGACCTCAAGCTGGTCTCTGAGATATTCAAAAGTCTCCTTAAGTAGAGGTTTAGTAAAGATATCTACAATCTACTCTTTAGTACTCACATAAACCAGTTTTATTTCATTTGCTTCAACATTTTCCCTTAGAAAATTCAGTTTGATAGAAACATGTTTGGTTTTAGAATGTAATACCGGATTCTTAGATATATCAATTGCTGCAGTGTTATCACAATAGATAGTAATAGGTTCCTTGCATTTTATCTTTATGTCTTTCAACATTTGCTTAAGCCATAGTAACTGTGTATAGTTAGTTGCTGCTGCAACATATTCTGATTCTGCTGTTGATAAAGATGTACAACTTTGTTTCTTACTCAACCAAGAAACTAGTCTATTTCCAAGAAAGAATGCTCTGCCGGTGGTGCTTTTTCTATCGTCCACATCTCCTGCCCAATTTGCATCTGTGCATACACATAATTCAAAGTTTTCAACTCTAGGATACCATAATCCAAGATTTATAGTGCCTTGTAAGTACTGAAAAATCCTTTTTACTGCTGATTCATAATTTTCTCTAGGATTACTCTGAAATCTTGAAACAATACATATTGCATTCATAATATTAGGTCTGGTTTGTGTCAAATACAATAAACCTCCTATCATAGATTTGTATCTAGTTGGATTAACAAGTGTAGATTCATCCCTTAGTGATAGTTTGTCATTTGTAGTCATAGGTGTGCTTACCGGTTTAGAGTTCTCCATCCCACATTTCTTTAGTAACTCTTTTAAGTACTTGGATTGACTCAAAAATATACCTTTATCAGTTTGTGAAATCTGTAGTCCAAATTTTTTTTTTATTTCTCCAATCATAGACATTTCAAATTCTTGCTGCATTTTAATAGAAAATTCTTTACATAATCCATCTTCTCCTCCAAAGATTATATCATCAACAAATACTTCTATAACCAAGATGTCATCATTAGTCACTTTATAATATAAATTGTTGTCTGCATTACCTTTAGAAAAACCAATCTTCAAAAGATACTTATCCAATCTTGCATACCAAGCTCTTGGAGCTTGCTTCAATCCATACGAAACTTTTCTTAACCTGCAAACCATATCTTTGTTATCTGTCAAAGAAAATCCATTAGGTTGTTAAAAGTAAACTTCTTCTTCAAGATCTCCATTAAAAAATGCACATTTAATATCCATTTGATATACTTTGTAGTTCTTATGTGCTGCAAAAGCCAAAAATAATTTGATTGCCTCAATTCTAGCTACCGGTGCAAAGGTTTCATTGTAATCAATTCCTTCTTTCTAAGAATATCCCTTACACACTAGTCTTGCTTTATTTTTGATAACCTTACCATCTTCATTAAGTTTGTTTCTGAATACCCATTTGGTTCCAATTACATTTTTATCTTTAGGCTGGGGAACTAATGTCCAAGTGTTATTCTTCTCAATTTGTTCTAATTCTTCTTCCATAGCTTTAATCCAATATTTATCTTCACATGCTTCATTAATTGATGATGGTTCAATTTGAGAAATAAGACATACCTCTTCATTTTCCAATCTTCCTCTTGTCATAACTCCTTAATACTTGTTTCCAATTATCTGATCTTCAGAGTGATTTAGTCTTACATACTAGGGTGTCTTTGTTTGTTGTTGTTCCTCAATTACTGTGGAATTTTTAGATGATACTGGGGTAATTGGATCTTCATTATGTACTGGTGGATTCAGAGTAGGTTCATTTGTCAAAAAATTTGTTGCCGGTTTAGAGTCTATATACTTTGAAGTTCCTCTGAATTGTTCATCAATCTTTACATTTGTACTTTCAACAATTTTCTGCAATCTTTTGTTAAAACATCTATATGCCTTTCTCTTAGATGAATAACGAAGAAATATTCCTTCATCACTTCTAGGATCAAATTTTCCAATATACTCATCTCTTCTGATATAACATTTACTTCCAAATTCTAAAATATTTAAGAGTAGGAGTAATACCAAACCATAGTTCATGAGGGGTCTTACCGGTTTCGCCTTTGATGTGAACTTTGTTGAATGTATAGACCACTATACTGACTACCTCTCTCCAATATACATGTGGTAGGTTTGCTTTTGATAACATACTTCTTGCTACATCCAAGATAGTTTTGTTTTTCCTTTCAACAAATCCATTCTGATGTGGTGTCCGAGGTGCTGATAGCTATCTTCTGATTCCATTTACTTCACAGAATGTATTAAATTCCTTGGATGTAAATTCTCCTCCTTGATCTGATCTTAGACATTTGATTTTCTTACCAGATTCATTTTCTACCATTGCTTTGAACAGTTTGAACTTTCCAAGTGCTTCTGATTTTTCTCTAAGAAAAGTAACCCAACACATTCTAGAATAGTCATCAATGATTACCATGAAATATATATCACCTTGTAAGCTTTTAGTTCTAGCTAGACCACATAAATCGGTATGAATTAAATCAAGAGCATTATTGGATTTTTCTGGGATACTTTTGAAACTAGCTCTAACTTGTTTTCCAAATTGACATTCCTTACATACTGTATTGTTAGGTTTGACAATTTTAGGTAAATCTCTAATTGCCTTAATAGTACTAATTTTCACTATGCAATCAAAGTTTACATGACAGAGTCTCTTATGCCATAGCCAACTTTCATCAATATGTGCAATTAAGCATGTCTTTTCATTGTTATTCAAATGAAAGATATTACCTCTAGTCTGATTACCGGTTGCAATTTCCAAACCGGTTCTATTCATGATTTTGCATTTTCCATTTTTGAATTGTAACTGAAATCCTTTCTCAACTAATTGACCAACACTCAAAAGATTATGCTTTAATCCTTCAACATAGTAAACATTGTTAGTGTTATGCTTACCATCAAGAGATATTGTACCCTTACCTTTGATCAAACAAACTTTGTCATCTCCAAATCTCACTAAGCCTCCATTGTATTTTTGAAAGTTCAAGAATTTACCTTTGTCTCCTATCATATGATGTGAGCATCCTGAATCAATGATCCACTCATCCTTTACTTCAACTTTAGCTACCAAGGCTTGTTCTACCAGTTGAGCAGTAGGTGCTAGTTGATCTTCTATTATAGCAACAAAAACCCATCCATTGTCTACCAAATCCTCATCAGAATCATCAGTCACTCCTTCATCAATAATGTAACAAGATTTGTCTTTATTCTTCTTAAATCTATATCTCTGATATTCAGGGTTAGGCTTGTATGTTCTTCTAGCTTCTTCTCTTAGTCTAGCATATCTATCAGGGCATCTTGAAGCCATATGACCAATCTTATTGTAGTTAAAACATTTAAAGGGTGCTTTACCTTCATACTTACTTCCAACTGGACCTTTAGGCATTTTCCTTGCAAATAGTGCTTCAAGTTCGTCAAGTTCTTCATTTTCTTTCCTGCTTTCTTCAAGTTCTCTTCCATAAAAGGCTTTCCAATCAGATTTGTCAAATGATGGAGCAGATGATGTTGATGTTTTAAAGGTTAAATCTGTCTTTATAGTAGTAACAGGACCAAATTCTTCAATTTCAAAAGCTAAAATTTTTCCAATCAATGTATCCCTAGTTACTGATGTATTAGGCATTGTTCTTAACTCACTTATAGTAGTGACTTTCATTTTATATGTCAGTGGCAATCCTCTTAAAACTTTTGAAACAATTTCATCCTCACTTAAGGTTCCTCCACAACATTTAGTACCCAAAACAATCTCATTTACTCTTTCCATAAAAGCAAAAATCCTTTCATCTTCTTTCATTTCCAGATGTTCATACTTGACCCGGAAGCTTTCAAGTTTTGAAATTTTGACTGTGGAATCTCCTTCATTCAGTGTTTCCAAATGATCCCAAATAGCTTTAGTAGTAGACCTATATGATAATCCCATGATTTGTTGATCAAATAATGTGCTCAAAAGTGCTTCTCTTGCTCTGCAATCATTTTCCTCATGTTTAGTCAAGTTGGGTGGATTGGGTTGACTTTGAGTAGGAATAGTATAACCATTCTTTGTAACATCCTAGATGTCCTTTCCAATGCAATTTAAATGTGTCTCCATTCTGATCTTCCATATGCCATAGTTGGTTCCATCAAGTTTAGGACTATCCTTCCTGAAATAGTTAGTAGACATTGGATTTCCTCAAGCTGTTAAACTTCTGCAAAAGAGAACTAGGCTCTGATACCAATTGTTAGGTCCCAAATACAATTGAGAGGGGGGGTGAATCAGTTGTCTCATAAATTCAAACCAAAAACAACTTAACCAGCTTAATGCTTAATACTGGTAAACTATTCTAATATGCCGGTAGACAGTTTTAACAATTAATTGCAATACTGGTAAGGATTAATGCATGAAACAAAAAGACAAAGTCATCCACAACACATAACACCAGTATTTGTACGTGGAAATCCTTTAAGGGGAAAAACCACAGTGGGAAACCTTACCCACAATTAGATGATACTACTATAGATAGTAAGTGTATACAAATGGGGTCTGCACATGCAAAAAGGCCAAGCACCTAGAGTTCACTACTCAATCACAAAATGGGAGTTACACTGACTACAGTTGGATGGTTAAATCCAATAAGAATGTACTACTCAAAATAGCATCTTCATATGCTGGATTCAGTACCGGTGTAGTTCTGATTGTCTTCTCAAAAACCCTCCTTCAATCTTCAAATGATGTCTATGTGTATAGCTATGCTTATTCTCGCATATACCTTCATACAATCCTTTTTCGCATTTCCCTTTTGATCTTACAAATAAGATCGTACATTTATACCATAACCTAGGACCAATTTTAGTAGGTTGGCTCTACAAGATATTACAATAAAATTAATTTACATATAAATTAATACCCGATGCAATAACTGATTCAATATGTCAGCTTAATGCATTTACAACAATAATAAGTCATCTCCATAGTGTGTCATGCTGATCTGGAAAAGATAAACCTGTCGATGTAACCTGGACCTATTTGCGGGTAACAACAAATATGCAAATGCTAAAACAAAACTCCAAGACAAAGTGTCCACATGATGTCTTTGACATAACCAAGTGTTTTCCATATCATTCCAAGTGCCGATGATCATTATATCTTTCCTGTGTACTAGATATCGGTGACTATGCATAAGTCACTTTCTTGCCAGTGAATGTTGCTAATACTCCAAAATTCCAGAGTTGATAAGTGTTTAGTAGGTGTTGACATCAATGACAAAACCATACCAAAATACAAACAATTATTTCTAATATATGAATGTGTATACAATGCCAGCCCATGCGGAAGGATAGTGCACATAGTCTGGTAGATGTGAGGAATGATGTTTCTTGTGTTAATGCATTTAAAGCCTTTAATTCTGATGACCAATGCTAATGCATTTAAAGCCTTGGGCTTTTCTGCAGTCATCACTTTTGTTTTCTTGCTCAAAGTTGCAAGTGTAGGGTGGTTTTGGTCAGTGCATAATGGAAGTGAATTTCACATTCTTGACTGACAAGAAATTGGTACCATTTTTTGGCAAGATAATAGATAGGAGGATGAAAGGTCTTTTCCTTTTCAAAGACCATCATTTATATGAAGCAATTAAAATGTTGCTTGGGGAAGATTTTGTCCATGTGAGTCATTGATATTAGACTAACATGTAAGTGTACTCTTTGATTGTTTCTTGGGGGTTTCAATTTGAGAAAGAGGGGGAGAAGGTGAAGAGAGCTCTGAGAACTTTGATTGATTCAAACTACCTATTGAATTTGGATGATATCTGTGAATGAGCAATTATGGGTGTGGGGATTAGGACCTTTGCAGGCCAAGATGTACCAGGTGCGCCATTACCTTTTATCCAATTGCAGGAGGATGGCTTGAAGGCTCGCTGTAGGGACCTGGCTCGTCATGGGTGGGAAGCATTCAAAACCTTTGCTAATTTGATGAGGATGGAGGAGATTCTATAGGTTTTGCACGAGGTGGCTAGAGTGGAGGTGGGTCAGGAGCTATGACCAAGGTAGAGGATGGCACAAGCAATGACATCCCTCTCCGATTTCAATAATGATCCATCATACAAGCCACTTATGGGTTAATTGTTGTGCTTGGTTTGGATTGTATTTTTTTTGGTGTGGCCCCTACTTTGATAAAATGATGTTTCATGTCTTTGGTGACTATGAATTAGTCTCCAACTTTATAAATTCGAGTTGGTTTCATGTACACTAATTTTGTATTGCTGGGTGTGTGGATATGGGGTTTTTTTATATGCCATGGGGGTTTCTGCGAATAGGCAGTTTCGTAAAAGTGTTTTTTGGGTGGTAGGGCTGACTAATGGTTTTATGAAACCACTTTTCTCTGGTTCAAATGTACTCATTTTCTTATTAAATAATATAAATACCAATTATCGATAAAAAAAAGCATATGTTATACCAGAAAAATTACTTCTCCTACAATAGAAAGCTAATTAATAACAATATTGTAACAAATACGAGCTCAAAGATTTAAAGCTTTGTCAAGATGGAAAGTTTTCTAAAAAGCCAAAAGGATGAGATATCTTCATTGTGTGAGGATGAAATGTTGTTGTGCTTCAAGATCAAGCAGAGCAGTACAAGTTTTTTTAATGTAGCTTAAACTTTTTGGATGATGTTTGTAGCTCTGTTATTATGACTAAAGCCCTAGGTGTAGTCGATAAATCATGGTTAGGCTTTGGAAGATTTAACAATTGGTTTTAAGGACTGATTTGTGGAATGTTTTGAATGTAACTTCTAAATGTGGGGAAAATCACTTATAGTTATTGTCCCTTGGTCGATTTTCCCTTTCTGAGTGCCCTCACCTCTTGCTCTAGCTTTCCTCCTACCAAATGGTTCCTAGTCTTCCTCCTCGACTCAATGGCCTTGCAACACTCATCCAGTAAAGTCTTGCAACTCTCCAATTAGGGGATGTATGCACTGGTTCTTGGTGCAGTATGCTATGTCATGCTCTTGTGTGCGCACACGGTTGAAATTTGAAATGCATAGTATATATATATGCTATGTCAACATATAGTTTATTTTATTTTCTATAAAATATAATTTTTGTATGGTGTCTTGTTGAGCTTATATAGTTGGCTTTCTCTTTCTTTATAATTATTGATAATTTATATCCTATGATATGATTGAATATTATGTACAGCCCTAGTGATTGTTAAAAAGGCTTATGATATGTGATGTTTAATCATGATGGATGTTTAATAATTAGTGATTAAAATACTTATCCTTGTGTATAACGAGTTTTCTTCTATCCTATGATTCATTGATTGTTGGTTTAAAACACTCATTACAACTAACATGGATATGAATTATGATGTGGGTGTGGGAAGGGATTATTGAATATGAAGGAATGGTTTAAGAAAGTACTCCTTAATCAAAATGAGTCATTTTCTTGTCATGGAATGTGTTAAGAGACTTTAAAAATATATTCAATCTAGTTAATATTGACACATCTAAAGCATGCCAAAGGCACTTTGGAGAAATGCTATGATATAAAGAAGATTGTTTAGCTGATGTCAAGTCTTGATCCATGAGGGTAGGAAAGCATAGATGCATTGGTATAAAAGGTTCCAATCAACTTGAGAAGAATGGTTTATTTGATCATTGTTGTTGAAGTTCATTAATGAAAGACTTAAAGGATAAAACAGTTAAATATGCATCAATTACAGAGTTTTCTTAATACATGAACATGAGTGTTATATGTGGGGACAAATATGGCTCCCATGAGGGTCGAGCCCATCATGTAGTAACAAAAGGAAATTAAATCTATGAATTCCACTATAAAGTTACTGACTTGATGGAGTGTTTCCATCAATTCTATACACAAAGTTCTATAAAGTTACTAAATTAATGGAGTTGTTAGAGTTACTCCATCAATTCTTTTAAAGTTCTATACAATAGCCATATTTCTATTAACCCATAACAAAATACACAACTAACAAATAAAATATGCAATTTGTAGCTGTCCTTGGACCCAGAAAAGCTGCTTCCATACAAAGGGCTATTTTTAGGGCTAGAAGGGTTTACAGTCGTAGATAATTGTTGACCCCTATAGAAGCTATGAAGTGACTTGTCTTTATAAATTTTGCTGGTTTTTAAGGGTTAGAGGGACTAGGAAAGTAGCTTATGGGAACCATGTTATGGATCCATTGGATGGTACTAGACTTCATCCAGAGTCATATGAACTAGCCAAGAAAATGGCCAAGGATGTATATTGTGAAGCTGCAGGACATGATATAGATGATATGGATAAGGAAACACAAGAAATGGTAGTTGAACATGTCAAAAAATATCCCCATGTGTTAAAGGCCCTTGATATTGATGAATATGCTAGAAGTGTGGAACAACGGACATCCAATAAAAAGCGGGAAACTCTTGCTGACATAAAGATTGAATTGGTACATGGATTTAAGGATTGGCAAACACCATATGAAGAGCCATCCCAAGATGAGGAATTTTATCTGCTAATTGGAGAAAATGAAGAGACCCTTTTAGTAGGGAAAATTGTACAAGCAACTACTCGTAGAATCCTAAATAATCATAGAAAAGTTGCTTCCATACAAAGGGCTATTTTGAGGGCTGGAAAGGTTTACAGTCATAGAGAATTGTTGACCCCTCTAGAAGCTATGAAGAAACTTGTCTTTATAACTAGCAGCAACAAAATGGAGAGACTAAGGAGGTTGAGGATCCATATTTTGCCAAAGTAGATAACATTAAACAAAGTGAACAAGTTTCTAACACCCTACTATTCGGCAAGGGAGTTCAAGCTAATAATTTGGTCATAATTTGATTACTAGTTGCTAATTCCCTACCATTTGGAAAGGGAATTCAAGCTAATAGTTTGGTTGGAATTTTCTTAATGGAATAACTCAGGATTCATGTAGTGGGGAACTGAGGCCCCAATAGGGGAAGCTCCAAATCACCTGACTTTTTCATCCCTACACAGGGAGGGGATGACTAGGGAAGAAGCTACAAAGGTTACCCACCTATATGCCTTGGCTCCTCCCCTTCTTATTGTTCCTATTCTGGCTATAGGAATACAGATGATCTAGACAGTTCACCATCTGGGCAAGGGGTATGCCCATCTATTCTTACTATAGTAATACAAATAGAATACAATCTCATACAATCTGTTCTTGCTATAGGAATACAGACATAATACAATCTTGTGCCCCTACTATTATAGATGGAGAGGAACCTCTTTTTATGGAAGTTTTTAGGACAAATGCAAAAACCAAAAGTAAACTTAAAAGATTTAGCCAACCCGAAAAGAAAAGGCCATAGAATTGTAGGGCCATTTCATTCAAATTAAACTCCAATTCATTCAAACTGAAAGAAAAGGCCCTACTATTCTATGGGGCCATTTACCAGGAATTAAAGTTGGTTACAACTAGAAATAAAGTGAACAAGAGAATGCAAGGAAAGCAAAGGAACTTGCAAAAAAATCTTGATGACAAGAACGAAAGGACCAACCTCTTGTACAGTTGTTTTGATTAAGTAAAAATAGGTATTTGAAAGGTACCCAAACCTTTTACAAGCCAAGAGAATAGAATAGCATAAAAAAGTGCCTGATCACTTCAAAAAGTCAAAATGAACCCACAGGAAGGGCACAGCTTAAAACATCATTACATAGTTACCTAAAACTCAGAACAGACAGCAAAGAGACAAAACCAAGGACAACAACTGGAACTAAATACTATTCAGGATTTCCTTAGCGTGAAGAACCATTTGTTTCATGTTGTTCACTGAGGTCTTCATATCCTCCAGCTCATGACCTTCGATGTCGACCTTATTCTTTGTGTTGGCTCTAGTCCTCCTTTCATGACCCTTCTTGTTCACCTGCTCTTTATCACCTTCCTTCTCTACATTGTTCTCATACCTATTGATAAAGATGTTCATGTTGTCCACCAAAGATTTAAGAATTTGGAAATTTTGATCAGCAAGCTTCTTGACATTGTGCTCCAGCTTGTCAATTCTGCTACCAAAATCTTTCAGTTTGTTGTCCATTTCCTTTCTATCTCCAATCTCATTGACCTTTTTCTCTGTGGCTAAGATTTTTCCAACCATACATTCAATAGCTTGCAAATTATGCAAAACGACCACTAACTCTTTAACATGCTCTGCCAAGGGCTTGTCACCAACTGTAATTCTTGCCATGGCCTATGTATCTATTTTCAAACTAATAATATCCTTCACCAAAGTAGTGATGGTCTCACAAAAAGCCTTAATGGTATCTTTGTCACCACTATCACTTTGACCCCCTTTTTCCTCATTATGTAGTCTAGTGGTTTTCACGGTCTCCACGGTTTCCAAATTATCCTTAACCGGGTTACCCTCCCCTTCTTTGTCCTGACTATCAATCCTCTTATTATCATCATCCTCCTCCTCAGACTCAACCAGAACATAATTGAGATCAGAATTGCTACCCTTTTTAGTGTTCTTTTTCTGAGCTTTCTTTCCAAAGGCTTTCCCTTTCCTCTTTTTAACAGGTTTTTCCTCAAGGGAATTAGTTTTAGAGTCTGACATTTTAGATTCCACAATAATCCTCCTCTTCTTAGCCCTAATCCTCCATTTTTTGCTAGTTTCTTCTGACTCTCCCTCGGTCTCAGAATCAAAGTTGAAACCACTATCCTTACTTTCCGTAGTCTCATCTCTGACATTTTTGCCTTTAATAGGCTTTTCAATGCACTTCCCCTTTTGCATTTTATAAACCAGGACCATGAGCCCCTGGTGGAGGGCATGATCACCTTTAGGGTCCTTCTAGATCTCCTTTATAGTATGATCCATTGAATAGGCCAGGTAATAGGGAAGGCTAACCCTTTCACCATGATGGAAATGGTTAAGAAGGACGAAGTGATGCCCATAAGCCCTAGTAAACCTACTATCTAAGGTAATATATTCAATAGAAGCAAATAAGACAAACCTCCATGGCCTACAAATTCTCTTTGGGGAGTGGTAGGAATTGTCAATTTTGATCATCTTTCTTCTCTCACCATCCATAATAGGAAACTTGTCTACAACCTTATCTGATATCCCTCTGTCCCTGTAGAATTTCATACCCTCGATAGTCATCCCCGTGGCCTCAGTGATAACCTCTTCGTCTACATTCATCATATGTGATCCAATCAGAACTTTACCATTTTTCCAGTTCTTGATGAAGTAGCTAGTAATTGTGGGGTCCTTCCCATTTAGTCATTCCATGAAAACATTGAGCCCCCCTTGCTGAAGGATACTCTAGACTTCTTTGTTCTTTCTCCATTCAGAGTAGGATGTAGGTTCAAATCTCTTCTTGTTTCCTCCCATTTTTCCAGCACCTTCCTTGCAATGCCTTCTCTCATTTTGATAACTTTTCCTCTGGTTTTTGTGGTTATTCTGTAAGAGAGCCCATAATCTGTGCCAAATAATGATGATATGACACCTATTTAATAGCTCATTATCTTCAAGCAAACCCTGCATCGAAAAAGGCAGAAAGGTCATTAGAAATAATGATTAAAAGTACCATGTTGCCTTGTATAGCTTCGGTCCTGATTGAGCAAGTATTTCATTTCACTTGCAATCTCCTTTTCACCATAACTAGTGATGATGTCTCCTGATTGGCAAGCTAGGTTGGCTGCCCAATCAGCACAAGAGTTGGCCTCCCTATAAACATGTGTAAAAACACACATTTCAAACTCTTCGCTGATTTTCCTTGTTGCTTTAATAGCATTACTAATCGACCATGATGGCAGGAATTTCATATTTAAACAATTGATAATGTTTAAGGAGTCTCCTTCACACCAAACTTTAGTGCATTTGGCTTATTTGGCAAGGATAATCCCATGATAAGCCGCCATGGCTTCGGCAACATGGTTGGTCTGTTTTCCTATAGGAATACATTTTATGATTTTACATATTCCCCATTCATCCCTTAGGACCACTCCACATCCTGCAACCCCCGGGTTTCCCTTAGAGGCCCCATCAAAATTGATTTTCATCCATCCCCTAGGTGGGTTGGTCCATATCACTCCCTCTCTAGGGTTACACTGGATACTCTCTTGAGCTTTTAATCTCCATTTTTTATAGACAAATTGATCCTCCTTAGTGTTAGGATTATCAATACCACCTATAATATTCATATTTTCCACTATGCTTCTTCTTATTTTTCAAACACAATGTTAGCCTTAGTATACTTTTCTCTGAAAATCCTATCATTTCTCTCTTTCCATATACCCCAGCACATGTGTGGTAAAGCAATTCTCCATAGCAAGGTAGTAGTTCTATTTTTTGAAGGATGATGCCATGACTTGAAAATCTCTTGAATCGAGTTGGGGAAGCTCCAACTGATATTGAATTGATCCAGACAACTTCCCCAAACATCAGCTGAGAAGGGGCAATGAAAGAGCATATGATTTATTGTCTCCTCATTCTGCTTACAGAGTGTATAGAAAATTGGTATGCTGATACCTCTTTTTATTATGTTCTTTGTTGTAAGAATTTTGTCTTGGAGGGCTATCCAAAAGAAAATGTTGATCTTGGGGTTAAGGCCTTTCACCCATGCTTTAGCCCAGCAAGGACTTTCCATGTTATTGTACTGTTGATGATAAAGAGATGCCACAGTAAAAATACCACTAGTAGTGAGTTTCCAAATTAATTGGTCTTCTTCTTCAATCCTCACCATTGAGTTCATGACTTTGTTCAAACTACCCAAAGACTGATCCACTTGAGATAAGTCTTTCCACTGTCCATCTTTCCAATAATCCTCCACCTTGGTTCCAAATCTTTCCTTGCATTGGTTCTGATATCTGTTCCACTCAGGGTTTTCATTTAAAGGGATCTCCATAAGCCAAGGATCCTCCTAGAACTGAATAAGATTCCCTTTCCGCAACTTCCATTTTGTACCTTTGATAATTAAGTCTCTAGTCCTAGAGATATTTTTCCAAATATTGGATCCAATTGGGATAATCTCTGCTTTGAGGAAACTTTGAAGATTTGAACATTGGCTTTTATATTTGTTGTCCCATATTTTTTTCCACTCTCCTTGATTTCTATATCCTCTCCAAATCTGCTTAGCCATAAGGTATTCATTTATGTCTCTTATTCTTCTAAGGCCCAGACTGCCTTTATTCATAGGCTTATAGACCTTCTCCCAAGCAATTAAGTTCATTCTCTTCTTCTCCTCAACCCTTGTCCATAAAAAGGATCTCTGTATTTTTTCAATGGCCTCAGCATACTTATTAGGAATCCTGAACAAACTGATGGCATAGAGAGGGATACTTTGAAGAGTGGTTTTTAGCATTTGAATCTTAACTGCTTGACTAAGTAGAGCTCCCTTCCATCCAGATAGCTTTTTATGGAATTTATCCACCAAGGCTCCCCAAAAGGTATCTGGAGGATCTTGACCTAAAGGGAGCCCCAAATAGGAGGTAGAAAAGCTACCAATTTGGCCACCTAGAATGTTACTAATTTTAATCCTCCTTCTCTCCGGGGTATTGATAAAATAAATAAAGCTTTTAGACTAGTTTATAAGCTGACCAGTAGCCTCTCCATAGATATCCAAATCTTTTTTTAGTCTTCTAGCATCCTTCACAGTGGCTTTTCCCATTATTATAGAATCATCAACAAACTACTGATGAGAGCATATTTGATTTGCCAAAGAAGGTTTCAAACCACAAAACTCCCTTTTCTCAACCAGTTTTCCAATACATCTCCCCAAACATTCCGCCATGATGATAAAGATCACTAGAGATAGGGGGTCCCCTTGCCTGAGACCTCTTGAGGCTTTAAAGAAAGGAGAGGGGGAGCCATTCATTAGCATAGAGAAGGTGGCCGAAGAAACAAGTTGCCTGATAAGTCCAACACTCCTAGGATTAAAACCAAAAGTTGAAAGAACATCCATCATAAAATCCCAATCCACTCTATCATAGGCTTTAGAAAGGTCAAGCTTCAGAAAAAAACCTTCTTTTTTAGAAAAGGCCAGAGAATGGATATTTTCATGAATAGAGCTGATAGAGTCCAAAATTTGCCTTCCTGGGACAAAACCACTTTGTTGAGGCGATATAATGGAAGGAAGCAAATTAAGAATTCTAGAGGTAAGGACCGTAGAGATAATCTTGTAGAGAGAGTTGCATAAGCTTATAGGTCTGAAAAGATCCATTGAATCAGCCCCCATCTTTTTGGGTATAAGAGCTATAAAAGTACCATTAACTTCTTTCAAAAGTTTTCTAGCACCAAAAAACTCTTTCACAGCTCTGGTAACATCATCTCCAATAATATGCTAGTACATTTGGAAGAAGAACATGGGAAAGCCATCTAGACATAGGGCTTTACTACCCTCAAAAGACTTAACAACTATCATAATTTCATCATGGGAGGGAATGGAAATTAAATGGTCATTGTGATCTTCCCCTAGAATGGTAGGTATATTGTCAAGAAGTTCCCTTTGGGCCTATTTATTCAGACTCTGATACTTAGCAAGTAGATTAGAGAAAAAATCCATTGCAGCCTTGCTCATGGAATCATCATCTTCAACACATCTACCATTCACTTTAATCTATACAATTCTATTTGTGGCCTTATGTCTAAGTGTGGACATATGGAAGTATTTAGTGTTCCTATCCCCCTCCTTTAACCAGACATTTCTTGATCTTTGTTTCCAATAGGTTTCCTCTTTAGCTATTATTTCATGATATCTCATCAGAATAGAATCTTCAGTATTTCTAGACATATAGGTATAACCATTGTGTTGTATCTCATCCTAGATCTCCTTGAGTTCTAAGAGGGTCAATGCTTTTGAGGTAAAGATGTTCCCAAAGTAGTCCTTATTCCACTTCTTGAAATTATCTTTAACATTCTTCAGCTTTTTGACCACTTTATACATGGCATTGCCTTCAATACTGACCTGCCACCACTCCTTAATCTTACTTTCTAGATCCAGGTGTCTAGTTGACATTTTTTCAAATCTATAAGGAAAATGTCTCCTATTTTTTACTTTAGTTGTTAAGGTTATAGGGTAATGATCTGATCCTGCCCTTATGTGAGAAGATAAAGAACATTCATGAAGATTAAACCAGTCTAAGGAGAGTAGAGCTCTTTCCAGTCTGACCTGAATCAAATTCTCACCAATTCTTCGATAAGTCCAGGTGTATTTGACTCCTTGCAACCCCAGATCATGAATGGCATTATTGTTTATAAAGTCCATTAGGTCCAATCTACTATCCAGATTAGCATGACTCCCTCCCTTTTTCTCATTTTCCTTCAAGGGAGTGTTGAAATCTCCCATAATTATCTAGCTATCCTCAACAAATCTTCTTCTCAGCCCTGTAAGATATCCCCACATCTTGCTTCGTCCAGTCTTAGTGTTAGGAGCATAAACATTTGTTAGGACCCACGTAGTGCAATTCTTAATGTGCTTAAATCTAATACAGGTCAGGTTGTTGTCCTGAATTAACACCTCTCCTTCTATATTGTTTTTGTTCCAGAATGTAACAATTCCTCCCAAGGCACCTTCTGAACTACCTCCGCTGACTCCTCCATTTTTGAAAATATTCAAACTTTCAACTCTATCTTTCACCATCTTAGTTTCTTGAATCAAAAAAATGTCAGGGTTTTTGTCTCTAATCATGTTTCTAACTAAATTATGTTTGTGAGGACTATTAAGTCCCCTAATATTCCAAGAGATGATTTTCATGGATTTTTAGAAATACCTGCCTCAAAGATGGTTCTTTGGGTACCATCTGCTAAATTAACACCTCTTGTACAGTTGTTACCAAGCATCTATCTGCAACAATTGTGCCTGATCTCTCCCAATTTTTGTACCCTGAGCCCACTTATAATGATGGCACGTAATAACTTTTTTTTTAATACCTTGTGTTCATTCGAATTGTGACGTTAAATATGAAAAAGAAACTATCAAAAAAAGTCAACCCGATGGTAACACATAAGTAGATGCATGTGATCGGGATAGAATACACTGATGAAGTCCATCAGTTGAACGCACACTAGTGGCAATGGAGAAATCTTGTATTGCGAATAACCGATGATGCTATTGGTAAAACTTATCCCACTGGATATTGGAAAAGGTAAAACACATCGAAAAAGGTTATGGTGATAAAGGGTCAAAGCTTATGCTGAGGAGACATAACGTATCAGGAGCAGCTACAGCAAGAGAAAAGACATCAGGGAAATTATGCCCATTGCCTGAACACATTTTAAGATATCCTGATGCCCAATGAGACTAGTGGGATAACTTGAACTGATCAATAGGAAGAGAGGTCATCGGCTTATGTTACTCTAATGCATAAGAAGAAATCAAGAGGCTATGAAAATCATCGGACCAACATATGCCGATGGAATTCCAGCGTGAAATACAAAATTTGCACTATCAAAAAAAGTCAACCCGATGGTAACACACAAGTAGAAGCATGTGATCAAGATAAAATACATCAATGAAGTCCATCAATAGAATGCACACTAGCGGCAATGGAGAAATCTTGTATTGTTGATAGCTGATGATGCTATTGGTAAGACTTATCCCGTTGGACACTGGCAAAATTAAAACGCATCAGCAAAGGTTATGGTGATAAAGGGTCAAAACTTATGTTGAGGAGACATAACATATCAAGAGGAGCTACATCGAGGGAAAAGACATTGGGGAAATTATGCCCATCACCTGAACACATTTTAAGCTATCCCGATGCCCGATGAGACTAGCGAGATAACTCACATAGATCAACAGGAAGAGAGGTCATCGACTTTTGTTATCTCGATGAGTAAGAAGAAATCAAGAGGTTGTGAAAATCATCAGACCAACATATGTTGATCAACAGGTAAAATCTATGTTCATCAGGATGCCAACGTGAAATTTCAACACGTCCAAATTCCACGAACATGGGGTATACTTTAAAACAATAAAAATTAATCTGATAAAGCAAAAAAAATCCCATAGCCGATCGGAAATGTTCGTCTATTTTTCATCCGAATTCCGATGTGAAATTTTAACCCATCAGAATTTCGATGAACATGGGGTAATTTTTGAAAAAAAAACAAATTAATCCGACAAAACAAAAGAAATCCCATAGCTTGTCGGAAAAGCTCGTTGAAAAACCAATCCAAATGTACTAGTGAACCCAAAAAAGTACAATACAACTGACCAACTTGACCAAACATGAAAATGATACAAATTGGTGCATACATTCAGTTCTATGGCACATAAGCCCAATCCCGAAGCGCATATGTCACATTATGTTTCACATATGTTCCCTGAAGTTGTGCATATGTCACATTATATGGTGCATTTGTCACAAAGATGGAAATTGCAGAAAAGAGTCTAAGTTACGAATCCAAGTTAAAATTTGCACAAGTAGAGATAAATACTGAAACCAACTACATTGAAGATTCCTAGAAAATACCTTTAAAAAGGCATAAATGAATCAAAATAACATAAGTCAAAGCAAAAGATCTTTCCAAAAAATATTACTCAACCATAGGAACAAAACTTCACCCAGAACTCATAGAAAGGCCAATACAACTCATTAAATCTGAACAATAAAACAAATAACAAGGAGAAACAATATTTTAACACAATAAATCACATTCCATGAGAACTTCTAGATTAAACACTCAAAGCCTCAAAATATACAAGTTGTGCATTCACGACAAAAGCCATTCATAGAGACAAATATCAAAATCCCAAACTGTATAAAATGCAGCATAATACAATTTTTTTTCCCCAAATATTTTCTTGAAAACTATATTATCTGTATAGCATGAAATTTATTCAACCCAAGCTCCCAAAAAATAATATGCACACATGAGGCATACAATGAAAAGAGCTCCAGCCTACAACCTGAGTGATGGAAGCAAGGTGAAGGAGAGCCCACACAAACTCCAGCAAGCTCCAGAAAACAAAACCCCCAAATCCAAAAGCCAAGCATGAATATTGCAGAGGAAGCCAAGAGACAGTAACCCGACAACAATCATAGGTTCAAAAATAAAAGCCATAGAACTCAAAACCCTAGCCACAATACCAACCAATCACAATATTCCATTTTGGAATATATTTTACCTACCCCTCTTAGGTTATAATTTTATTTCCCATTTCAAATCCAACCAATGGGAATAAGTGGTAGGTGGGATTAATATAAAACATATATATATATATATATATATATATATATATATATATATATATATATATATATATATATATATATATATATATATATATATATATAAACTAAGGTATTTGTATGCCCAATGTAAATTAATAATCAACTTTAATGAATAAATATACCATAGGCTAGAAATATTTAATTAAATAATACAAAGGGGAAATTAATAAATAAATATATCAAAGCTCCATAATCAATTAAATGACCAAATAAAATATCAAAAACTTGGATAAATAAATAAAGCTATCAACAATAAATTAACATACATAAATAAATCACAAATATAAATTAAACAATAAATATTAAATAAATCATAAATGGGCATTAAATATAAAATAATTAAATACTAAAAAGGTCAACAATTCAATAAATTAAAGTAAACATTAAATAATCAAATAATAAAATCATTATTAATCAAATAATTAAAATCAGCATTATTAACTATTTAATCTTGCATTGATAATCAAATAATTAGTCTCAATATTACTAATCACATCATCTCACACAAATAAATAAATCAATAAACATACTCACATCACCAAGAAGACCTAAACGTTGATGACTCACAGTGAACAACTTAGACCTAGAGTATGTGAGGGGTACTTGTGCCAACTCTGAGCCACATGCCACTGGGATTTAAAGACATGCTCAAACCTGTGGAGCTAGGTGGAGTCGGTGTCTTGTTCAACATATACATATATATTATAGCAGACAAGGGTTAGAGAATCACAACGACATATCCCGCTCGCAATGAGTGATGTGGCATTGTCTATATCCCGAAGATAGTCATACAACAATCAAACACATCATAAGATCAACTCAAGATGGGTAACCATGAAATATGGTCAATACACCTAAAACATCATCAAGTGCATGATTAGTATAATCTATTAATATAGTAAGGCATATAAAATCCATCAAGCATATGAATACATATAAGATCCATTGGCACCTATACTCATCAAATCACATGATCAATTATGATAGTACCATCATCCACGTAGACCATGAAAATAACATATATCTACATAAGTCATTAGAGTATCATATGTCCAAATAATGTCTAGCATCATAATGAGTATTTGAATATAAATAGAGTCACGATCGTAATCTAAAACATCATAAAATAGCATCTACGACATGAATAAAGTCATAAGCAATCATCAAAGTATCATCAATATGTCTAAATAAATCTTATCGACGCATAGATCCAAAAGATAAACTGAGGAGGGACACTACAACTCACTACCAAAAATTCTCACTGCATGTGGACTCACTACTCGACTAAAACCACTAGAAAAGGAAATAAGGGCTCACTGCCCTGAAGAATAATAAAGAAAGAAAGAATCCACCACTGAAGCCACAAGGGATTCACTAGTTAGGCAATATTATATCACGTGCATTCATATTGGGGGGTTTAATATCCCAAAATTATTTAACAATATATTGCCTATCTAGTGAAAATAGGGGGCTTTTTAATTTAGGCTATGAAAAAATACAATATTTAGTGAAAATAAGGGGATTTTAAATTGGGATGGGGGGACAAAAAAGGAGTTTAGGGCAATAGTTTTTGAGAATAGGTGGATAATTTAGTATGCCATGAACGCACATGCTATAACTCAGGTTCACTAAGTGAAGCCCTCATGACTGAAGCACACAATTGACTTGCCAGAAGAAACATTAGGCTCACTGCCATCAGTACAACATCAACACACAACCATACTAATCATCCACAACCAAACAAAACTTCGCACGAACCAACAAGAGATAGATTTTCTTTTCAATCCAATTCCTCTATATCTTTCTATCTTTTTTGTCTATGCATTCCTCATTACAATCATTCTTCATTTATACTAATCTTTGAAATATAATTTTCAAGTTGGCCAAGGAGACAAAGAAACACAATTAAAAATAGGTCTTCACTAAGCATTCTCACAATGAAAAGGAATGAGACGTGAACCACACCATGATGCAACAACACGTTATCCAAACGCTGCAATCACCAGAGCTAAAGATAGAACATTTGGGGTTAACCAAAATCGAATTGATCATATCCAAAACTACAACTTCGGAGTATACCAACACATGCCAAATTAGAATAACAAAGATAGACACATGAATAACATAATGAAATCTCATCAACAAAATAAGAAATGCAAAGCACTGCAATCTCTACCAGAAAACATCATTACTACATAGAATTTTGAAGCACAATGTAATGCCCCACCAGGAAACCCTGAAGGGATAAAACTAAAACACATGAATGGAGCGCAAACAATTTAAAAAAAAATAATAATAAAAATTTAAATACAACATAATGATACAATGAGATATCAAGGTACAGATTACACAGCAGAAGACTTCAACTAACACCTAAAGAGTTTCCCAACATGATTATTTAATTCCATATTTAACTTAACTCACACTAATTAATCCAATAAGCTGATTATCTTAATAATGAGATAATACTTAAACAAAGAATAATTTCTTTTAGTAAAATAAAAATATAGATCATGTGATAAGGTTCATCCAATAAGATTTATCCATACCTTACGTTCAAACTTTCATTAAAACTTAAGTCATGCATCTAGTTTTATAACACACTTTAATTTCATTATGAACTAATGAGTTCTTTCCATGCATATTTAATTTCATTATCAATAACTGAATATATTTCATTATTCTAATCTACATTCTTTCATGATCTAATTTTTGCATTTAATATGATGACTAGACACATGCATTTAAAATTTCATCTAATCCACTTGATACATTCTAACATAATGTCATCCATACATGTTAAGAACTGAAAAGGAACATAAGAATATAAGCACCACATAACACCAAATTAATATCGGAGTTCACCCCTAGAGGGCTACATCTCCAGGTCAACTCAACTGCAAGACCCCTCTGATCATTAAATAAGTTAAGAATACATAAGGTTCACATCATTTACAATCCTTCCATCAAGGTAAACATAACCAATATACAACGACCACATCGGTCAAATAAATACATAAATGATCCCTGAATAGAAAATGATCCAACTGAACATAATAGAAGCAAATACAAAGGTCCACTGGAGCATCCACAAAACTAAGTCATCACAACCCAAGGTCTAGCATGACATCATGTTCTCACAAGGGCATAAGCAACAAGACGACTCCACAAAAGTGCTCCTATCAAGACAACACAACCACACACTAGAGAACATAGGGGACAAGTGTCATCACACAACCTAGTATGGTTACCATGGCAGGTCTTCATAGGTTCCAACCCCATCCACTAGGTTACCCTAGCAACCTATTCCGAACCTCCAGCCCATCCAAGCCTCACGTGGACCCACACATCCTTTCATGAAGATAAGGATGATGGTTTTCCATTTCAGGCCTTCTCACAACATGTCGAGTCCGTGTTAGCACTCCTCCCATGTGTAAGGCACAATTATCTTACTTAGTGATTCATTAACTAACTATTTAATATGCTATTAGGTTATCACTTATTAGACACACTTCCGATGGGTTACCCAGCAGCCACTTTGGGTGCGGCCCCCAATCGAAATCCACTTTCCCATATGACACTAGACCATACTCAACGAACTCCTAAACCCAAACATACACAAGGTCAAGCAACCAGAGTTCAAAATGGAGGAAACAACCATTTGGTCAAACACGACTTCATATGAGGTGCACTAATAGACCGTACTCTAACTAGAGACCTGACCAACTATGGTCAACCACAAATCATCATTTGACACCTACATAATGAACATGACTAGTTATAACACCATCACAAGACAACAGTCAAACTCAAGATCGAGGACAGAAACAAGTATCCCAAATTGTCATGCCCAAACTTTTGGGCACAAACAGAATAATTTTTTTTTTTTTTAAACTTAACCTAATAAAACTAAATTTGCTAAATAACGCATTAACAAGTCTTGTCTTAACTAAGTTTGGTTTCTTTTCAACTAATAATAATCTAAACATGAGATCAAGTAAGCGAGATAATCTAAATTAAATACAGAATATTAATTCTCCAAAGAATTATTTCTATCTCATCAAATAATAATTAATAACTTCGTTTATACGAAAAAAGAATCTCTAAATCCATTTGCAAGAGATATCATTAATCTCAAATAGTCTTTTAATTGCCTAGGAACTAAATTTATTAGCCCTAGCTCTTAGATTTAATAAACCCCTTTGTTTATTTTATCAATATACGTAATTTGTCTAATATTTGACTAAAGGGGTCAATGAAGTCCATAATGTAATTTACCCTATTACTATTTGGCCAATATAATTAATTAATTCCACTAAGGCTAAATACTAACCAAAGTAGTTATTATTATTCTCCCATAAAATTCAAACCCAAAGGATACTAAAACTAGCTTCTAAATAAAAACCCTTAGAAAAACTCTACTCAATAACAATTGTAATTTCACTATTTGAAGGATAATCCAATTAAAATCTTAATTTATAAATCATATATATATGTGTGTGTAACTACATATATATCTATGTGCTATAACACCATATATATATATATATATATATATATATATATATATATATATATATATATATATATATATATATAAAACTACATATAAGATTTGTAAGGAGTTGTTAAATAAAAATATAGTCTTGTTCAAAGTCTATGGGGATACCCTATTCAAAATTCAAAAAGGGTTTCCCCCCACCTTTTTTTTTAATAAAATAATGAAACCCTAACTTCCTTTTTTTTTTTAACATATCCCACACATATTTTTTTTTATAATATCCGTGTGTGTTTTGCTTTAACCCGAAAGTTGGGTTAGAGCATGTGTGTGTGTATGTCTTCTTTATTTTTTTGTGTGTGCAGGTTGGAGGAGGTGGCGGCCATGGTGAAAGGCGGAGCCAAAGGAGGGAGGAGCGGTGGAGTTTTCACACAGGGTGGCGGCTTGTGTAGGGGAAGGCGGGGCCTCCCGCAGCAGCGCCGAGGCGCCCCTACGGGTTGCGGCCCATAGTGATGCTGAGGCGTCCCTGCGGGGCACAGCCCGCAGTGGTGCCACGGTGTCCCTATGGGGTGCAGCTCACAGTGGCAGCCAAGGCCGCCTCTGCGGGTCGTGTCCCGCAGCGGCGCCACCGGCGCCTCTGTGGGGCTCAGCCCGCTGAGGGGCTTTGTGTGGAGTTCGGCTCTGCGGGACCCTCGGTGGGGGGGGTTTAATTTAGTTTTTTTTTTTTTTTAATTTAAAATACAAAACATATATATATATATATATATATATATATATATATATATATATATATATATATATATATATATATATATATATATATATATATATATATATATATATATATATATATATATATATATATTTATTTTTATTTTTTCTGAGGATATAATGATTCAAAGATAAGTTTCCTAGGCTGAGTCTATTTTCAAATAAAATATGTAGACTCTCATAAAATATATATATATATACACACACACACACACACTTAAGCATTATGTTTATTTTTAATCTCTTTATAACATGCAGAAAATATTAAATTATTAGTAGCATGATAATAGATGCAAAGTTCTTTTTTTTTTTATTATTATGCTAATATTTAGGCTTTAAATTCTATCCTAATCTTTTTATATACAAATCATGAACTAATTTTTTTCCCTACCACATTAAGCCTAGCATAGTGGGAAATACTATATTTTTTGTTTAAAGCATTCTGTATATTTCTTTCCTATTTTAAAAAAAACACTAACAACAAGCTCTAATGTATTTTTTTTTTTTTTTTTAAGTCTAGATGCTAACTTTAGAAGTAGACTATTACTTTTAGATTTAATTTCTGCAATAAATAAAATGACAGAATGTAATAAATTTTAAGAGCAACTATATTAACCTAGAAAACATTTAAAAACCAATTTAGAGATAGACATATTAAACGTATTTAACCATAATTTGTATTTTCTTTTAACTAAATAGGTCTAGATGCAGCTTTTACAAATCCCATAATTTCATTTTGCATGATGGAATAAAATGAACTTTTATTTTCCAATAATAAGAAAGCAACAAATATATCAACTCAACAACTATAGGAACTTAATGCATAAATAACATTTTTTTTTTTTTTTGCAAAAATAACTTAATAGGGAAAATACATATTTCTTTCAAGAGCATATAGAATACAAAGTAGTCAATATTACAAAAGGGTGTGATACCCAACTAGTCTCTCATTCCATTAAATGAGGACTTGAAATGAAAATGAATACATATCTTTTTTGAAATAAATACAATATATAACTTTCCTTTTTACATTGTTGCCATTAAAAATACAATATTCCCTTTCCTAAACTTTTCTGCTAGTCAAATAAAAACTAGCAACTCCTAGCTTTCTTTTTTTTTCTTTTCCTTTTTCTTCCCAAGCAACCTGCAAATTAACATAAGGTTTGACCATGGAGTGCTCACCTCCCAGCCTAGGCTTACTAGAAGCCACCTCCGAGCTTGGAGAACCAAGCACTAGACGGGTTACACACATACAAATACAACAAGCAAGGGATAAACACACAACAAACACTTTCCCAACCAAGGCTACACTTCACCACAAATGGTGATGATTTTCCAAGGGTGGAAGTGGACCAAATACCATTGGGGAGACTGCAAGCATGGAACATCTCAAGCCACCTCATGGCAACCAAATACAACACAAGTCTATCCCCACATCCTTATGCCCCCCAAAGGCACATAAGCCATATCATCTCTCCTTATGACCCCCAAATGCATAAACAAGGCTATGCAACAAGGGTCACAAAAGAACACCCTTGAGATCACTCTCTTAATGAGAGCTTCTCACCCAAGGTTGTCAAACTTCTTCCACCCCAAGACTATCCTACTCTCCCAAGAGTAGAAGGCCTTGGATACTCCCAATACAAGAAAATGCATAAAAGAAATGAAGGGGAAAATCACATATTCTTTCACAAAGTAAAATACAAATAAACAACTCTTTCATACAAGCATTTCTTCAAACATACATATGCAACATAAACAAAAAAGAGAGTAAGAACCAACCTTAATCTACCCAAAGGTTTTGCTAGATCTAGTTGGGGATGAGCAGCCCAAATCCACACAACCTTTTCACCAACACTTAGCCAAAATTCTCCTACAACTATTCTTCTCAAAATTGCATAATCTCCAACAATGGAGAGTGGGTGATTAACTCACTAAGTCCCTAATCCTTGCCTAAGAAGACCTGTCTCACTCTTCCCAACCCCTTGGATAGAGTAAGAGTTCCCATTGGTTGGTCTTCCCAACCTCTTACATGTTGCTAAAACTGGAAAGAGAAAAGGTAAGAGAGGATGGGGAAGAGAGTCTGACATCAAAAAGGAAGGTTGTCTATCCTAGGAGGAACCTTCTAAGTTGAATTTTTGCTCACCTTGGAAAAACCACTTTTTTGAGGTGACTAAATAGTCACATGGGAGTAGTCACATGCTTAAAAATACCCCTAACCCATAGGTATACCCTTTGAACCTTTGGAAAATCCCTAAAACTAACCCTAGGAGTCCATTTGACCCCTTAGAAACCCAACTGAAGTTAACCTACGGGTCAAACCTAAGTTGACCACTCCCAAGACTCCCTACCCAAGGCAAATTTGGGACCACACTCAAATGTTTGGAATGGGCTTTGGTAGAAACAAACTCCCTCCAAGAGACAAGTCAAAATCAATTATACTAATCAACACATGTGTCAAGTGACACAATAAAATACATTACAAAATTACACATGGAATTTGTCTCTTGTTGGATTTACACAAGTTAATAAATTCAATTCAACACAAATGCAACATTTACTTTCACAAATAAAATATGATACAAACGGGGTGTTGTCTCTCCAAATAGACAACCCTTGGCTTTACAAACGTACATAGGTCTAGGTTTGGTTCTCCATAATATTTCCATGGTCACATGGATAATTTTCCTGCGCATCTCAATTTACACATTAGTAATTCCAAATAACCACATATATTATTAAATACATGAATTTGAATACACATCAAACACTCATACAATTGACAGTAATAAATCAATATCTCATATATCCCAATTAATCCACATAGGCAATTATCATAATCTTCATAATTGATCCATGCATCCTATTTCTATCATCATAATAAAGTCCTGCAAATCCAATAATGACATACATCATCTCAAAGTAATTCTATTCTAGCATCATATAAAGTTTCATATCCCTAATGCATAAAAATGAAGCATCAATATACATCAATGTTATCCAAATCATGGAGTCATATAAGTTCAAAATCCATAATGCAATAAAATAAAGCATCCATAATAGTCTCAACATGAAAATAACAACAATGCTAGGATGAGTTGGGGTAGGGCCTCACACAAATCAACCAAATGACAGGGTCCAATCAAACAAATCAAGGTCTTGCCATTACTTAAGCAAAAGAGAATACAGAAATTTAAACTTGAATAGGCAATAACTGGTAGAGACAATATTTTTCCATATTGATTTAAACATTAAAAGTCGATCAAGTTTTCTAAATGATCTAAGTTTGATTGCAGTTATCTATCTCATCTAGGTACAGGTCGTTCTTGGTTTTCTAACTCACTAAGTTTGTTTGCATCAAAACATAACATAAATACATCGTTACGAGTTTTTAAACCAAGTTCACATGAATATAATTAAATAAAAATTAACCATCTAAATATAATATTTAATCTTCAAATAAAACATCATTGTCATACTGGTTCGAAAATAATTTCTCCAAGTTCATCTTTCTAGAAACAAGTTACACTTTTCCGATTAAGGAAATATACATATAAGGAACCCAAATAAAGATAATCCATTCCCAACTTAACAAATTATTTCCTTACACACATATAGAAAAATAACAAAATTAAATATTAATTACTATATATTTATTAATCCGTGATTAATAAAATATAAATAATTAATAATTAATAATGAAATTAACAAATTAAGTATTAATTTATATATATATATATATATTTATTTATATATAAATTATCACGATTAACATATATTTAAAATATACATTAATAATAATTAATAATTAATGTCTTGTCTCTAGGCTTGGATATGGCTATATCCCTGGGAATTAAGGATCTTGTAATAGAAGGGGATTTGATGGTGATCATACAAAGTGTTATGAAGAAGAAATCTAATTGTTGGCAATTACAATATGTTCTAGATCATATTTTACAACAGTTAGAGTTTTTTGATTCCTTCTTGATTCCTCATTGTTACAAAGAAATAAATAGAATTGCGCATTTCTTGGCAAATTTAGCTATAGACAGTAATGCCAATTTGCGTAATGTATGCATGGAAGAGATTCCTACTTTGGTTTTGAAATATCTACACTAAGACTTGGGGTTCCTCCTTTTATATGGTCATTTTGAAATTTTCCTGCCCTTCTTCCTTTGGAGGCAGTCATGTTTGTTGGATATGCTTAGGTGGCAAGTATGCTTTGTAGGTGAGAAATTCTTTTTATTTATAAAGTATGGTTACGATCTAGCATAGCTAGCAAGGGTGGCGGCCTGTTAGCATTCATGTTTGGGCATGGTCTTTTCAGTTTGTTTTTGCACGTATGCATTATGTGCTTTAATTTCTTTGTGTTGTACGGAGGGATTGCTTATTTGTAGCAATCTGTCACAGTACTAGTGTTGTGATCATGTTTGGGTAAGTATTTCTTTAAGTTCCATCGGATGGGATTTAATGTATTTCTTTTTTGTAGCCACCATCATGAGAATTTTTTGGATATTATTATTTCATTTATGTTGTTATCTCTCATGATTTTTAATGTTTCTCATTGCCTTCACTTGTAATCATGAAGTGGTGTGGGTCTTCTTGCTCACATTTTTGGTGGTTGTTGTCTTTAAAAGCTGATATCATTTCTAAATCCTACAGTAGGCTTTGTCTCATTCTTTCTGGGATATACATATGTAGAGTGCCTCTACTCTTTCATGATATAGGGTTATTGTTGAATGCCATTTTGAGGCATCCAATGAGGGTTCAGGCAATAGTTCTGAGATGCTTGGAAAAGTGTTTCATTTGTTTTCTCCTCAAGTGGATTTTGAGGTACGTAGGTTGGTGGGAAGTCTTTGGTTGTAGTCTAGTTCTAATTTTTCTGGCTCTGAGATTTTGTCTTGATTTCTTACTATTTGCCATGACATTTTGCTTGATGAGGGTTTACTCCAACTCTTGGTTTCTACGTTTATTCCTCCCTTGATATGCACTTGGGAGCTTGTTAGGTCTACACTGGATAGCTATCACTTTGAGTTGGGTTCTTTTTATTATGGGGGCTTTCTTCCTTGGTCTGATCTTTTGGACAATGGGAGGTGTGGGGAATTATTGTTTGAATTGAGAATGGGTTTAATATGTAATAGATTGAGGGATACTTTGAGATCATTTGAAATCTTACTAGATTGGGTTCCTTCTCAGTTTTTGGATAAGGCATTGGTTGTGCTTATGGGTTTACACTCACTGCTCTCTTTTGGCTTTTTGGCTTCAACACCTCCACGACTAGAATTCCCCTTGCAAATTGTCCCTCTTTTGAGAGAGGACAGGGAACCTCCTGAGGAGAGCTCAAGCTCTTAGTTTCTGACATAATTACTTTATGCAGGTATCTTTTGGTTAATATATATTTGATGCAGGTTTTTAATTGATGAACTGGTCAAATTTTGCAAGTGTGAGAGGCTTTGATGCGGCCTGGTTATTTACTATGAGTTTTCTTCTACAGATCGATTTTATGGTTGCATGCCCTATTGAGGTTGTGTGGTTCTCTCTCATTTTTTGGTTGACATCTAGACATTTCATATTTATATCTATAAAGCTATATAATGGGTGGGCATTTACAAACTGATTATGTAATTGGGACATTCGGGTTATTTAAGTTTTTTGCATTTTTGGGCCACAACCATAGGTTTTCTTGCGGGTTCTTTCCTACCGGTATTCCCTTTGAACCCATTGTAAACAAAAAGACTTTTCAATATTAATAAAATATAGTTTAGTGGCATTAGATGTGTTCATGATGTGTTGATATGTTGCTAGATATTGCCCTGAGATATTTCTCTCATGTTTTAGAGGTCTAAAAGTTGTGTGGTACCCTTGCCCTAATCAGATTCTAATCTTGGTTTGACTTTGGTTAGCTATCATGTAATCATGTTATAGTCAGATGTTTCAATTAATGTGCATACTTGTTATTGTGGTTGTCACATCAATTCGTATGTAAGTTTATTATTCTCCTGAAATGTGCTATTAATCTCGGGCTAACACTCTTATTATTTATATATATTTATATACATGTGTGATTCATGGCTACAAGAGATTGCAGGTACAGTACCGCATGGGTGCGAGGTTTGACTCCATCTAGGTTCACAGGTTTGAGTGCTCCTCATTAACCCTTAGAAATTGGATTAAGTGGTTGGGAGACCCTCATTTGACCCTAGTCTTACTCAAGAGAGCGTCGTCAGTCATCTTTCAGTATTCCTTTGGTTGGGTATGTAGGTCATCTGTTTGGTTGGCTATGTTGGATTGTATGTTTTGTGTGTGTGGTTAAATTGAGTAATTAATCCTTTTTATTTTTATTAAATTTTAATTAATATATTTTATTTTATTTTTTTGATAAAAGTGGAAACATATCAACAATATAGAGAAAAATAAGAAAATGAGAACACAAAATTATTACGTTACATCAATTACAACCATACTGCCATGTCAAACAACTTCACATTTGCAACATTAACAACTTTTAACAAAGCTATCATACCTCCTACCTTATAAAATTTGTGAACATCATTAGTATAGTTTTCTTTTTTTGTTGTGTATATATTTTCTTGGATATTTTTGTTGATGAAATAATGTTCATAGGAGGAGAATGATTGTTGATAGTGCACCCTTTGTCTTTGATGTCAAAGGGGGAGAGATTTTAGGTTTAATATTTTTTGGAGAAGTTTCAATTTTTTGTTGGCATAGTGTTACCATCAATGACAAAAGGGGAGATTGTTGAAAATATGCCTTCATTTTGTCATTGATGTTAGCTCTCAAGTTTGGAAGTAGTTTGATGGTATTAAGTATAGTCCAATTAAGCACAGTTTATGTATATATTTGTCAAATATCATCTAGATGATCATAATCTATCTGAAGATGTTCAAAAGGTTAAATAAGGTTATCATGATGTGTTTCTAGAATATATGAAGATTGTTTTTGGTATGGTCAGTATCAAAGATATATTTAGATGATTAAATATAGAGGTTGTACAGGTTTAGTTTGATGCAGAGGAATGAATTGAATTCCTCATCTTGTTGGTATACAAAGAATGATACATATTCACTTATCTTAATTTTGGTTTAGATTAAGGATTAGTGTGTGATGACCTATCCCTTGAAGATGTTTTTGTCTATGCAATTGTGTGTGGAATATGTATCCTCTTTTTAGATGATGGAGTTGATGATGTGAATGTATCTACACATTTTTGTGTATTTTTCATTGGTGGAATCGATTGTTTTGGAGCCAATGGCAAAATACATGTTACATCTTTACCAGACCAACTTTATGAAAAATACTATTGATCTAGATGGTACAAATAAGTGAGAATTGTTGGGTAAATGTGTGTGTGATATAGCCCTGAGTTGGAAGAATAAGTGATGTGAATATGATACAAAGCTAAGGCAACATAGAGATTCAAAAGTTCTTAAGAGAAGTCATATGAGTGTTTAAAATGAATTATCTACATTTTGATAGATTCTTTTTCTTCATACAATTCAAAATATTTCTCATGTTGTATTTGGACAGTTGTTCATATCTTGCCTTAAAGAACTGGTTTTCAGTTGTGCAAGTCTTCTTTTGTATCTTTCCTAAGGTTGTGCACCTTAGTTTGCAAGTCCAGAGAAATGAACTCTTTGGCCAATGGCCCTAAACATTGTAATTAGTTAATACATATTGTGAGTTTGATTCTCAATGTGGTTTTTCCTGATTTGGGGTTTCCACGTAAAATCTTGGTGTTCTTGTGTGGATGCATTTACTAGTTTTTTAATTTGCATTATAGCACACTGGTTTGAGTGGATGTTGTGTTTCAAGTAGTTTGATTCTCAGGATCTGGTAGTGTTCAACACTTAGGTCCACCCCATCGTACTCATGGTGATAGTCACATGCCCTAACCAGTTATACAAGAATACGAGGGAAAGTAGAAGGCTATAAAAATTCTAATGCTAGTAATGGAGCATGTAATTAACATTAACATCTTAACCAACAAGAATCATAATGCAACATCAAGATAGGAGTAGAAAGAGGCACAATCTCAATGCAATCCAAATCACATACATGATAATAAATTACTCAATAAATAGGATCAACATACATCATCAAGTATAAACAAATCATCCACCAATTACCAAAGAGACAATAAGGCCGAATAGCCAACATATAAGACAATCACATGAATACATAAAGGAGCACTACCAACATGGAAGGCATATAATATTTTGGGTGTCACTCATATCTACAAGGCTGGGCACATAGAGAACAAGAGTGAGGAGTTTCATCACATAGCTCAAAGGGATTACTCACACAGAACTGAGAATTCTCTCATACAGATGAGAATGACGATCCTACAAGAATTGACGTCATATGTGAAAGCATACCACTCTAGATAAGATCCAATGCCTACATGTGTAGGAATGGCTTCTAAAAGTCCTTTACCCTTGTACTAGTGCTCAAGGTAAGTTTGAGGCACAATTATCTTAATTGATGTTTCCATTTGATTACTGAAATGCCCAATGAGTTACCTTGGTAGCCTCTTTGTTTCCTGGCCCCCATTAAACACTACTCCATCATTGGTACTATTACCTACCCTAGACTCAATGAAATTCAAAACATCAAACCAATAACAAAAGTATAAATCTATAAAATCAAGTTCTTACATCAATTTGAGCCCAAAATCATTAAATACACTTAGTTACAAAATACCATTCTATACATACACATGGAATACTCAATTGGCCTCAATACCAAGAGAACATATCCAATTGGATTCCAATTCAATACCATCATCCTGCATCTAGATATCACAATAGAACTATCAAAATTCACTCTTCAACAAAGGCCAGCCAATTTAGACCAAAAATGAGTCATGGAGGCCATCCAACCTCAATGAAAAGATGAAAGAAACTTGAGAACAAGTGTGTAGGTTTGTCCAATAAATGTGAAGATTTGTGTAACAAATGTGTAGTTTTTTTTATAACAAATGCACATTTCTATGCAACAAATGTGTATATCTATGCAACAAATTCATAAATTTTTGCAATAAATGCACAAATATAGGCAACAAATATGTAGGTTTGCACTAACAAACCTCCAAAAGTTGACACACTTAAAGTGCTAAAAAATTCAACATGCTCAAATAAAAATTTAAGAAAACCCATTGGTCTCTAACTACACAACACAACAAAAATGCATTCAAAATGCCATTCACCAACCTAAAAAAATTTGACAACATATTTCCATACAAACCAATGTTTTCCAAGTTTCAAACATACAACTCGTATAATCAATCAAATATTCACATACAAATTGGGGAATGTTTTAAAACCTTCAACTAATCATTTAAAACAAGATAGAATACATTTCATTGAGAAACAAAGGAGAATTTTAAAATGTGATTCTCACATATCAAAAGAGGAGGAATAAATCAGACTGCCAATAGAGTTCATTGAGACAATTCTTTTGAGCATCTACCAACAAAAATCTAGCCAAACAATCTCCCCAAATCAACAATTCAACTTCAAGGTATAGGGTTTAAGAGCTCCAAAATGGGAAATAACAATTGTGTTCAAAATGAAGAAACTTGTTTTTTGAGTGAGGGATTAAAAAAATATAAAATCTAATTAAACCCAATTATCAAATAAACCCCAAAATGACCTTATAATTATATCATTCAATTCTTATCAATTTGAATACATGTAAGATATATTTTACAATTGGATACTAAATCACCCTAGCAACATTAAAATACCATTAATATAAGCACATAAAGTGATGACAATTCACATATGGCTAACTATGCATAAACAATATTAATGGGTCTTACACGTATATGTATTAGCATAACCGATCATTACCAAATTTGTAACCAAAGGTGTAAACACATGCAATCAGGAAAATTGTCTAAATTAGGAATGATGGCTAGGGATGGTTAACATGAATGGCCGTTGTGTTATCTCTTGTAACCATGGTTGGGGATATGGGCATGATTAGAATTGTGGGGCTAGGTAGAATTGAAGCCTTGTACTTGAATCCATGCCACAACAAACACCTATGCATATACATATACATATACATATACATATACAAACATATGTATGTATGTATGTATGTATGTACATACATACATACATACATCCATATATGTGTGTGTGTGTGTGTGTAGCGTCATAAATTGTACACCCTTTATTTGGGTGGTACAATTTCATGCTTAGGTTAGCAACTGCCTTAGTGTGCTGCATCTTGCATTTTAATTCCTCTTTAAGCATTTAATTAATTAATTTAATTAAATCAAAAGTCCTCTTTCATCCCTCTACACATCATAAAATTGGGCCCTTAATCCTAAGTGTGGCCCTTTTTATTTTATTCTTTCAATTAATTAATTCATAAAAAGCCCTCAATATGTCCTATTTTGACCTTCAAGGCCCAATTTCGCATATCTAAACACCTTGAATCATCGCATCCACCTGGGGTTGAATTTATAATCATGATACCTTGCATCCTTAAAAATTTGGAAAAAAATTGATTAGACCATGGTGATTCACCATAGTCCCAACTTTTTCTCCCCGAATTTTGGGATCATGTTTTGGTGGTATTATAATATTTAAATCTGACTCGATGCAAAATTATATCATTTCTAGGTCGGCCTATGATAAAAAATAAAGTTAGGGTTTCATACATATAGACTTTCCTTTCCTCATTTGAAGGATCCATCTATAAGAAATTAAAGGAGCCTCTTATGAAGTGAAAGTACAGGTTATGTAGAGTCTTCAACCAGAAAATCAAGCATCTATCAAGTCTTCATCAACCATTTTTATCATTAATTGAAGCTTTCAAGATATTGAAGAATAATAGGAGATCACCGATTATTGATTGGCTTGTACCTCTCCCTTAGGGTTCGGTATGGTTTCATGTCTCTATGTGAGTTTCATAACACTTCTTCTTATATTTATATTCATGCTTTAGATCCATTATTTCATTTGTGATTTGAATAATTTATATTCAATTTACATTCATTTAGTTTTTATACTCAAAGCATAAGGTAGAACTCTAATTTTGCACTCTAGCTCATTAGGATCTTACAAGCACACAAGATTATAGGGCACACACACTTTTCATATTTACATTGGCTATTTGTGGAGGTGGAAATCACAAAAACAAGGTGCTTGACTAAAGAAAAACCCTATATAGCCACCCATACACCATTTTCTAGCTTGCAGGATTCCAACAGAGCTATAGAGTTTTAGGAAGATAGAACTTACATGCATAGTCTTATATCTAGAAATAGGCCCTATATTATTGGGACTAGGGCACCCAACACCCTTGTCTAGGACCAAGGCACCCAACGCCATAGTCCTCTATATTTTTGTGCAACTTTTGGCAGTTTTGCAAATAAGAACCTCAATTTGCAAATTCCAAAGGTGCAGGTTAGCTCTGCAATTGGTACCAAGGCACCCAATGCCCTGATCAAGCTTAGTCAGGCTCAAATTGTAGTGATAGGTGCACATCATAATATTCTCCTCAATTCTGTACTCCATGTCTCTGTTTCTATTTTGTATTTCTTTGTTATTGCAATTTACGTAGTCATTTTCATTCATTTCAATAGCCTAGTTTCTCATTACTTTGCATTTCGCCCATTTCCCTTTCATAGCAGCAAAGGAATAGGAACCCTAAAAGTATTCCTTGCAATGTGTGGAGGAAAGTGGGGTTAGGTCCTAAACCACTCTTTCCCATTTTTTGCCATCATAGTATATATGTATGCATATACATACATGCATACATACATACATACATACATATATATATACATATATATGTACACACACACACACACACACATATATATATGTATGTATGTATGTATGTACATATATGTACGTATATATGTATATACATACATATATATAGATAGATAGATAGATAGATAGATAGATAGATATGCACACACACACACACACACACACACACACATATATATATATGCATACATAAATATATATGTATATACATATGTATATACATGTATATATGTATATGTATATAAATATCTATATATACATATTGTTGGCATTATAACAGACAAGGAGAGATTGTTGGCATTTCAATAAGGATATTGAGAAGGTTTTTGATGATTATGGATATAATTGATCAAGGATGTTTACTGTCTTAATATTATTATTTTGTCATTGATGTCAAGAAATTGATTTTCTAATTCAGTATGATGTTGCCATATCTTAAGAAGTATGATTTGATGAGTATAAAGATGTCGGTAAAAGACACAGACATAATGTGATGAATAAAGGGAGGAATAAGTTATTCAATGGGCAACTATTACCAAGTTAGACAATGATGAGATCATGATGTTTAGATTGTTTTGATATCCTACATATGCTATTAATTGTAAGGTTAATACTATACTATGTTACCGAGCAAAGAACCTAGTCGGTAAACCCTAAGGTTATTGCTATCGGTTAATGAAGGCAGAATGTCTACCGAGTGAAGTTTAGTATTTACCGAGTTGCAACCGAGTAGTAACAAAATGCATTGAATGAATAAAAGAATTATTTAATGAAGGAAGCTAATGAGCTGGAACTAATTAAATGATTGGTATGTCATGCATGAAGTTTGTTAAAGAATCTATGGTAAAGGAAAATTGGCAGGAAGATCTACAACTCAGATTGAACCACAATACCCTAGCACAAGCTCCAAGAAATGTATGCAATACCCTAGCACAAGTTCCAAGAAATGTATGCAAGTTCCAAGGTGGGGTAAAATGTTTTTTAGATCGAAGGATACATTGAACCTAGTCAAGATTGAAGATTTGATGGCTATGATTGATCATGGGAAATGTGATCAAGGAGATTAAGCGGTTGGCAAATTGTTTATAAATAAGGAACTGTTGATAAACAATGCTTGTGGGTAAGTGTATGCATAGGGATGCTACATAGTGATTACCAAGCATAGAAGCTTGAAGACCTGTTTGAATAATAGAGTATAGAGCCTAGTAGATGGACAAGATAAGTCCTATTTTATTGAGCAAATAAGAATCTGCTTTAGCATTTTAGATGTGAAGCTGCAGATAGATTTTTATTACTATTATTTTGTGAAGTAACATAAAATCTCTTAACCGAGTGGACTTAATAGTCTTATTTGTAAAACCCTCTAGCAAGGTGACATTCTGATTGAGTGTTTGAAATCCTTTAACAATGTCACTTCTAACAAGGTGAAGATCCTAACAGATCAGAGGGAAATCCCTTAACCGGGTCACATCTAGCAATGTGTTTGTAATCTTTAACAGGATTTGCTTTTAACCGAGCATACTCTAGAAGAGTATATTTCTTAGTGGGTCCAAAATCCCATAGTGGTTTTTCCCTATTTGGGTTTCCATGTTAAATTTGGTGTTATGAGTTTTATGATATTTATATGCTTTTGAGTTTGCATGTTTAGCAGTTTTGGTTATATTACTGAAGTATATGTTACCGAGGTTGAATCTGTTATTTTTATGGAAGATTAAGGTTGTATGATTCACCCCCCCCCCCCCCCTCTCATCTTATTAGCTTGGCATCTAAAATTAACATTAAGTATCAGAACTATCAATTGGTATCAGAGCTTTGGACTCCAGAAGGAAAAGTTTAAAGGTACTTGAGGCAAATATCCAAAGATGTATAAAAGAGGGATGCACCAAAGCTGAACCTATCAGGAGTTGGAGAATATGTTTTATATTATCTGGAGAATGATTTCATTGCACCGAGCACCTATCCATTGACAATGGAAGAGATAAAAGCAAAGCAAGAACATATCCAAGCAATGATTGAAATAACATCTGCATCGACTGACTCAGAGTTTAATGATCTAGAAGGTTGCAATGATGCAAAGGCAATGTGGGACAAGCTCATATCTGTGTATGGCGGTGATGAACATGTTCAAAGAGCAAAAGTGGATAGTCTAAGAGGACACCTTGAATCTATGAGGATGAATGAAGGTGAGAATATAACCCAGTACAATACAAGACTAAAGGAGATTGTCAATCAAATCAAAGGAGTAGGTGGAACTATTGAAGAAAAGGATATAACAAGTAAGTTGTTAAGAACCCTTCTACCAGCTTATGCAATCTGAGTCTCTGCAATCAATGAATTAAGGTCTGTACCCAATATGCCAGTTTCTTTAGATGCTACTATTGATAAGCTACATGCATTTGAGTTAAGTAACTTTGATAACAGTGGGTCATCGGTAAATAAAGTTGAATCTACATTTAGTTCTTTTCATATTGGTGAATCTGATGATTACAATGATAGAATGAGTAAGTACACTAAAGGGGATCACAATGGAGCAAGTGAAAGATTTTGCAAGAACATGGAAGAAGTACACAAACTATATGAGGAAATCAGAAAGCAAGAAGAGTTTGAAGCACTATTAGCTAGAAGGTTACCGAGAGGCAAAGGTAAGTATAAAGGAAAACTACCTTTGAAATGTTTCAATTGTGATAAGATCAGACATATGGCTTCTAATTGTTCTAGCAAAGAATCTACTGAAAAGAGAGATTATCGAGATGATAGACAGAAAGATAATCATTACAGAGGACACTGAGACTTCAGAAGAAGAGATAGAAAGTCATGCTTAATAGCTGATGAGGAATCTAATGATGATAAATTAGATGAAACTAATACAGAGAAAGTAGTTTATGTGGCTATCAAAGATGGATCAGATGAAGAAAGGTATGGAGAAAAAGTCCTAATATCTCACATAAATACTAATGATTCTTGGATCATAGATAGTGGATACTCACATCATATGACATGTGATAAACACAAGTTTGTTATATTAGAAGATTATGATGGAGGCTATGTAATATTTGGTAATGATGCACCATGTTCGGTAAAAGGTAAAGGATCTATAACACTTCTTGACAATGCAAGATGCAATGATGTTTATTGGGTTGAAGGTTTGAAATACAATTTGTTAAGTGTAGCACAACTAAACAATACAGGTTACCGAATAGAATTTCAGAAAGGAATTGTCAAAGTTCATGACAAGCATAGAAAGTTAGCTGCTACCTGGACAGAAACAAAAGGTAACACATTTCACCTTGACTCAACCCAGAACAAGTGTCTATATGCAAAGATAGATGATACCTAGTTATGGCATAAAAGGTTTTGTCATGTAAATTTTGATAATCTGATCAAAATAAGCAAGAAGCACCGAGTAAGAGGTCTACCGAGTCTTGAGAAACCTGAGAATGCTATGTGTCGAGGATGCCAGATGGGTAAAATGACAAGATCAAGCTTTACAAGTAAGTCCTACACTTCTAAGGGAATTTTAGATCTTGTGCACACTGATCTTTGTGGTCCTATGAAAGTTCAAAGTTATTATGGTGATAAATATTTCATATTATTTGTGGATGATTACTCAAGGATGATGTCAGTAATGTTTTTAAAAGAAAAATCAGAAGCTTTTCAAATGTTTAAATTGTACAAGGCAAGAGTTGAAAATGAAACAGGAAGACAACTGAAATGTCTTAGATTAGATAGAGGAGGAGAGTTCACATCTAATGAGTTCAACTTATTCTACAATGATCATGGTATAAAAAGACAAGTCTCTGCACCGAAAAACTCCACAGCAAAATGGGATAGCTAAGAGGAGAAACATATCTATTGTGGTTGTGCCAGAACCCTAATAATTGAAAAGAAAGTGCCACAAACATTTTGGAGAGAAGCAATAAGCACAACAGTTTACACCCTAAACCGAGAACAACTGAAGAAAGGAACTTTGAAGACACCATATGAAATCTAGTATGACAAGAAACCTAATGTAAGTTACTTCAAAATCTTTGGAAGTAGATGCTATGTACACAAAGATGATAGAAATGGCAAGTTTGATCAGAAAAGTGAAGAAGGAACATTTCTAGGTTATTCTTCTAGAAGCAAAGCATTTAAATGTCTGATCAAATCATCTAACAAAATAGTAGAAAGTGCAAGTGTGAAAATTGATGAATTTGCAGAAAGAAATGATGAAGGAAACTCCAAAGAACCAAAGATTATGATGAATTTGTCTATGTTCAATTGACAAGTCTTACCGAGAGAACTGCAGAAGGAAATGAAGATAATGTCCAGTTACCGAGTGATGAAGAAGATCATACAAAGTCTATCGAGCTTGTATTAGCCAAGTATGTCAGAAGACATCATGCATCAAGTCAAATTATAGGAGATAAGGATGATCCAGTGATGACAAGGAATAAACTGAGATAGAACACATGTCTTATATCTGAATTTGAACCAAGAATAGTGAAAGAGACATTCAACAGTGAAGATTGGATAAATGCTATGATAGAAGAGATTGATCAAATCAAGAAGAATGACACATGGACACTGGTCCCAAGACTGAAGGACAAAAATGTAATCAGTACAAAATGGATTTTCAAAAACAAGCTGAAGGATTTGTTGAAGAAGAAGTTTTTATTGAACAACCTGAAGGATTTGTTGAAGACAAGAATAAAGATCAGGTATGTAAATTGAACAAAGCTTTATATGGTCCGAAACAAGCACCTAGAGCATGGTATGAAAGATTGCACTCTTATTTAATCAAGATTGGTTTTATAAGAACAAGTGAAAACAACAATATGTACATGAAAAATGATGAAAATGGAATACTGATCTCAGCCATATTTGTTGATGATATTATATTTTGTGGAAATGACTCTCTATGCAAGAACTTTGGAAATGAAATGAGCAAAGAATTTGAGATGTCATTAATTGGTGAGATAAAGTATTTTATAGGTTTACAAATACTGCAAATAAAAGATGAGATTTTCATTACTCAATCCAAGTACATAAAGGAAATCTTGAAGAAATTTGGAATGGAGGATTCAAAACCAGTAAGTACTCCTATGACTACCAACTATAAATTATCAAAGAATGATGAATCTGCATCTATTGATGAGACACTTTACCAATCCATAATTGGAAAGCTACAATATGTTGTTCACAGTAGGCTAGATATAGCACATGCAGTAGGTATAGTTGCAAGATTCTCTGCAGATCCTAAGGAAACACACATGACAGCAATCAAGAGAATTTTTAGATACTTGAAAGGCACTGAGGATTATGGCGTAGTATATCAAAAAGGAAATGATTTTGATTTAAAATTTTATACTGATGCTGATTGGGCAGGCAACATTGATGATAGAAAAAGCACAAGTGGAGGAGCTTTCTTTTTAGGAGAAAGACTAGTGAGTTGGCTTAGCAAGAAACAAGGATGTGTTTCATAGTCAACAGCAGAAGCTGAATATGTTGCTGCAGCATTGAATTATACCAATATAGCATGGATCAAACAACTATTGGAAGGTATAAATGAGAAAGTTACCGAGCCAGTAACTATATTTTGTGATAATATTAGTGCCATTAACATTTCAAATAATCCTATTATGCACTCTAAGACAAAGCACATCTCTATCAAATATCATTATCTTAGAGAAGAAGTTCAAGAGAAGAAATTGGTGTTGGAGTATGTTAGCACAAAGGAACAAATAGCAGATATCTTTACCAAGCCACTACCAAGGGACACTTTTGAGTATCTCAGAAGTAAGTTAGGGGTCCTACCCCTATCTTCCATTCACTGACCGAGTTCGGTGAACGCATCAATTTGATGACTCTATAGAATATCTTTTAGGAGTTGATGCTGATTTACACACTTTAGGATGTTTTCTAAAGGTGTACAAGAAAGAATACAGGGAACAGGAATTGAAGACAAAATGCTCTGACTGAGACTAAGTTGACACATAACAATAGGAAATCACTTCATACAGGAAGAAATTATGTTTTAGTTCTGTACTTTTTGGCATTGTTGTCAAAGGGGGAGAAGACTAAAGAAAAGAGACTAATGTATAGGTGAGAAGACTGATGATAGGGGGAGAGCATTTCAGCATTTCAGTATATCACAGCAATCTGAATTAGTTAGGTCAAATCAATTGGTTTTGCCATTAATGCCAAAGGGGGAGATTGTTGGCATTTCAATAAGGATATTGAGAAGGTTGTTGATGATTATGGATATAACTGATCAAGGATGTTTACTGTCTTAATATTATTATTTTGTCATTGATGTCAAGAAATTGATTTTCTAATTCAGTATGACGTTGCCATATCTTAAGAAGTATGATTTGATGAGTATAAAGATGTCGGTAAAAGACACAAACATAATGTGATGAATAAGGGGAGGAATAAGTTATTTAATGGGCAACTATTACCAAGTTAGACAATGATGAGATCATGATGTTTAGATTGTTTTGATATCCTACATATGTTGTTAATTGTAAGGTTAATACTATACTATGTTACTGAGCAAAGAACCTAGTCAGTAAACCCTAAGGTTATCGCTATCGGTTAATGAAGGTAGAATGTCTACCAAGTGAAGTTTAGTATTTATCGAGTTGCAACCGAGTAGTAACAGAATGTATTGAATGAATAAAAGCATTATTTAATGAAGGAAGCTGATGAGCTGGAACTAATTAAATGATTGGAATGTCATACATGAAGTTTGTTAAAGAATCTATGGTAAAGGAAAATTGGCAGGAAGATCTATAGCTCAGATTGAACTGCAATACCCTAGCACAAGTTCCAAGAAATGTATGCAAGTTCCAAGGCAGGGTAAAACATTTTTCAGATTGAAGGATACATTGAACCTAGTCAAGATTGAATATTTGACGGCTATGATTGATCATGGGAAATGTGATCAAGGAGATTAAGCGGTTGGCAAATTGTTTATAAATAAGGAACTATTGATAAACAATGCATGCGGGAAAGTGTATGCACAGGGATGCTACATAGTGATTACCAAGTACAGAAGCTTGAAGACCTATTTGAATAACAGAGTATAGAGCCCAGCAGATGGACAAGATAAGTCCTATTGTATTGAGCAAATAAGAATCTACTTTAGCATTTTAGATGTGAAGTTGCAGATAGATTTTTATTACTGTTATTTTGTGAAGTAACAGAAAATCTCTTAACCGAGTGGATTTAACAGTCTTATTTGTAAAACCCTCCAGCAAGGTGACATTCTGATTGAGTGTTTGAAATCCTTTAACAAGGTCACTTCTAACAAGGTGAAGATCCTAACAAATCTGAGGGAAATCCCTTAACCAAGTCACATCTAGCAATGTGTTTGTAATCTCTAACAAGATTTTCTTTTAACCGAGCATACTCTAGAAGATTATATTTCTTAGTGGGTCCAAAATCCCATAGTGGTTTTTCCCTATTTGGGTTTCCATGTTAAATTTGGTGTTATGAGTTTTATGATGTTTATATGCTTTTGAGTTTGCATGTTTAGCATTTTTGGTTATATTACTGAAGTATATGTTACCAAGGTTGAATCTGTTGTTTTTATGGAAGATTAAGGTTGTATGATTCAACCCCCCCTCTCATCTTATTAGCTTGGAATCTAAACTTAACATTAAGTATCAGAACTATCACATATGTATATGTATATATATATATGTGTGTGTGTGTGTGTGTATGTATATATATATATATATATGTATATATACATATACATATGTATATGCATACACACACACACATATATATATATACTTTTGTATGTATATACATATATATATGTATGTATATATGTATGTATATGTATGTGTGTGTATATATATATATATATATATATTCATACACACACACACATATATACATACATACACACATATGTGTGTGTACATATATATGCATATATACACACACATGTATATATATACATATATATACATATATGTATATGTATATCTATATATACATATACATATACATATACATATACATATATATATATATATATACATATATATATATATATATATATATATATATATATATCCACCTAAACTAAGTCCTCTTGTGGGTTCCCTAATGTTGCTACCTAAGTAATGCTCTAAATAATTATTAAGATTATTAAACCATATTACATTAATGATAACATTATGCAAAGTAAGAGCACATTAACATCTAATACTAGGTTCATTTTAAAACAAAAAAAGAAGTGTTGCTATGATAACCTTTAGAACATCATAAACATACATCTAATCAATTTAACATATTTATTTCTATGCATCCCAAATAATAACATAGTTTATGATAACTCAATGATGAACCACTAGTACTGAACCAGTACTGAGAGGGGGGGGGTGAATCAGTATAAACACAAATACAGTCCAAAACTGGTTTGACAACAAATACTCTAAATGACTAATAAACAAAGATACCGGTAAAACAAAGTGCAACTGGTAACATCTAGTATAGCTCAATCAGTCATGAACCGATCACTCAATAAGCTTTTCTCTTAGCTCAATACCACATTATCATTATATTCTCATCCATAAACTAGTAAAATTAACCATCAAATCTTCACAACAGTGAGTTCAATATGTTTTATAGACAGGCATAAAACATAGAACCTTCATGTGCATAACAGATAAAATAGAGCATCACAAGACAAAAGCATTACACATGACACATATTTTTCACGTGGAAACCCAACTAGGAAAAACCACGGTGGAGATGAATACCCACAAGCTGCTTTTTGAACTCTTTAGAAGTCCGCTCTGTTAGGAGCCTTGTTTAGTTAAGGACATTACAATAGGTTCTGGTAGGAACCGATCCTGTTAAGGATCACCTGGTTAAGGGATACCCGGTTAAGGGTTAAACCCGGTAGGGTCACCTTGTTAAAGGATTTTAAGAACTCAATAGATGAAAGAATCTCCTAAGCTTCTCTAGCTTCTCAGAACTCATTAGCCTTGAGTTACTTGGTTAAGGGATTTGAAACAAGCTGGTTAAGACCACCTGATTTAAGGGATTTTGAATCAAGCCAGTTAAGGCTACCCTGTTAGGGGATTTTACAACTGTTGAAGTGGTTAGAGATCAATAGGTATTACAATGATCCGTTAACAACACTTAATGCTAATGTAGATTCATTTAGGCTCCTCTTTTCCTTTTGCACATTCACTTTGCAGGTATCTCTTCTCTCCTTTGGTCTGGCAAGAATCACGTATCACTTTCCTTGGATACACACTCACAACTTTTGCCAACAACCTCAGATAGAAACCCAACATCGACCTTATAGGAAACATACAGGTCGGTAGCAAAAACCCTAAACCCTAAACTAGTTAGTTTAAGCAATTCAAATGGTTCAATCCTGACCGTTAAATAATACTGCATTAAATGCAACAATCTTGAATCGATCTCAAGACATTCTCCATTGTCCATTATCCACTGTTTGATAGGCTTTACACATTCCTAAGGTAGATAGGAATAGTCATCTTTATGCAAGATCCTTCATGCACACAGAGCTTACGTGGCAACATGATCTATCCTCCATCATACTGCTAACTCGCCCTACAAAGATCACTGATTGAAACACATAGACTTGAGGTACTCCAACCAGAAACCCCAAAGTGGAAGTTGCCTACCAACCAATAGTCATACAGTGCTTCCATGTGCCAGTTTCCATAACTACATGCTGGTTCACTTTGAACAAATATGCCACTTCACTTTGACATATAAATTGGTTCACACATATGCCGGTTCCTCTCTCTTCACTTATCACATGTGCCGGTTCACACTATGTCTCATATTGTCATCAATGACAACATACAATATCATTATGTCTTCATGCCAGTTCACATAAGGCCAACAATCTCCCCCTTTGGCATTGATGGCAATATATAAAAGATATCTTCTCTACTTCACATCTTCTCACCATTTGCTGCAGATATCTTTTCGCTTCACTCTCACTCCTTCTCCCCCTTTGACAACAATGCCAAAGTGGAGGTACAATCATCATTGTTTCATCATGCTACTCCCCCTGAGGAGTAGCATCCATAAACACACCAATCAACAAAATATTTGTCTTTTCAGTACCTGACTGATGTGGAACAATCACTTTTAGTTCACCTCCTGAAGGGGCAATACCCCTAATTCACCTCTCAAATGCACAAATGTTGTCTTTGGGAGAGGCTTGGTGATATGTCTGCTAACTACTCCTTATTGGACACATGCTCTAGTGCAATCTCTTTATTCTGAACCTTTTCCCTCAATAAATGATACTTAAGCTCAAAATGCTTGGTTCTAGAATGTAAAATCGGATTCTTTGATATATTGATAGCACTTGTGTTATCATAGAATATACTTACTGGTTTAGATAGGATCTTGAAGCCTTCTAGTACATGCTTCATCCAGATTGTCTGAGTGCAGTTCATGAAAGCTGCAACATACTCCGCTTCCACTGTAGACTGAGAGATGCAACTCTACTTTTTACTCATCCATGAGACCATTCTACCACCAAGAAAGAATGCACCACCGGTTGTGCTCTTCCGATCATCCACATTACCGACCCAATCAGCATCTGTGAATACTTTCAGATTGAAATTATTGTTGTATGGGTACCACAATCCATAGTCAATTGTTCCCTTTAGATATCTAAGAATCTACTTGACTGCACTCAAGTGAGATTCTCTTGGACTCTTCTGGAACCTTACAGTGATGCCAACTGCATGTGCAATATCCGATCTGCTATGCACTACATAATGTAACTTACCAATCATTGACCAGTATTCCTTCTCATCAACTAGTGTGGAATCATCCTCCTTTGTCAATTTGCAACTGGTCACCATTGGTGTACCATCCAGTTTGCTATCTTCCATGCCAAAAGTCTTCAACACCTCTTTGACATATTTGGACTGAGTGATGAAGATTCCATCATTCATCTGCTAGATCTATAGTCCAATGAAGAACTTAATCTCCCCTATGAGTGACATCTCAAACTCTTTCTTCATTTCATTAGCAAACTCATGACTCATCTTGTCATCTCCTCCAAAGATAATATCATCAACAAAAACTTCACAAATCAGGATCTGATCTTCTTCAGACTTCAAGTAGATATTGCTATCTTCACTTGTTCTCTCAAATTCAATCTTCACAAGATGGGAATGTAGGCGCTCATACCATGCCCTAGGTACTTTCTTTAGACCATATAATGCTTTATGTAGCCTACATACCATGTCACTATCTTCAGATAGGGTAAACCCATCTGGTTGCTCAATATACACCTCCTCTTCAAGTACACCATTTAGGAATGCAGATTTTACATCCATTTGATATACCTTGAATCTCTTAAAAGCTGCATATGTAAGAAGCATATGAACTCCTTCCAATCCAGCTACAGAAGAAAAGGTTTCCCCATAGTCTTCACCTTCTTCTTGAGCATATCCTTTGCATACCAGTCTAGCTTTATTCCTAATCATTGTACCATCCTCATTCAACTTATTTCTGAACACCCATTTTGTGCCAATGACATTTTTATGCTCTGGTCTGGGTACTAAGGACCATGTACCATTTTTCTGTATCTGGTCAAGTTCTTCTTCCATTGCCTTGATCCAGTCTTCATCTTTATGAGCCTCTTTGAATGACTTAGGCTCAAATTCAGAGATCATACATGAGTTTTCTCTAATCTTTCTTCTGGTAAGGATTCCTGCATCCTTATCACCTATGATTTGCTTAGGATCATGATTCAACTTGACATATCGAGGAATGGTCTTAACTAGTTCATCTTTCTTTTCTTCTTCATCCTCATCTTCATCAGTATCAGCATTCACCGGTTCAGGAACACTGTTGCTGGTACTAGGTTGACTGACAACTGGTTCCCAGAAGGTTGCAACTGGTTCATTTACAACTTGCTCACTGCCGGTTTCCTTAGTCTTCTCAGAGGATTCATCAACTCTTACATTGATGCTTTCCATAATTCTCTGAGTCCTATTCTTGTAGCACTTGAAAGCTTTACTCTTGGTGGAATATCCTAGAAATATTCCTTCATCACATTTAGCTTCAAATTTTCCCTGATGTTCACTCCTCTTGATGTAACATTTGCTATCAAATACCTTAAAGTAGTTAACCACAGGTGTCTTACTGGTCCAATACTCATAAGGAGTTTTGTCCTTACCCTTTTTGATGAGTACCCAGTTCATAGTGTAGACTATAGTGCTCACCGCTTCTCTCCAAAAGGTGTGAGCAACCTTTCCTTGGATCAACATAGTTCTAGCTACTTCAACCATAGTCCGATTATTCCTCTCAGCTAGGCCATTCTGTTGTGGAGTTCGGGGGGCAGACAACTGTCTCTTGATGCCAAATTCTTCACAGTACTTGTTGAATTCATTGGAAGTGAATTCCCCTCCTTGATCAGTTCTGAGACACTTGATCCTTTTACCACTTTCCTTCTCCACTAATGCTCTGAAAGCTTTGAATTTCCCAAAATCTTCAGAGTTGTCTTTCAAGAATGTGACCCACATCATTCTTGAGTAGTCATTAGTGAGAATCATGAAGTACCTATCACCCTGCACACTTCTAGTTTTCATAGGACCACATAAATTAGTATGCACAAGATGAAGCAAGTTGTCAGTAGTGAAAGATTTACCTTTAAAGGTTGAGGAAGACATTTTCCCCAATTGACATTCTCTACACAAGGTATTATCTGGTTTGCTCAGCATCGACAACCCTCTAACTGCCTTGATCTTACTAGCCTTTACAATGTTATCAAAGTTCACATGGTAGAATCTCCTATGCCATATCTAGCTATCATCAATCTTAGTCATAAGACATGTACTTATATTCACCTTTAGATGAAATAGGTTACCTTTAGTCTGCATGTTGGTGGCTACCAATTTACCATCTTCACCTTTGATTCTGCAAACTCCATTCTTGAATTGCAGAGTGAGGCCACTGTCATTTAACTAGGCAACACTTAGAAGGTTGTGTCTGAGACCATCAACCCAATACACATTGTCAACACTACTCTTTCCATTCAAGGAGATGGACCCTCTACCTTTTACCATGCATGGTGCATCATTGCCAAAGCAAACCACATGACCATCATACTCTTCTAAGGATAGAAACTTTCTCTGGTCACCAGTCATATGGTGAGAACAACCACTGTCAATGATCCACTCATTGGAATCATCAAACTAGGAGATAAGAGCCTTCTTGTCTACCACATCTTCCTTTATAGCAACGAACACAATATCTTCATTCTCTTCATCTTCTGATTCCTCATCTATGACACCTTCATCAACTACCACAAAACAATTTCTTCGGTTTCCTCCTTTGAATTTCTTGAACCTTTTCGGTTTGTCCTTGTTGTCACTAATAGGATAGTTCATAGCAATATGTCCTATCTGGTTACAAGAGAAACATTTCAAAGGAAGCTTACCTTTGTATTTACCAGTCCCTTTTGAAAATCTCTTGGAAAGAAGAGCTTCAAATTCCATCAGAAACTCTTCATCCTTCATTTCTCTGTTCTGATTGGGTTCCCCACTGGTGCTAGCCTCTTTTCCTTTTCTAGATGGTATAGCAGAAGCTTTAAAAGTTGATTCTAACTTTTGAACACTACCATCAAAGCTATTCAGCTCATAGGCTGTCAACTTGGCTATGATGGAGTCCAAGGATGCCTTAGACTTGTCTATTGATCTCAACTCCTAAATAGCAGCAACCCTTATTGCATAGACTGGCAACAGGGATCTCAGGACTTTACTTACCACAATGGAATCTTCTATTTTGCCACCTGCACTCTTTATTTCTCCAACAACTATTTTGATTCTTATTCCATATTGCTGAATGGTCTCTCCTTCAACCATTTGCATGTCTTCAAACTTTCCTCTCTTCCTTAGCTTGTTTTACATGCTCATCACCACCATAGATATTTTCAAGAGCATCCCATACCTCTTTGGGATTTGCCTTGTCCTGAAAATCAATAAACTCAATGTCAGAAAGACTACTGATGAGGGCTTCCATGACTTGCCCATTTTCTTCTATCTCTCTCTTTTGGTCATTGGTGAGAGTACCAGTAGGAACAACATATACATTTTCAACATAACTCTAGTGTTGAACACCCATGCTTTTGATGAATATCTTCATCCTTTCCTTCCATATACCAAAGTTTTCCCTGTTGAACTTTGGACCTTCCCTCTTCATCATTTGGCTAGGATCTTTTCCTCAAGCGGTTAAGCTTACAACATAGAGGACCTGGAGTGCTTTGATACCAATTGATAACTCAATGATGAACCACTAGTATCGAACTGACACTGAGAGGGGGGGGTGACTTAGTACAAACACAAATATAGTCCAAAACCATTTTGACAGCAAATACTCTAAATGACTGATAAACAGAGATATCGATAAAATAGAGTGCAATCGGTAACATCTAGTATAGCTCAATCAGTCATGAACCGGTCACTCAATAAGCTTTTCTCTTAGCTCAATACCACATTATCATTATATTCTCATCCATAAACTAGTAAACTTAACCATCAAATCTTCACAATAGTGAGTTCAATATGTTTTATAGACAGGCATAAAACAAAGAACCTTCATGTGCATAACAGATAAAACAGAGCATCACAAGACAAAAGCATTACACATGACACACATATTTTTCATGTGGAAACCCAACTGGGAAAAACCACGGTGGGGATGAATACCCACAAGTTGCTTTTTGAACTCTTTAGAAGTCCACTTTGTTAGGAGCCTTGTCCGGTTAAGGACATTACAATAGGTTCTGGTAGGAACTGATCCTGTTGAGGATCACTCGGTTAAGGGATACCCGGTTAAGGGTTAAACCCGGTAGGGTCACCTTGTTAAAGGATTTTAAGAACTCAATAGCTGAAAGAATCTCCTAAGATTCTCTAGCTTCTCAGAACTCATTAGCCTTGAGTTACTTGGTTAAGGGATTTGAAACAAGCCGGTTAAGACCACCTGATTTAAGGGATTTTGAATCAAGCCAGTTAAGGCTACCCTGTTAGGGGATTTTACAATTGTTGAAGTGGTTAGAGATCAACAGGTATTACAATGATCTATTAACAACACTTAATGCTAATGCAGATCCATTTAGGCTCCTCTTTTCCTTCTGCACATTGACTTTGCAGGTATCTCTTCTCTCCTTTGGTCTGGCAAGAATCACGTATCACTTTCCTTGGATACACACTCACAAATTTTGCCAACAACCTCAGACAGAAACCCAACATCGACCTTATAGGAAACATACAGGTCGGTAGCAAAAACCCTAAACCCTAAACCAGTTAGGTTAAGCAATTCAAATGGTTTAATCTTGACCATTGAATCATACTGCATTAAATGCAACAATCTTGAATTGATCTCAAGACATTCTCCATCGTCCATTATCCACCGTTTGATAGACTTCGCACATTCCCGAGGTAGATAGGAATAGTCATCTTTATGCAAGATCCTTCATGCACACAGAGCTTACGTGGCAACACTATCTGTCCTCCATCATATTGCTAACTCACCATACAAAGATCACTGATTGAAACACATAGACTTGAGGTACTCCAACTGGAAACCCCGAAGTGGAAGCTGCCTACCAATCGGTTGTCATATAGTGCTTCCATGTGCCGGTTCCCATAACTACATGCCGGTTCACTTTGAACAAATATGTCGCTTCACTTTGGCATATAAACTGGTTCACACATATGTCGGTTCCTCTCTCTTCACTTATCACATGTGCCGGTTCACACTATGTCTCATATTGACATCAATGACAACATACAATATCGTTATGTCTTCATGCCAGTTCACATAAGGCCAACAGTTTACAATACATCATTCTCACCAATTACAATACATCATTCTCACCAAGGAGAATACATTATACAATATACATTATCAACGTTACATTACAAGGATATCAAATGTACATAACACCAACTGATGCATCATTGAAAACATCCACAACAAGAAACTAAAGGAAGAAGATACAAGATCCACCAATCCCTAATGAAGGTAAGGAACAACCACCCAATCATGTATAATTTGAAGGCCCACCCCCCATGCTAGGAGATAGACACAAGGCCCCACACCACATAGGAAAACAAGGTAGGGAAGGACAACATGGAAGAAGACACAAAGGACTACTTACACATAGAAACACTTCACAAGATTTAGCACAAAGGATCACCAAAAGAACTACTAGAGGCGTCATAAGACTAGGGTTCTAAGGTAAAATTAAAGAGGAGTGTCATTGCATAGCCTCACATGACTTACCCTGGTAGTCTGACCCTTATACAAACTCCAGAACTTGACCCCCATTGAGGACTCATGTGGAATTGAACAAATCCTTTCGTAAAGACAAGGAAGTTCGATCATGCCATCCAAGCCTTCCCAATCTCATCCCGAGTCTATATGAGAATTCTAGGCCATGAGTGGGGCACCATAATTATCTTTTTAATGTGAGAATCTACCCTTCCTCCTGAATTAATTTTATTTAGTGTTATCACTTGATTACAAAACTTTCAATGAGTTACCCTAGTATCCACTTTGGGCCTTGACCCCCATTGAGAGCTTCTCCCCCTTACTTTCACTTATACTCCCTATAAAAGTAACACATAACAAGGGAAGAATAACCATTCACAATTCAAAAATGCCAACTAGACCATCCATGTATCCAAAGTCTGAAACTAGAACAAAATCATACTGAAAACCATCTTATCCTTCCAATCATATACATGCATAAAAAGTCCTTCCATAAGAACAAAAATTGAACATCCAATAAATCAATCATAAAAAATCATGATAAATCATGGAACCAACACAAAGAAAACCCAAAAGATCCCTAAAACTGAGACAACAGAGAACAATCTCATGACAAGCCTTTGGTAATTGACTAAGAGTCAACCAAACTAACGACAAGTATGACCACAAACTAAAATATCCCTAATATAATATTAAGGACTTATTTATGATCCTATTCTTCCCTTAAAATTATATTAATGACTTATTTCAGATCTGAAAATAGATTCACAAATAAACCTACCAAATCTATAGAAAACATCAAAACTAGTCAACTAGTCTTGCACAAAGAAACACCAAATTGAATGCAAGCTTATCGAACACCATGGGAATATAATTTATGATATACAAAAAAAAAATATTAGGTCTTGAATATAATTTAGCTCAGAAAAAATGATATCTTTTATTTACAAACTCTCTACCAAACCCACAAAACTGTGATAAAATTACACTACCCAATTCACCCTAAACACCACAAACTAATTTTGTTTGAATTAAAAATTAAAATAACAACATATAAATACAATCGCAACCATAATAACAACAACATAATTCTAAAACATATTAACAATACCCAACACAACAAGAATTCCACACACTGCTTGAAAACAACACAAAGAAAAATGAAAGTGTGACGAAGAAACCTTACCTTGATTTCGATGAACAATTAAAGAAGGAAAAGAATATTAAAATTAAATATCCAACCTAAAATCCAATCCAACAGCATAAAAATATACAAGAGTACACAAACAAAACTCTTGCAATCAAAACCAAATTGATTCCAAAATTATGTTCAAATCAAATTTCAAAATCTGTAAACAATTCATTCAAGATTTCTCCTACCAATCTTCTCCAAAACCCCCAATAATTCCAGAGAGAATTCCAATCAGAAACAAGACAAAATCAGCTACAAAAAACTCTAGAAAATAACCAAAGAAATCTTCAACTCAATCTTCCAAAATCTCTTCATCAATCTCACATAAATAACAATTCGAAAACATAATTCAATCTTCCCCAAAATCCTTCTCCAAGCAAGCCAATTCCTTTCCCAAAATTTCCAGCAATAACTCCCATCAAGAATCTCTTCTAACTCAAAATAAAATAATAAAAAGACTCACAACTCCCCTTTTTAAACCAAAAGTCACAATAAAGGATATAATAAAATGGAAACCCTTCAATTCTCAATAATAATTAATTTCCCTCTCAACACAAGAAATTAAGTTAACATAAGGAATAAATAATAAAGGGGTAAATACAACATAGGAAGTATTTAAAACTTAGGAGATAAATAAACTCATGATGACATACCATGACATAAGATCACTAGTTAAAACATAAAACACATTAAAAATCTTAAATATAATCCATACGAAAAATAATTACATAAAAAAAGATAATAATCACATAACTATAGAACATAAATATTCACCACCACATAAATCACTTAAACAAGGAGACATGAAATAAATAAGGAAATCCATCACCCATTTCATACTCAGAACCACTGATGAAGGGAAATCGAATATTGCCTATGTGACAATTTGAATGGGTGAGCACATGACCAATGATAATTTTCCTAGTATGGGACAATGGTTAGGGCTAAGTCAACTTGGGACGTATCTGCTATCTCCATTACCACCATTGAGGATGTTTAGGCATTCTCAAACCTATGATGTCAAGTGGAGTCGATACTTGGTACCTACATCAAACAAAACATAAAACACCTGCACACATACACATCCATGTATACATTTGACAATTAGGATTAGTAACCATAAACATTCCTCAAATATAATCATCTAAACATATGTTAGTAAATCATAAACCATCATAGACATAAACCATCATCTAACATATAGCCATTAGTGATTATAACATAAAACTTTAACAACATCATAAGTCCTCATGAGCATAAAACATCATAACCATAAACATTATACCCTACTATTTCATTTGTATAACCTCAACATATAAAAATCACTAGAAATTCATAGTTATAACCATAATCCTAATATCACCAATCGGTCCTAAAAATATAAATTCATTATACATACACAACATTTCTATAAATCAATTTATCAGTGGCTTGCCACTTTTGCCTAGAAAAAAATAAAAATAACAAAATTCTATAAATCAATTGAGTATGCCTACCCTAATAGACAATATGCAACTAAAGTCAACATGAGACCAAAAGATCGTAGTCAAGAATGAACATAGAGTGGGTTACCCTAGAACATGGTTCATTTCTCAAAAGAGATCACAAAGAAAAAATTATTAGAAAATCCACTTGTCAACTACTCATTATAACATTGAAAGAGTATCATAATGGGCCACCTCCTAATTAGCACAATTAGGATAATTGCACATTAAACTTAAGAAATTTCATATACATATAAGCAACCAAATATAAGCAACCAAATGTTAAACTCATTGGAAGGGGATTTTAACATCACATGCATTCTCTAATGATGATGTGATATCATCCCTTTCCATCAAATTTATATTGATTCTCATTTCATTATTGCTTTATTTGCATTAAGAGTAGGTTTAGTATCATAGTACCTACCTTATCATGTGAGGGTTAGAGGGGTATTACACATTATCAAACTAAATATACTAAACTATTGCATCTAACATAAACATCCTCATTTGCACTACTATTCATTTAGTCTCTTAAATTGAATCAATAACATAAAATATGATTTATTACTTTTAATCAACTGATCAAGTTAACATCACTTATTTCATTCTAATCATTAATCAAATCAATATTTATATCAACATCACACATATGTGAATTTTGAATCATGACATTAGCCTATCTCAATGATCAAAGAACAATAGGTCTATATTACACCATAACACCAAACCAATAAGTCAAGTATCTAAATCAGTAATGCAATGGTTCTCACAACCAGACATAAGAAACAAGCACACATATCTATGCAACAACATAAACAAAATCACCATGAAGCAACCCAACACATCACTGGTTTAGAATGATTATAAAACATATATCAAAGTAAAGCATATGAAATTTACACTCAAAGTCACATACTGCTATAGTGAAGTATCTAGAATAGATCAAAGTGTCACAAAAAAGATTTACATCCAAACTACAAATGGTACAAGGTTCACAGGGATAATTCCAAGCCCACATCAAGAAACAAGCAATGTAGAAGAGAAAACGAGAGGGGAATTACAACCAGGCCTTCCCAATACATCCTTAGTCTATACAAGCACTCAAGGCACACAAGGGGAATCCTCAATTATCTTATTAGTGTGTTTTACCCAATATTTTAATTATGTTTTCACTTGCATTAGTTAATTCTCCAATGAGTTACCCTGGCGGCCACTTTGGGCCCCAACCCTTGTTAAGAGCCACTCCCCAAATTCGACTCTAATACCAACACCCTAGTCTCTTGGCAAAAGTCAATGCAAGATATCATAAAATATCAAAGTGTCTCAATTAAAAAATGCCATTTTTATAAATAAAAAAGACATACTCAATTGGCCATAACACCAAGAAAACAAATCTAATTTTATACCATATTGAAATTTGCGTACACAATCTCATTATCCCATAATAGAATTACAACTCACAACAATCAAAATCAACTTTTTAACAAAATCCATTTTGGACCCAAAACTAATTCAAGAGGCCATCCACCATTGGTAGTCCTCCAAAGAGATCAAAATTTGAAAATGCATAAATAAAAAATTTGAGAAACCCATTGGTTCTTATCAACTCAACATCAAAAAAATACCCTCAAATTTCCAGTATAGTAATCCTATAAAAAAATGGGCAACATATCCCCATATAAGCCCATATTTTCCAAAATATAAATCATACAATTGATAGAAATACTCAAGTGACAAAATTTAAATTGGAGAGATGTTTTAAAGGATTCAACAAATCATTCAAAATTGACTAGAGATAATTTAATTGAGAAATAAAGGAGAAATATGAATTCCTACCTCAACTTGATGGAAACTTCAAAATTGAAATGCACACAAAACACATTGGAAGAGGAAGATATTTTTGTACAACTTGTAGTGTCCATCCTCGACTTGAATTTTATTTCATGCTTGATAGACTTATCTAGACTATTTACAATGTTTTGGATTATGATTATATATGTGTTCAGATACTCATTATGATGCTAGACATTATTTGGACATATGTTATTCTAATGGTTTATATTGATGATGATGCTATCATTATTGATCATGTGATTTGGTGGATATATGTGTTTGATGGATCATATATATGTTGATGGATTATACTGATCATAGATTTGATGTTATTATGATTTCACTAACCCTAATTTGTGATTACATATGATGAGTTGATTATGCGATGTGTTTAATATGGTATGACTGTCTTCATGAGAGGGATGATGTCACATCACTCATTGCAAGCAGGAGCGGGATGTGTCATTGCGATTCACTATCACTTCCCTATTATACTATATATATATATATTGTATCTTTGCTTTGTGATTGTAGGATTTACAAGTACCAGACACTGACTCCACTCGGCTTCATTAAATCCCAATGGCATGTGGTTTGGAGATGCAATGGATTCTCTACACATACTCTAGATCTATGTTGTTCACTTTGAGTCATCAACATCTTGGCGCAATTCTCCATGTCAGTTAGTGACATATGGCTTTGTGATTATGCTAGTTATTGCTGATTTATTTAATTAATTGATGCATGATTTTATATGGTTGTTGATTGATTAATTCAATGCTCGGTTTGTTGGCCATTTGGAGGAATTGATTATGTGTTTCATTGATGTTTTGTCATTGATGTCAACACTAGCTATTTTGGATTCTTTACCAGCACCCTTTTGGTCCCGGTAGGTTGAGTGGTTTCTGGTTGGTTTGGATCCAACACGATCCGATCTACTCTGGTATGTTTTGGTTATGGAATTTGATTATTCATGCTACTCATATTCATATTTAGTCAGTTGGTTTTGGTCTGGTGATTAGATGTTATCTTGCTTTCATGGAAGCTTGGTTTGTGGTTCTGACGAGGGTTTCACCGATAGAGCTTTGATGAAGATCTTTGATGATATGCATAAGTGGTGTTGGTGCAGCTTCTGGCATGGATTCAGGATGCTGATGGTGATCATGTTCAAGACTTGGCATATTGGGATTATTGCTTTAGCGTATGGACCTACATTAGGGTCCTAGATGATCTAGGTTATAGACCGACTTAATGTAACGTATGGATTGGACCTCTCAATGTGTTTCTGGGATGTCTTATGAGTTGGATATTATTTGTTTGGTCTAAGATCGATATTTTTTGTAATTATGTAATTCGTTTATTGTCTGGTGGCCGACCTGATTGTTTACAGTCAAGGGTTTGTATATAGATGATGTAAGATCTTATTGTAGATCATGGTCATGGAATGGGAGATGGATATGTAATGTACGCATAATGTAATATCATTCTAGAAGAGGATTTGGTCGATCATTGGAGATTGAATTCAGTTTATGTAATAGGATTTATTTCTCCGGTATTGAGCTTAACTGAAACTGTACTCAAGCATAGGAGATGCTATCTTTGTAGTTCATTCATTCTTCCAGATAGTAGTCTTGATTTCTATGTAGTCAGTGAGACTCCTTTTATGATGAGCATTGTGCTCTATATTGTTGGCCTTCCTGCAAGTGTGGGCCCCTCAATTGTAATTCACATACTTACTACAAAAATATTATCTGACTATGGGTAGGCTTCCCACTATGGTTTTTCCCTTTACCGGGTTTTCCACATATAAATATTGGTGTCATGTGGATGGTATTATTATCTAATTATTGTTTATGCTTAATTGGTTTAACTTCTATTCCAGTATTTGGTTTAAGCATTTCAGTATTAATGTTTTGGGTTTCGGTATTAAAGTTTTAATTGCTAAATGTTCTGGTAATTTTTGACAACTAATTCACCCTCCCCCCTCCCCTCTCAGTTGTCTTCCAGTTGTTTGAATAGTCTAACAATGGTTATTAGATCTTTGGTCCTCTTTACTGAAATATTAACCGCTTGAGGAAGATTCTATGGTGACTAACAGTTCAAGTTCATCTAGTTCATCTGGAGGTATCTTTTGGAGAGATATTCCTAGGCTTGATGGAACAAATTACATAGTATGGAAGATTCAGATGGAGACTCATCTGAGCTGTCTCGGTAAGGAGATTTGGTACACCTCATAACCCAGCATCTGGCATTACTCCTCTACCAACTTGAATAAGGAGATTGAGAATGGTTGTAGAGCAAGAGAAGCCCTTTGTGTGCACTTTCTGATTAAGAAATAATGGGATTAACCAAAAAATCACTTGGAAAGGCTATATGGGATAAGCTAGAGACTCTTAATGAAGGTCACCCTACAGTGAAGATTGCTAAACTTGATGGTTACTGGGTGAGATATGAAAACTTGAAGATGAAAGAAGATGAAAGGATTACAGCATTCATGGAAAGGGTAAATGAGATTGTTATTGGAATTCAATGTTGTGGTGGGACTCTAAGTGAAGATGAAATTATTTTTGTAGTTCTGAGAGCCCTACCACTAACTTACAAAATGAAGGCTATTGAAATTAATGAATTGAAAACAATGGCTAATACTTCTGTCAATAGAGATACCTTGGTTGGGAAATTATCTTCTTTTGAGCTTGAAGAATTTGGACCATCTGGAGTTGTGAAGTCTGAACCTCCTTTTGATGCATCTGCATCATCAACCAGTAAGAAAGATTGGAAATCTTTATATGCAAAGGAATTGGATGATATGAAGAGAGAAGATGATGAGTTTGAGCAACTTGAAGCACTATTTGCTAGAAGAGTACCTAAAGGACTGGTAGGAAGTAAGTATGAAGGAAAAGCACCTTTAAAATGTTTTGCATGTAATAAGATTGGTCATTTTGCATCTAGATGTCCTGAAAGGAATTCAAGATTTGAAGAAAGAGTTAGAAGATATTTTAAGCCTAACCCTGTATATCAGAACAAGTATAAGTACAGGAAAAACAAAGACAAATCATGCTACATAGTGGATGAGGAAAGTGTTATTGATTATGATGATGAACAAACAGAAGACTCTGCTAGTGGTTCCAACAATGGGAAGGAATGGGTGTTCCTAGCTATCAAGGAAGATGTTCTTGCATTGGAAGAGAATGAAGAGAAGGCACTTGATACTAAAATTGAAGACAAGGATGAATGGGTAATTGATGGTGGTTGTTCACATCATATGACTAGAGATAAAGGGAAGTTTCTATCTTTGCAAGAATTTGATGGCGGTCTAGTTAGATTTGGAGATGACAAAGCATGTATGATCAAAGGAAAAGGAACTATATCACTGGATGGTAAGAACAATACTGATATTTCTAATTATGTTGAAGGTTTAAGGAATAATCTTTTGAGTGTAGGACAATTGGTAGATAAGGGATTTCAATTACAGTTCAAGGATTGAAAATGCAAAATCATTAACAAGTCTGGTTTGGAGATTGCAACCGGTACACAGACAAAAGGTAATATATTTTATTTGAATTTCAGTGAGAAGACATGTTTGATTGCACAAATTAATGAGAGTTGGCTATGGCATAAGAGGCTATGGCATGTGAATTTTGATTGCATTTTGAAGATCAGTTCAACTAAGGCAGTTAAAGATATACCTAAGATTGTGAAGCCCTATAATCCGATATGTAAAGAATGTCAAATGGGCAAACAAATTAGAACCTCTTTTACGAGTATACAAGATAAATATAATGACGTTCTTGATCTTATTCATGTTGATTTGTGTGGCCTTGCTAGAGTTAAAAGTTTTCAAGGTGATAGATATTTTATGCTAATCATTGATGATTATTCTAGAATGATGTGGGTTACTTTTCTAAGGGAGAAATCTAAAGCATTTGAAAAGTTTAAAATCTTTGAGGCTAAAGTGGAAACTGAGACAAGATTGAAGATTAAATGTTTGAGGTTAGATCATGGTGGAGAATTCACATCTGATGAGTTTAATAACTTTTGTGAGAAGCGTGGTATAAGGAGACAATTTTATGCTCCTCGGACACCTCAGCAAAATGGATTTGTGGAAAGGAAGAACATAACTATCTTGGATGTTGCTAGAACAATGATGATGGAAGCTAGTCTACCTCATATCTACTAGAGAGAAGCAGTGAGCACATCGGTTTATACATTTAATAGAGTACATATCAAAGGAGAAACCAGTAAGACACCTTATGAATTATGGTTTGGCAATACACCTACAGTTAAGTATTTCAGAATATTTGGTAGTAAATGTTATATCAGGAGAGATGATATCATTGGCAAATCTTATCCTAGATGTGATGAAGGCATATTTCTTGGTTATTCTAATGAAAGAAAGGCATATAGATGTTATAACAAGAGATTGTAGAGAATTGTGGAGAGTCCTAATATCAAGGTGGATGAGCTGAATAGAAGTCAAATCAGAATTTATGAGCAAGAACCGGTGGTGGAAATGATTATATCTTAACCAGTAGCTAGGATTGAATTGATTATGGAGAAACTTTTGCACCTGTAGCTAGGATTGAAGCTGTAAGATTATTTCTTGCCTATGCTGGCCATAAAAACTACAAGGTTTATCAAATGGATGTTAAGTTTGCATTTTTGAATGGGGATTTTGATGAGGAAGTTTATATTGAGCAACCTGATGTTTTTTCAGTTTCAGATAATACAAACATGGTTTGTAAGTTAAGGAAAGCTTTATATGTATTAAAACAAGCACCCAAAGATTGGTATGCAAGGGTGGATAAATATCTTTTGAAGCTTGGTTTTACTAAGGGTAATGCTGACAATAATTTATATTATAAGGTCACTGATGATGATATACTGATTATTGAAGTATTTGTTGATGACATCATTTTTGGAGGTGAAGATAAGTTGTGCATGGAATTTTCTAAAAATATGGAGAAAGAATTTGAAATGTCTATGATTGGGGAAATGAATTTTGTCTTAGGTTTGCAAATTACTCGGACTGACAAAGGTATCTTCATCTATCAGACTAAGTATGCTAGGGAATTGTTGAAGAAATTTGGTATGGGAGATTCTAAACCAGTAAGTACTCCTATGGTTACAAGTGAGAAATTTACAAGGAAAGATGTTTCTGCATAGGGAAATCCTACAAGATACAAATCTATGATTGGAGGTCTGCTTTAGTTGACTCACACTAGGCCTAACATAATGAATGATGTTTGTATTGCATCTAGATTTTAGAGTGATCCTAGATAAAATCATGAGAGTGCAGTGAAAAGAATTTTTAGATACTTGCAAGGTACATCTGACTATGGTTTGTGGTACCCTAAGAATGATGAATTTACTTTATGTGCATATACAGATGTTGATTGGGCCGGAGATGTTGATGACCGGACAAGTACATTTGGTGGAGCTTTCTTTCTTGGAAAGAAGTTGGTTTCATGGATCAGCAAGAGACAATCATGTACTTCTTTATCTAATGTTGAAGCTAAGTATGTTGTTGCTGCTACCAATTGTACATAGGTTCTATGGATGAGGCAAATGTTGAAGGATATCAAAGTGCATTGCACTGGACTGGTAGTTATTCACTATGATAACTCTACTGCTATTGACATATCAAAGAATCTTGTATTTCAGTCTAAGACAAAGAGAATATCTATCAAGTATAACTTTTTGAAGGAGAAGGTGGAAGAAAATGAAGTTAGACTAGTTTATGTGAGCATTAAAGAGAAGATTGCAAATATTTTCACTAAACCTTTGCCTAAAGAATCATTTGAGTACCTGAGAGACAGGTTAGGGGTTTTTGCCCCTCTAGTAGAGAACTGATTGATGCTTTTTGGTATCAGTTTGGTATGTATTATCAGAGATATTGTTCATTCTGACACTGATGTGGGGATGCTATTGCTTAGGAGGAGTAATTAGATTTGTGTTTCAGTGGTTTATGTTTTTTCTTTGATATTTATGTCAAATTTCTAGCATTGATGTCAAAGGGGGAGAGATATTGATATGAAAAACTTAAGGAGTTGTATACATTAGGGGGAGAGATATATGTGTAATTTAGATCTTTACAAAGATATTATTCAAAGGGGGAGTTTGGTCTTTGTGTGGGATATTGTTGGATGTCTTTCATTGGGGGAGACTCATTTGGCATTTCTTGGTACTTAGATGTTTTTCACATGTAGTGTTGCCATCAATGCCAAAGGGAGAGATTGTTGGCCATTTGGAGGAATTGATTATGTGTTGCATTGATGTTTTTTCATTGATGTCAACACTAGCTATTTTGGGTGCTTTACTAGCACCCTTCTTGTCCCAGTAGGTTGAGTGGTTTCTGGTTGGTTTGGATCCAACATGATCCAATATGCTCTAGTATGTTTTGCTTATAGAATTGGCTTATTCATGCTACTCATGTTTATATTTAGTCAGTTGGTTTTAGTCTAGTGATCGGATGCTATCCTACTTGCTTGGAAGCTTGGTTTGTGGTTTTGGCGAGGGTTTCACCAGTAGAGCTTTGATGAAGATCTTTGATGATATGCATAAGTGGTGTTGGTGCAGCTTTTGGTGTGGATTCAGGATGCTGATAGTGATCATATTCAAGACTTGGCAGATTGGGATCATTGCTTTAGTGTATGGACCTATATTGGGTCCCGGTTGATCTAGGTTATGGACCGACTTAGTGTAACGTGTGGATTGGACCTCTCAATGTGTTTTCGTGATGTCTTAAGAGTTGGATATTATTTGTTTGGTCTAAGGCCGACATGTTGTGTAATTATATAATTGGATTATTGTATGGTGGCCGACCTAATTATTTATGTCGAGGGTTTGTATATATATGATGTAAGATCTCATTGTAGATCATGGTCATGGAATGGGAGATGGATATGTAATGTGTGAATAATGTAATATCATTCAAGCAGATGATTTGGTCGATCATTGGAGATCAAATTGCATTTATGTAAGAGGATTTAGTCCTCTAGTATTGAGCTTAACTAGAACTGTACTTAGGCATAGGAGATGCTATCTTTTTAGTTCATTCATTCTTCTAGATACTATTCTGGATTATTCTAGATTTCTATGTAGTCAGTGAGACTCCTTTTGTGATGAGCAGTGCGCTCTAGGTTGTTGGTCTTCCTACAAGTGCAAGCCCCTCAATTGTAATTCAGATACTTACTGCAGAAGTATTATTTGACTGTGGGTAGGCTTCCGACCATGGTTTTTCCCATTGTCGAGTTTTCCACATATACATCTCGGTGTCATGTGGATGGTATTTATTCTCTAATTATTGTTTATGCTTAATTGGATTAACTATTATTCCAGTATTTGGTTTAAGCATTCTGGTATTAATGTTTTGGGTTCCGCTATTAAAGTTTTAATTGCTAAATGTTCTGGTAATCTATGACAACTGATTCACTCCCCCCTCTCAATTGTCTTCCGGTTATTTGAAGTGTCTAACATGGTTTAATATAGTTTTGTTTGGCTTTTTAATTTATTGAGATTTAATCTTTTATTTATTATTGAGTTATTGGCATTTTGATTATTTAGAATTTATTATATATTTACTTATTTATTTATCATTCATTTGGAATTTATTGTTTAAATAGTTATTTAGTTATTTATCGTTTATTTTATATTTATTATTATTTAATTATTTTATAGTCTTGGGTTATTTATTAATTATCCATTTGATTTATTTTATTATAGCCTATGGTTATTTGTATAGCTTATTATTTATTATATGGGGGTAGAAAAGTATTTTACCTTATCTCTTTTTACATCCCCACTAATAATAATACATATGCTTTTTATTTTATTCCTACCTACCTTTTATTCCCATTGGTGGAATTTGAAATGAGAAATAATATTATAACTATGACGGGTAGGTGAAATATATTCCAAAATTGGAGTATTTTGATTGGTCAAGAATGTGGCTAGGGTTTTTTTGTTTTTCATCATTTTTTTAATTTTCAATCTTGTGATGGTTCACGGGTTACTTTCTCTTGGCTTTTGGAATTCAGGATTTTGGTTTCTGGAGCTTGCTAACGTGTGTGTGGACTCATCATCAACTTCATTTCATCACACAGGGTGCAGGTTGGAGCCTTTTTGCCTTTGTTTTAGTTTTCAAACTTCCAAGATTGTATGCTTTATGTCTACATTGTTTGGGGAGCTAGGAATTTAATTTACTTATCTCTTTTATTTGGTTTTGATATAGTTTAAGAGAAGCCCGTGGGTGTATGATTAGTTTGGATTTGGGGAAAGAATATTATTTTGTGAGCATTATCGTGAATGCATGAACTGAGTATTGTATTCTTTCTGTGGTTTATTTTTCTACACATTAATGGATTTACTTCTTATTTCCTCATAGATTGAATCTCCTTGTTGTGAGTTTCATTATGGATTTGAGGTTTTGGGTAAGGTTGGAGCTTCCTGTGAGCCTCCTAGTCTAGCATTATCGCGAGGGAGACTCACAAAACCTCTTCCCTTCCTCCATAAATGATTTATGTGATTTTTTAGGGATTTTATTCTATTTTTTGAATGAAGCCTTGAGTTTTTATAAGAGGTTGTTGTATTTTGTGGAAGTTTTATACAAAATTTATGAGTATTGATAGCTTTTTTTGTGTATTCTGGAAGGAGTTTTGTTCCCAGGACTGTGATATGTTTCTGGCAAGATCTAGTTCCTTGATTTTTGTTGTTTGAATTTGTTCTCATCTTCTTGGAGGTTTCTTCAAGGTGTTCTTAGTGGTATTGGTTTCGTCATTTAACCCTACCTATGCATTTTCCATTTTGGATTTCGTAATTGGCTTCTTTTTTGTAAATTTTGTCTCTGTGGCATATGGGCCACTATAGTGAGCATATGCACCACAAAATAGTGTAAATGCACCACAATATAGTGCAAATGTGCCACAAGAATTATTGGATGCACCACAGGATTGGTCATATGCGCCAATCTGCAGTATTTTAGGGTTTTATCAAGTTTTGCAGTCTGTTTGATAATTGTTCAATTTGGACCTATACCAGAGGCATTTTGAGGGCTTGATTGGTTTTGATGTCCTCTTATGGCTTTATTTATGTGTGTTTATCATTTTATGGTTGTTATTTTGGATAGGCTCTCTTTCATGTTGAAGCGTCATGTTAGAGAACTGTTGGGTTGTGATTTGAGCCAATAAGTGAAAGGCCTTGTTGTGAATTTTTCTATTGCTAAGGACAATTTTTTTGGCCGTTTTTTATGGCCCTTGATGTATTGGTTTTACAAGAGGCTCATTTGGTTTTTTTTTCTTATAGCCATTTGAATTCTCTTGCACGTGTGAAAATATTATTGGTTGCATGATGATTGTTTATTATTCAGATTTGCATATGGTTTTGGAGCCTCTTGTGAATATTATTGTTTAGGTCCATGTTAGGGGGAGTGGGCTTCCTTGTGATGATAGGGATCATGAGATATAGGCTTGCATGAGGTTCCTTGTAAGAATGCATGAATTTTAGGTCACCATGGCACATTGGAAGTTTACCATGATTGTAATCAAGTGACAACATTAATAATGAATTAATGGGATGGGTAATTAGATTTATTAATCAAGATAATTAATAGTTGAGCCCCATGACTTGATCCTAGGGAGGATGTTTTAGGATAAGGTTGGGAAGGACATTGCAATGGCAAGTCAATCTCTCTTATATGTCAAAGGTTGAGATGGATCCACATGTCCATTAGGCTTGTGCCTTATGTATAGTATTTGTTATAGAATGACATGTGATGACACCCCACTTCTACATGTGTCCCCTTGATGATTATTCTTATGCTTTATTGATTTGTATTTATAAATTTTGGATTTGTAAGCCTCTGGGAGTTTCTTACTTGTGATTGTTTGTGATTGGTTCATTCTTGAGAGTCCTTCTTGTGTTGGGTCTCTTTGTTTGTTGAGTGTCAACCTAGATGTAGAGTGTGTTTTAGAACCTTGTGTCATGTCCTAGCATGGGGAGTGGTTCCTTTGGCTTCACATGTTTGGGTGGTTGGTGCTTTTCAACCATTGGGATATTCTTATAGATTCTTCATGTCTGGATGTGGATTATTGAGTAGTTATGGATGTTTCTTGTAGCAGATTTATATAATGGATATTTTGGATTTATGCAATGTATTATCATGTATAATGTAGATGAATTAGGAACAACCATGTTCAGGATGTATTATTCGTATAGGTGTAAATTTAATTGTATTGCAGTTGACACCTTAGCATTATAACATGATTTGTATTATTGTGACCATGAGATGTATGTTAATGTTCTTGTATAATGAATGTATATGACCTTCATGTACTTAGTCATTGTAATGGAAATTATATTTGTAATAGAATGGTTTCTCATTATTATGTATTAGTTTCAATTCCATTATTATTATCTAGAAGTAGACTTATATGTGTAAAGGCCTTAAGAAAAAGGAATGCATATACTATAGGAATTGTGGATAATTAATGATGTCATGTAGAAATGATGTTGTTTATGTGAATGTATTGGAAGTTAAGGAGTATGCATAGGATATAAGACTAAGAAAAGAATTAAGACTCTTGCATTAATGCATATAGGATTCAAGATGAAGTAAATGATCATGTTTCGAATGTACGTGTAGTATGGATAATAGATAAGTAAGAATGAGTATGCCTATGCATTAGATTTGAAATTTTACCATTGTAAATAGATAATGATCATGTAGTTAGGAAATGACTAAGGGTTAAAAATACATTTGGATTTGGATCATAAAATGACCTTAGAAAGGGGATTAGTCTTGCATGGAAAATAATAAGCGTATCACTTAGAGTAGAGTGAATCTCATAAGGATTAAATGATCAAGTAGTTTGCATATCATAATGGAAGAAAATATACATGTTGCATTTGGATAGGATTAAGGATTAATTAATGATAAGTGTAGTAATAAAATGAGTAGATGTTATTGCTTATGGTAGTTGATTAAGTAAGGACGTTAAAGTACCCTAGGGAGATTGTTGTAATGGTTGAGATGTTATTTCACTTGTGTAATTTAGTTAATATGTTTAAGAATCATGTTCCTTATGTTTAATCGCTATTAGATATAAATTATAAATGGAGTTATGTATTGCATTAGTTGATATTTAAATTTTTTTATCTCCATTTAGTATGTTAGATACTTATTTTCTTTAGGGTATTTTGGTGGGCATTACATCTAGTATTAGAGCCCATGTTCATACACTGGGTATATTTGGTTTCATTTGAGCCCATTGTTCATGTAGAATTTAGCATGGGGTAGCCTAGCATTTATATCCCTGCTATTTTTTTTATTGTTGTAGTTTCCCTAGATGGTTAGCTTATAGTTTTCTTTTGCATCTTGCTTAGACAAGATGCCTGCTAGGGGTAGAGATTGTCGTTGTGTTGGTCATATGGGTACTCTTAGGAATCCTCATCCTAAGGTTTCTGAAGAGTTTCACCATGAGGAGCACCAGGATTAGCCTAGAGATGATGTGATTCCATAGTTAGTGAACGTGCTTCAGGAGTTTCTTTGTCATCTAGGATCGAGGTAGGAGGAGAACCAGTAGGAGGGATCTCATCATTCAGAGCATTAGGAGAGAGGGAGTTCACATTCGCCTAGGAGGAGAGTTGAGGTGGTTCAGGAGGCATTTACAGCTAGTCACAATAGAGATTTGATGAGGACTCACCCTCCTACTTTTGATGGCTTAGGTAGTGGCATGGAGGCACAAAATTGGTTATTGGACTTGGGTAGGTGTTTTTCTATGCACCTGTGTAGCAGTAACACCAAGGCAAGATATACGATCATGCATCTTCATGATTTTGCGATGACATGGTGACACATGGAGGAGCAGAAGCTGCATTTGGACATAATGACAGTATCTTGGGAGTTGTTATTGGAGCGATTTCATGCTATATTCCTTTCAGAGAATTGGAGGTAGAGGAAGGTCAATGAGTTCCACGATTTGAGACAATAGAGGATGACTATGGAGTAGTATGAGTGCAGGTTCTCTGTGATTAGATAGTATGTTGGGATTGCAGATGAGGAGTTTGTTAGATAGCTCATATAGCTGGAGGACAACTAAGAGGGAGGTTGAATCAGTTGTCAGTAGATTATAGAACTTTAAGCATTAAAACCTTAGAACTGTAATACATAAACCAAATGTTGGAACAACACATATAACAGTTAAGCACAAATATAAACCATAGAACATTTACCAACCATCCACAAAAGATAACACTAATATTTGTACATAAAAAACCTAGTAAAGGGAAAAACCATGGTGGGAAGCCTACCCACAATTAGATAATACTTCTGCAGTAAGTATGTGATTACAATAAGAGGGGCCTGCACATGCAGGAAGGCCAACAACCTAGAGTGCACTGCTCATCACAAAAGGAGCCTCACTGACTACAAAATAAATCCATACTACAATATAGAAGAATAATGAACTGCAAGAATAGCATCTCTTATGCCTAAGTACAGTTTCGGTTAAGCTCAGTACCAGAGGTCTTAAACCTCCTTCACCAATCCAATTCGATCACCTATGATCAACCAAATCCTCTACATATGATTACAAATTTATTCACACACAGATAATCTATAACCACATCAATCCCATGAAATCCCCATGATCTACAAAGAGATCTTACATCATATTTATACCCACATGGGACCTAAACAATTAGGTAGACCACCTAAAAGATAATACAATAAATTCATAACTTAAACCCGCAATCTAAAGATGAACCAAGTTGTCCTGAGATGGAAACAACATAATCTAATAAAAAAACCCAATCGGTAACACATCGGGATCATCCACCAACACATTACATAAACTGGTCCATAACCTAGCTGAATAAGATAGCATTAGGTCCGGACCCAAATCCAACACCATCGATCAATAGGAACACAAACAAGATAACCAACAACATTCTGAAAGCCATCTAGAAGCCACGCCAACACCACTTATCACGTGCATCAAAAGGTCTTGAATAAATCTCTATCGGCACAACCCTTACCGATGTCCAAAATGATTACTAGAATAGTTGATAGCTCTTGAGTCATCAAATCTTGAACCAATTGATCGTGATACCCATCTGAATAGCATGAATGATAGATCTAAGTCAAATCCACAAGCCAAAGTATACTAGAGCATACCGGATTAATATCATAAACCAACCACTCTACCAGAACCTATTGGAAGCTGGTAAACAACCAAAATAGTCGGTGTTGCTATCAATGAAAAAACATCAATGTAACACATAATCAATTCCTCCAAATTCCAACAATCTCCCCCTTTGGCATTGATGGCAACACTAGATGTGAAAAACATCCAAGTGCCAAGAAATGCCAAACAAGTCTCACCCAAAGGAAAATAGTAAACAATCTCCCAAAAGATGATATAACAATGAAGTAACAAATTCCCCCTATGAATGATATCTTGGTTAAACTCTGATCTCTCCCCTTGACCAATTTTTTTTTAAGCTTTGTTTTTCACATATATCTCTCCCCCTTTGACATCAATGCCAGAAATCTGACATGAGCATCAAAGTAAAATCATAAATCCACTAAACCACATAGCTAACTACTCCCTCTGAGTAGTAGCACCAACACATCAATTCGGAATGAATAGTAGCTTTGTAAGTGCATATCGGACTGTTGCCAGTCAACATTATTCAGGTCTCTACCGGAGAGGCAAAAACCCCCAATCTGTCTCTATAGTACTCAAATGATTCCTTAGGAAAATATTTAGTGAAGATATTTGCAATCTGCTCTTTAGTGTTCACATAAATCAATCTGACTTCATTTTCTTCCACCTTCTCCTTCAAAAATTTATACTTGATAGATATGTGATTTCTCTTAGAATAAACAACTAGATTCTTTGATATATCGATAGCAGCAGAGTTATCATAGTGAATAACTACCGGTTCATTACAATCCACCCTTATATCCTTCAACATTTGCTTCATCCATAGAACTTGTGTACTGTTAGTAGCAGCAACAACATACTTAGCTTGAACAGTAGACAAAGATGTACATGACTTCTTCTTGCTGATCCAAGAAATAAGTTTATTTCCAAGAAAGAAAGCTCCACCGGATGTTCTCTTCTGGTCATCAACATCTCTAGCCCAATCAACATCTGTATATGCACATAGTGTAAAGTCATCATTTTTAGGATACCACAAACCAAATTCAGTTGTTCCCTGCAAATACCTGAAAATCCTTTTCACTTCACTCTCATGATTCTCTAGATCACTCTAATATCTTGATACAATACAAACTGCATTCATTATATCCGGTCTAGTCTGAGTTAGATATAACCAACCTCCAATCATAGACTTATACCTTGTAGGATTTACCAGTGTTGATGCATCTTTCTTAGTCAACTTCTCACTTGTAACCATTGTTGTACCAACTGGTTTAGAATCTTCCATACCAAATTTCTTCAACAACTCTCTAGCATACTTAGTTTGACAAATGAAAATACCTTTATCAGTCTGAGTAATCTGCAAACCTAAGAAACTTTTTATCTCCCCAATCATAGACATCTCAAATTCATTCTTCATGTTTTCAGAGAATTCCATACATAACTTATCTTCATCTCAAAAAATGATATCATCAAAAAATACTTCAACAATCAATATGTCACTATTAGTGATCTTATAGTATAAATTATTGTCAGCATTACCTTTAGTGAAACTAAGCTTCAAAATATATTTATCCAATCTTTCATACCAAGCTCTAGGGGCCCATTTCAATTCATATAAAGCTTTCCTTAGCCTGCAAACCATGTTTTAGTCATCTAAAAGTGAAAATCCATCAGGTTGCTCAATGAAAACTTCCTCTTCAAGATCTCCATTCAGAAATGCACACTTAACATCCATCTGATAAACCTTGTAGTTCTTATGGGCGACATAAGAAAGAAATAATCTCACAGCTTCAATCCTAGCTATTGGAGAAATTTTTTCATCATAATCAATTCCTTCCTTCTGAGAATACCTTTTTCAAACTAATCTAGCTTTATTCCTCACAACTTGTCGATCTTCATTCAATTTATTCCTAAAAACTATTTAGTTCCAATAACATTCTTATTTTTAGGCCGGGGAACTAAATTCAATATGTTATTCTTTTCTATTTGATCTAATTCCTCTTCCATAGCTTTCATCCAACTTTCATCTTTACATGCTTCAATTACTGATGTGGGTTCAATTTGAGAAATTAAACATACCTCATCAGCTGCCAACCTTCTTCTTGTCTCCAATGATCTGATCTTCTGAATGATTCAACCTTACATACCAAGGAGTCTTCTGACTTTCTGTTCCTCTGCTCTGATCTTCAGTTATTGTTGAATTTTCTGATACTTTCGGAGTAGCTAGTTCAACATTCTATTCTGGTGTAGGTGCTACCGGTTTAGTTATGATCATCTTCACTGTCGGTTATCTCTCATAAGTTTTGATTTGATTTATGTTTTTCTCACCCACCTTGACATTAGTTCTCTCCACAATTCTCTGTAATCTTTTGTTATAATATCTATATGCTTTGCTTTCATTAGAATAACCAATAAATATCCCTTCATCACATCTAGGATCAAACTTTCCAATGGAATCATCTCTTTTGATATAGCATTTACTACTAAAGATTCTGAAATACTTAATTTTAGGTGTATGACCAAACCATAACTCATAAGGTGTCTTATCAGTGTCTCTTTTGATATGAACTTTGTTTAATGTGTATATCGTCATGCTCACAACTTCTCTCCAGTAGATATGAGGTAGATTAGCTTCCATCATCATAGTTCTAGCTGCATCCAAGATAGTTTTTTTCTTCCTTTCCACAACTCCATTCTGCTAAGGTGTCTGGGGTGTAGATAACTATCTCCTTATCCCATTCTTTTCAGAATAACTGTTAAATTCATTGGATGTGAATTCTCCACCCTGATCATACCTTAAGCATTGAATCTTCAATCATGTATCTATCTCAACTTTAGCTTTAAATATTTTAAACTTTTCAAATGCTTCATATTTCTCCCTTAGAAAAGTAACCCACATCATTCTAGAATAGTCATCAATGATTAGCATAAAATGTCTATCGCCCTAAAAACTTTTGATTCTAGCAGGACCACACAAATCAATATGAATAAGATCAATAACATCATTAGATTTGTCTTTTATGCTCTTAAAAGAAGTTTTGACTTTCTTTCCCATTTGACATTCCTTACATATCAGATTATAGGGCTTCACAATCTTAGGTATATCTCTAACTGCCTTAGTAGAACTGATCTTTACAATGCAATCAAAATTCACATGACACAACCTCTTATGCCATGATCAACTCTCTTCAATTTTTGTAATCAAACATGTCTTCTCATCGGAGTTCAAATGAAAGATGTTACCCTTAGTTTGAGTACCGCTTGCAATCTCCAATCCAGATCTATTGATAATCTTGCATTTTCCGTCCTTGAATTGTAACTGAAATCCCTTATCCACCAACTGTCCTACACTCAAAATATTATGCCTTAAGACTTCAACATGATAAACATTATCATTATCATGCTTACCATCCAATGATATAGTTCCTCTTCCCTTGATCATGCATGCTTTGTCATCTCCAAATCTAACCAGTCCACCATCAAATTCTTCTAGAGATAGAAACTTCATTTTATCTCTAGTCATATGATGTGAACATCTACCTTCTATCACCCATTCATCCTTGTCTTCAATTTTAGCAGCAAGGGTCTTTTCTTTAGGTACCAGATCATCTTCCTTGATAGCCAAAAATACCCATTCCTTTCCATTGCTAGATCCACTAGTTGAATCTTGTGTCAATTCTGTTAGGATAACTAGTAAACAAATGAGAGGGGGGGATGAATCAGTTGTTAATAGATTATGAGAATTAAAGCACTTAAAACCTTATACTGGCATAACTGATAAAGCATTAAAGAATAATTGAAAACTAGAGAATCAATATCATGCAACCATAACACATAACACCATTTGTACGTGGAAAACCTGGTAAAGGGAAAAACCATAGTGGGAAACCCTATCCACAGTCAGATGATAATTCGGCAAAAAGTATATGATTAAAATAGGGGCCTACACATGCAAGAAGGAACACTGCCTAGAGTGCACTGCTCATCACAATGGAGTCTCACTGACTACAGAAATATCAACCACCTCAAGATATTTTGACAACAATACAGAGAGAAGAACTGTCGATGATAGCATCAAACATGCTAGATTATAGTTCCAATTAAGCTCAATACCAGAGGTCTAAAACCTCTTACATAAACCCAAATTGATCACCTATGATTGACCAAATCCTTTTCACAAATGATTATTAAATTGTTTGCTCCTTTTCATGATCTACAATGAGATCTTACATATACTTATACCAACCCGAGACCTAACCAATTAGGTTGTCCACCCAAATGATAATTCAATAGATCCATTACATAATCTAGAAATAAAATCATAACACATGTCGGCCTCAGGCTAAGCAAACATCATCCAATCAATAAAACATCCTGGAAGCGCATCGAAGGATCCAACAACACGTTACATGAAAACCGGTCCATAACCTAGATAGCATCATACCTAAATTAGATCCACACATGCCAAAGCAATGACACCAATCATTCGAGGCATGAACACAATCACCATCAACATCGTGAATCGCTTCTAGAAGCTGCACCAACACCACTTATGCATTACATCAAAGATCTTCAATAAAGCTTTGTCAGTGAAACCCTTGCCAGACCAATAAAGCAGGCTTACTAAAACATAAGATAGCATCCATTCATCATGTCAATACCAACTAACTAAAACATACTTTAGAAGCATATGAACCATCCATACAAACTTATTCCATCATCCAGATCATACCGGTGACAATCAACTGATAATCTTCCCAATCCAATCCTTCTACTGGAAGTCGGTAAACAACCATAACATCTAGTGTTGACATCAATGACAAAATATCAATGCAACACATAATCAATTCCATCATATGGCCAACAATATCTCCCTTTGGCATTGATGGCAACACTAGATGTGAAAAACATCCAAGTGCCAAACAAGTCTCCCCCAATGGAATACTGCCAACAATCTCTCATAGAATGATATAGCAATGAAGTTTTGAACCAAATCCAAATCAAAAGACCAAATACTGCCAAACTCCCCCTAAGGAGTGCAATCAATCTAAAAAATAAATAGCAATGTTTTTTCACATATATTCCTTCCCCTTTGACAGCAATGCCAAAGAATCAAATAGAATAAAAAACTCTAAATCACAAGGCTGACTACTTCCCCTGAGTAGTAGCAATATTTCATCAATCCGGAGAAAAAGATAGCTCTGATAATGCATACTGGACTGATGCACATCTACATCATTTATGTCTCTACCAGAGGGGTAGAAACCCCCAATCTGTCTCTCAAATATTCAAATGACTCTCAGGACAAAGGTTTAGTGAAGATGTCTGCTATCTGTTCTTTAGTGTTCACATAAACCAATCTGACTTCTTTTGCTTCCACCTTTTCCTTCAAAAAGTTATACTTGATTGATATGTGCTTAGTCTTGGAGTGAAATACTAGATTCTTGGATACGTCAATAGCTGTAGAGCTATCACAATGAATAACTACCGAATCGTTACAACTCACTCATATATCCTTCAACATCTGCTTCATCCATAGAACTTGAGTACAATTTGTTGCAGCTGCAACATATTCAGCTTCAACAGTAGATAAATAAATGCATAACTACTTCTTGTTGATCCATGAAACCAACTTCTTCCCAAGGAAGAATGCTCCATCGAATGTTCTCTTCCAGTCATCAAAATCACATGCCCAATTTGCATCTATATATGCACATAAAGTAAAGTCATCATCTTTATGGTACCATAAACCATATTCAGTTGTTTCTTGCAAATACCAAAATATCCTTTTTATTACACTTTCATGATTTTCTCTTGGATTACTTTGAAATATTGATACAATACTAACTGCATTCATTATATCTAGTCTAGTATGAGCTAAATATAATAAACCACCAATCATGGATTTATATCTTGTAGAATTTACTGAAGGGGATACATCATTAATTGACAATTTTTCACTTGTAACCATAGGAGTACTAACCGATTTAGAATTTTCCATACTAAATTTCTTCAATAATTTACTTAGATACATAGTTTGATAGATAAACATGCCTTTGTCAATATGAGTAATCTACAAACCTAGAAATTTTTTTATTTCTCCAGTCATAGACATTTCAAATTCACTTTGCATATTATCAGAGAATTCAATGCATAATTTTTCTTCACCTCCAAAAATGATATCATCAACAAATACTTAAATAATCAGAATATCATCATTAGTGATCTTATAATACAAGTTATTGTCAACATTACCTTTTATAAAATCAAGCTTCAAAAGATACTTATCCAACCTTGCATATCAAGCTCTAGGAGCCTATTTTAATCCATATAGGGATTTCCTTAATCTGCAAACCATACTTTTGTCATCTTTCAGTAAAAATCCATCAAGTTGCTCAATAAAGACTTCCACTTCAAGTTCTCCATTAAAAAAGGCACATTTAACATCCATTTGATAGACCTTGTAGTTCTTATAGGCTACATAAGCAAGAAATAGTCTAACAGCTTCAATTATAGCTTATACCGGTGCAAAATTTTCACCATAATCAATTCCTTCCTTCTGAGAATATCTTTTGCAAACCAATCTAGCCTTGTTTCTTTCAACTTGTCCATCCTCATTCAATTTGTTTCTAACAACCCATTTAGTTCCAATAACATTCTTATTTTTAGGCCAGGGAACTAAAGTCTAAGTATTGTTCTTTTCTATCTGATCTAATTCATCTTCCATAACTTTCATCCAATATTCATATTTACAAGCTTCAATTACTGATGTCGGTTCAATCTAAGAAATGAAACATACCTCTTGATTTGCCAATCTTCTCCTTGTCATAACTCTCATGGTTTTGTCTCCAATGATCTGATTTTCAGAATGATTTAGCCTTACATACCTTGGTGTTTTCTGATTTTCAGGTTCTTTGTGCTACTCTTCAGTTACAGTCGAGTTTTTTGATGATGTCGAGGTAACTAGTTCAATATTTTGTTCCAGTATGGGCACCACTTGATCAGTTATGATCATTTCCACTGTCGGTTCACTATCATAAGATTTAGCTTGGTCTTTGTACTGGTCATCCACTTTCACATTAGCGCTCTCCACAATTCTCTGCAATCTTTTGTTATAACATCTATATGCTTTTCTTTTAGTTGAATAGGCAGGAAATATTCCTTCATCACATCTAGGGTCAAAATTTCCAATGGAATCATCTCTTTTGATATAACACTTCCAAAGATTCTAAAATGCTTAAGAGTAGGAGAGTGACCAAACCATAATTCATAAGGTGTCTTACTGGTATCTCCTTTGATATGAACTCTATTGAATGTATAAACATTTGTACTTACTGCTCCTCTCTAGTATATATGAGGCAAATTAGCTTCCATCATCATGCTTCTGGCTGCATCCAAAATGGTTATGTTTTTTATTTCCACAATGCCATTCTACTGAGGTGTCTGGGGTGCAGATAACTATCTCCTAATGCCATTTTTTTCACAATAGTTGTTGAATTCACCAGATGTGAATTCACCACCTTGATCTGATCTTAGACACTTGATTTTAATTCCTATCTTTGTCTCAACCATAGCTTTAAAGATCTTGAATTTCACAAAGGCTTCAAATTTCTCCCTTAGAAAAGCAACCCACATCATTCTAGAATAGTCATCAATGATTAACATGAAATATCTATCTCCTTGAAAGCTTCTTGTATTAGCAGGACCACATAGGTCAGTATGAATCAAATCAAGAATATCATTACATTTATCTAGTATGCCCTTAAAAAAAGTTCTGATTTGCTTACCCATTTGACATTCCTTACATACCAGATTATGAGGCTTCACAATCTTAGGTAAATCTCTAACTGCCTTAGTTGAACCGATCTTTACAATGCAATAAAAATTTACATGACACAACCTCTTATGCCATAGCCAACTTTCATCAATATGTGCAATCAAACATGTCTTTTCACTGGAGTTCAAATGAAATATGTTACCTTTTGTTTGTGTACCAGTTTCAATCTCCAATCCTGATTTGCTAATGATTTTGCACTTTCCATCCTTGAATTGTAATTGAAATCCTCTGTCTACCAACTGTCCTACACTCAAAAGATTATACTTTAGACCTTCAACATAGTAGACATTATTAGTGTTATGCTTACCATCCAATGAAATGGTTCCTCTTCCTTTGATCATGCATGCTTTGTTATTACTGAATCTGACTTGACCACCATCAAATTCTTGCAGGGTTAGAAACTTTCTTTTGTCACCTATCATATGATGAGAACATCCACTATCTATTACCCATTCATCTTTGTCTTCAACTTTTGCTGCAAGGGCCTTTTCCTCATTTATGATAATTGGTTCTGGATCATCTTCCTTCATAGCATAGAATACCCAATCTTTTCCATTGTCAAATCCACTAGATGAATCTCTTGTCGGCTCATCTTCTAAGTCATCAGTTACTCCTTCCTTATCAGCATAGTAGCATGATTTATTTTTGTTTCTCTTGTACTTATGCATGATCCGATATTCAGAGTTAGGCTTAAAATATCTTCTTGCTCTTTCTTCCATTTTTGAATTCCTTTTAGGACATCTAGATGCAAAATGACCTATCTTATCACATGCAAAACATTTGAAATGAGATTTTCCTTCATGCTTACTTCCTGATGGACTTTTAGGTATCCTTCTAGTAAATAGGGCTTCAAGTTTCTCAAGCTCTTCATCTTCTTTCCTAATCTCTTCCAATTTCTTTGCATACAAAACTTTCCAATCTTTCTTGTTGGTTGATGATGTAGATGCTTTAAATGAAGTATCAATCTTTGTAGCTCTAGGAGGACCAAATTCCTCAAGCTCAAAAGTAGATGTCTTCCCAACAAGAATATCTCTATTTATAGAAGAATTAGGCATGGTTCTTATCTCATTAATTGTAGTTACTTTCATCTTATATGCCAGTGGAAAAACCCTTAATACTTTTGAAACAATCTCTTCCTCGCTCAGAGATCCACCACAGTACTGAATTCCCAATACAATTTCATTCACCCTTTCCATGAATGCATAAATTATTTCATCTTCCTCTATCTTCAAACTTTCATATCTTACCCAGTAACATTCAAGTTTTGCAATTTTAACTGTAGGATCACCTTCATTTAGAGTCTCCAACTTGTCCCATATATATTTTGATGATGATTTATCTGATAGTCTCAAGATTTGTTGATCTAATAAGGTGCTTAAGAGGGCTTCTCTAGCTCTGCAGTCAATCTCAATGTTCTTATCCAAGTCTGTCAGTGTAGGAATGCCAGATATCGGATTGTGAGGAGTGTAACCATTTTGATTTATTTCCCAATTATTGTTTCCAACACATCTTAAATGAGTCTCCATCTAAATCTTCCATACTCCATTGTTCATTCCATCAAGCCTAGGGTTGTGCTTCCAGAAAATAGTTGTTGAACAATTAGTTTCCATAGGATCTTCCTCAAGTGGTTAAACTTCTGCAAAAAGAGGACTAGGCTCTAATACTAATTGTTAGGATAATCGGTGGAAAATTGAGAGGGGGGGTGAATCAGTTGTTAACAAATTATGAGAATTAAAGAGCTTAAAACCTTATACTAGAATAACTAATAAAGCATTAAAGTATAATTGAAAACTAGAGAATCAATACCATGCAACCATAACACAAAAAACCATGATTTGTACGTGGAAAACCTAGTAAAGGGAAAAACCACGGTGGGAAACCCTACCCATAGTCAGATGATACTTTTGCATAAAGTATATGATTACAATAGGGGTCTTCACATGCAGGAAGGCACACTTCCTAGAGAACACTTCTCATCACAATGGAGTATCACTAACTATAGAGATGTCAACCACCTAAAAATATATGGACAACAATCCAGAAAAAAGAACTAATGGTGATAGCATCAAACATGCTAGATTACAATTCTAGTTAAGCTCAATACCAAAGGTCTAAAACCTCTTACATAAACCCAACTTGCTCACCTATTATTGACCAAATCCTTTGCACAAATAATTATTACATTAATAACTCCTTACCATGATCTACAATGAGATCTTACATATATTTATACCAACCTGGGACGTAACCAATTAGGTCGGCCACCCAAATGATAATTTAATAGATCCATTACATAATCCTAAAATAAAATCATAACACATGTCGGCATGAGGCTAAACAAACATCAGCCAATCAATAAAACATCCTGGAAGTGCATCGAAGGATCCACCAACACATTACATAAAAACCGGTCCATAACCTAGATAGCACCATACCTAAATTAGATCCACAAATGCCAAAGCAATGACACCAATCAGTCGAGGCACCAACACAATCACTATCAACATCCTGAATCCCTTATAGAAGTTGCACAAACACCACTTATGCATTACATCAAAGGTCTTCAATATAGCTCTGCTGGTGAAACCCTTATCGGACCAATAAAGAAGGCTTACTAAAACATGAGATAACATCCGTTCATCAATTCAATACCAACTAACTAAAAAATACTTCAAAAGCATATGAACCATCAATACAAACTTATTCCATCATCTAGATCATACCGGTGACAATCAAATGATAGTCTTCCCAATCCAATCCTTCTACCGAAAGTCGGTAAATAACCATAACAGCTAGTGTTGACATCAATGACAAAACATCAATGCAACACATAATCAATTACATCATATGGCCAACACAGTTCATCATTAGAATCATCACACCTTCCTCATCAGCATAGTAGCATGATTTGTCTTTGTTTCTCTTGTACTTATGCTTGTTCTGATAATCATGGTTAGGCCTAAAATATCTTCTAACTCTTTCCTCAAATCTTGAATTCCTTTAAGGACATCTAGATGCAAAACATTTAAAAAGTGATTTTCCTTCATACTTACTTCCTGTGGGACCTTTAGGTACTTTTCTAGCAAATAGGGCTTCCAGTTTCTCAAAATATTCATCTTCTTTCTTCATTTCCTCCATTTCCTTAGCATATAAGTCTTTCCAATCACTTTTGCTGGTAGATGATGTAGATGCATGAAAAGAAGGTTCAAATTTTGCAACTCGAGAAGGACTGAATTCCTCAAGCTCAAAAGCAGATAATTTCCCAACCAAGGTATCTCTATTAACAAAGGTGTTTGCCATAGTTCTCAACTCATTAATTGTAGTAGCCTTCATCTTATAAGCCGGTGGAAAATCTCTCAATAATTTAGAAACTATTTCCTCTTCGCTCAGAGATCCACCATAGCACTGAATGCCCATGACAATCTCATTAACTCTCTCCATAAAAGAAGTAATCATTTCATCTTCTTCCATCTTTAGGTTCTCATATCTCACCTGGTAACCATCAAGCTTAGCAATTTTAATAGTAGGGTCACCTTAATTCAAAGTCTCCAATTTATTCCATATAGCCTTCGCAATTAATTTGTCAAAAAGTCCCATAATTTGCTGATCAAAAAGTGCACACAAAAGAGCTTCTCTAGTTCTACAATCATTTTCAATGTCCTTATCCAAGCCTACTAGAGGAGGATTGTCAAATGCTGGATTATGAGGTGTATATCCATTCTCAGTGATCTCCCAAATCTCCTTGCTAACACATCTTGGATGAGTCTCCATCTGAATCTTCCATACTCTGTAATTTGTTCCATCAAGCCTAGGAATTTCTCTCCAGAAAATAGCAACAAATGAACTTGATGAACTTGCACTATTAGACGCCATAGGATCTTCCTCAAGTAGTTAAGATTTTGTAGAGAGGACCAGAATCTGATACAAATTGTTAGACATCTCAGATAACTGGAGGACAACTGAGAAGGGGGGGGGTGAATTAGTTGTCAGCATATTATAGAACTTTAAGCATTGAAACCTTATTACCAAAATACATAAACCAAATACTGGAACAATAGATATAATAGTTAAGCAAAAATATAAACCATAGAACATTTACCAACCATCCACAAAATATAACACCAACATTTGTATGTGGAAAACCTGGTAAAGGGAAAAACCATGGTGGGAAGCCTACTCATAGTTAGATAATACTTCTATAGTAAGTATGTGATTACAATAAGAGGGGCATGGACATGTAGAAAGGCCAACAGCCTAGAGTACATTGCTCATCACAAAATGAGCCTCACTGACTACAAAATAAATCCAAACTACAATCTAGAAGAAGAATGAACTGGAAGAATAGCATCTCCTATGCCTGAGTATAGTTCAAGCTAAGCTTAGTATCGGAGGTCTTAAAACTCCTTCACCAACCAAATTCGATCAGCTATGATCGACCAAATCCTCTGCATATGATTACAACTTTATTCGCACACAGATAATCTATAAACACATTAATCCCATGAAATCCCCATGATCTACAAAGAGATCTTACATCATATTTATACCAGTCGGGGACCTAAACAATTAGGTCAACCACCTAAAAGATAATACAATAAATTCATAACTTAAACCTTCAATCTAATGATCAACCAAGTTGGCTTGAGACTGAGACAACATAATCCAATCAACAAACCCAACCAATAACGCATCGGGATCATCCACCAACATGTTACATAAACCGGTCCCTAACGTAGCCGAATAAGATAGCATTAGGTCCGGACCCAAATTCAACACCACCGATCAACAAGAACACGAACAAGATAACTAACATCATCCCAAAAGACATCTAGAAGTCATACCAACACCACTTATCACCTACAGCAAAAGATCTTCAACAAAGCTCTGTCGGCAGAACCCTTACTGGTGACCAAAATGCTTACTAGAATAGATGATAGCTCCTGAGTCATCAAATCCCGAACCAATTGACCGTGATACCCATCTGAATAGCATGAATGATAGATCTAAACCAAATCCACAAGCCAAAGTGTAATGGAGCATACCAAATCAATATCATAAACCAACCACTCTACTAGAACCTACCAGAAGTCAGTAAACAACCAAAATAGTCTATGTTGCTATCAATGACAAAACATCAATGCAACACATAATCAATTCCTCCAATTGCCAATAGAGTCAATGTTGATTCAACACTTTGTGAGAGGTCTCAGTGATCGTATTAGTGGTGAGGTTCAGATGTATGAACCTAAGAATTTGGAGGCAACTGTGGAGAAAGTGAGATTAGTGGAGGAGAATCTTGCCTTAGCATCAGGTGTGATAGGTGGACAGATAGTTTGTGCACTCATTGTGAGTGGTTAGCAGTTTAAGAAGAGCCATTCTCAAGGTCATATCTTTGTGCTTGATTTCAGGTTGATTGGAGCCACGATCATCAGTGTGATAGGAGACCTACTCCTTCATAGCCAGCATAGAGTTCACAGCCAACTTCTAGTAGACGTAGTGTTCAGTAGTTGAGTACTACACCAGGGAGTAGAGTGTTTGGCAGGAGATATTACTTTTCATGTGGACAGCCAAGACACATTACCATTCATTGTCCTCAATGTACTTCTCAGATGTCAAGGCAGTAGAAGCCAACTACTTTTGAGCCTACAGTTGGGGATGTAGGAAAGAAGCATCGTGTATTTGCATTGGTTGATAACCGTCAGGCTGAGCATCAGGTCACTATTGTGGAGACATCAGGTGTGATAGGTGGTATCTCTTGTTTAGTGTTATTTGATTTAGGAGCATCAGATTCTTTTATTTCTCCTTTTCTAGTAGAGAGATGCGGACTTTCTATAGAAAAGCAAGATGACAGGTGGTAGGTAGAGTTAGCTACAAGGTCCAAGGTAGCAAAGGATTCCCTTGTGCTTAGTTATCCTTTAGCTTTAAGATATTTTTGTACTTTTGTGGATCTTATGATGTGTTTCTTGGCATGGATTGGCTTGAGTCTCACCAAGCATAGATAGATTATAGAGGTAAGAGAGTGCAATGTGTGGATGATGGTGGGAAGAGTGTGGAGATTGTAGGTATTCAAAGACCTATCTCTCTTCACATGATTTCCGCCATGCAGATGAAGAGATGTGCATGTAAGGGTTGCTAGTTGTTTGCAGTTAGAGTGAAGGATGTGGATGAGGGAGTTAGTTCAGAGGATTTATTGCAGCAACACTCCATTCTTTAGGATTTTGTAGATGTTTTCCCCAGTGATATTCTAGGTAGGCCCCCTCAGCGAGATATAGATTTCAAGATTGATTTGGTGCCAGGAGCTAAGCCTATCTTTATGGCTCCCTACCAGATGACCGCATAGGAGTTGAGTGAGTTGAGGGTTCAGTTGGAGGAGTTGTTGGTGAAAGGATTAATTCATCCTAGTGTGTCCCCTTGGGGTGCACCTAAATTATTTGTGAAGAAGAAGGACAGATCTCTTTGATTGTATATTGACTATAGGTAGCTGAATAAGGTGATGGTGAAGAATCGATATCCCTTGCCTCAGATAGATGACTTATTTGATCAGATTAAGGATGCAAAGGTCTTTTCCAATATTGACCTTAAGTCCAGATATCATCAGTTGAGGATTCATGAGGAAAAAATTCATTGCACAATATTTCATACTAGATATGGACACTATGAGTTCACAGTGGTACCATTTGGTCTCACGAATAAACCATCAGTTTTCATGATCTTGATGAATGGTGTATTCAGGTTGTATTTGGACATATTTGTATTGGTATTTTTGGATGATACTTTAAGAGATCAGTTGAGGAGCATGAGGATCATGTGAGACAGGTTTTGCAGTGTCTTAGGGAGAATTAGCTATACACCAACTTGGCGAAGTGTGAGTTCTTTCAGACGGAGGTGAGATATCTTTCTCATGTGATTTTAGGAGAGGGTATCATAGTTGATCCCTCAAAGATTTAGGTGATTGTTGATTGGCCAGCACCCACTAATGTGGGAGAGGTGCATAGTTTCATGGGTCTTGCAGGATATTATCATAGGTTTGTTCAGGATTTCTCCAAGATAGCCCATCCTATCACTTCTCTTCAAAGGAAAGGGAAGAAGTTTGTTTGGACAGAGCAGTGTGAGACAACATTTCAGATCCTTAAGGAGCGTTTGACTATTGCACCTATTCTATCAGTGCCAAATCCTTTAGGAGATTTCATGTTGTGCACAAATGCTTCTTTGGAGGGTCTAGGAGCAGTGTTGATGTAGGACAATCATGTGATACAATATGAGTCACAGAAACTTAAAGATCACGAGCAAAATTATCCCACCCATGATCTAGAGTTAGTGGTAGTGGTTCATGCTTTAGTAAGATGGAGGCATTTCCTTCTTGGGCATCGATTCAAGATGCACATAGATCATCATAGCTTGTAGTATATCTCTGCACAACCAAATTTGAATGCTAGGCAAAGGCATTAGATGGAGTTTCTATGTGAGTACGACTTTGAGGTGAGATATATCTAGGGTAAGGAGAATGTGGTAGCTAATGCATTGAGCCATAGGAGGCATGAGATTTCAGCAGTGTCACTTAGTGTGGATTTGAGGAGCCATGTTCTCAGTGCCCTTCCTTTAGATGTGTGGTACCAGGAGATTATTGCAAAGCTTGCTACAAGTAGAGCTCTTGAGGGTAGGTATGTAGGTTATTCAATTGAGTTAGATGGACTTCTTAGGCATTTGGGACACATTTATGTTCCACCATTAGATGGTCTTCGATATTTGACCATGTTAGAGGCACATCACACACCTTACTTGGTACATCTAGGTGTCAAGAAGATGTATGCAGATTTGAGGCAGATATATCATTGGTCTAGTATTACGAGAGCTGTTGCAGATTTTGTGTCATGTTTCTTAGAGTGTCAGTGAGTGAAGGTAGAGCATCAGCATCCAACATGATTATTATAGTCACATTTGGTTCTAGGATGAAAATGGGATATTATATTGATGGATTTTATAGTTGGATTGCCCATATATTCATGTTGGCATAATGCTATTATGTTCATTGTTGATAGGTTGACCAAACTAGTGCACTTTTCCTCAATCAGGTCATCATATATAGAAATGATAGTAGCTTGTATTTTTATGGAGGGGGTTGTGAAATTGCATGGTAGTCCTCGACGAATCATTTCAGATCATGATCCAATGTTCACATCAGCCTTTTGGACTGCACTTCAACATTATTTAGGGACATAGTTGAACTTTAGTTCAACCTATCATCTCGAGATAGATGGCCAGACAGAGAAGGTTAGTCAGGTTTTAGAGGACATGTTGAGGATGTATGTTATGGATCAACGGACTCGTTGGGAGGATTACCTCTATTTGGTGGAGTTTGCGTACAAAAATGGTTACCATAGTTCTATTGGTATGTCTCCTTATCAGGGTTTATATGGTAGACCATGTCATACACCCTTGAGTTGGGACTATTTGGAGGACATAGTGTGTATTGGTTCAAAGATGTTGAAAGATATGGAGCAATAGGTGGCTCGCATCAAAGAGAATTTGGTATCGGCACAAGATAGACAGAAGAAATATGCGGATGCCCATCGTATGGAAACGTAGTTTTTAGTTGGTGACAAGGTGTTTTTGAGAGTTCACCCACAAAAGAATATGATCTATTATGGAAAAGGCTCTAAGTTGGTGCCTCAGTTTGTAGGACCTTTCGAGATTTTGGAGAGGATTGGTTATGTGGCTCATCGCCTTGCCTTGTCGCCTAGCTTGTCCTGCATCCATGATGTCTTTCATGTTTTGGTTTTGAGATTGTATCATCTTGATATATCACATGTTTTGAATTGGAATGCATTGTAGGTTGAGGATGGGCAACTTTCCTTGGAGCCCATGCACATTCTTCAGCACAGAGAGATGTCCCTCAGAGGTCAGAGCATAGAGAATGTAAGGGTCCAGTGGGATCCAATTGATGATTCTTCAACTACATGGGAGGATGCAACGTAGATGGGAGACCTATACCCCTATTTGTTCTTAGGCTTGCAGGAGTAAGCCTAGGCAAAGTGCGGAAGGATGTAATGTCCACCCTCGACTTGACTTTTATTTCATGCTTGATAGACTTATCTAGACTATTTACGATGTTTTGGATTATGATTATATATTTGTTGAGATACTCATTATGATGCTAGACATTATTTGGACATATGTTATTCTGATGGTTTATATGGATGATGATGCTATCTTTATTGATCATGTGATTTGGTGGATATATGTGTTTGATGGATCATATATATGTTGGTGGATTATTGATGGATTATATTGATAATGGATTTGATGTTATTATGATTTCACTAACCCTAGTTCATGATTACATATGATGAGTTGATTATGCGACGTGCTCGATTATGGTATGATTTTCTTCGAGAGAGGGATGATGTCACATCACTCATTGCAAGTGGGATGTGTCATTGTAATTCCCTATAACTTGCCTGTTATGATATATATATGTTGTATTGTTGCTTTGTGATTGCAAGATTTTCAAGTACCAAACACCGACTCCACCTGTCTTCACGGGTTTGAGTGTGTCTTTAAATCCTAATGGCATGTGGTCCAGAGATGATATGAGTTCCCTACACATACTCTATGTCTAAGTTGCTCACTTTGAGTTGTTAGCGTCTTGGCGCAATTCGCCATGTCAGTTAGTGAGATATGGCTTTGTGAGTATGCTAGTTATTGCTGATTTATTTAATTAATTAATGTGTGATTTTATATGGCTCTTGATTGATTAATTTAATGGTTGGTTTAATATAGTTTTATTTGGGTATTTAATTTTGTGTGATTCAATGTCTTTTATTTATTATTGAGTTATTGGCATTTTGATTATTTGGAATTTATTTGGAATTTATTGTTTAAATAGTTATTTATTTATTTATTGTTTATTTTATATTTATTATTTATTTTATATTTATTTTTATTTAATTATTTATTATTTGTTAATTTTTTGAGTTTTAATATTGAATAATATTTTAGTAAGGATATTTAATTATTGTATAGTCTTGGGTTATTTATTAATTATCCATTTTATTTATTTTATTATAGCATATGGTTATTTGTATAGTTTATTATTTATTTAATGGGGCTAGAAAAGTATTTTACCTTATCTCTTTTTACATCCCCACTAATAATAATAATACATATGTTTTTTATATTATTCCTACCTACCCTTTATTCCCATTGGTGGAATTTGAAATGAGAAATAATATTATAACTATGATGGGTAGGTGAAATATATTGAAAGTTTACCATGATTGTAATTAAGTGATAACATTAATAATGAATTAATGGGATGGGTAATTAGATTTATTAATCAAAATAATTAATAGTTGAGCCCCATGACTTGATCCTAGGGGGGATGTTTTAGGATAAGGTTGGGAAGACCATTGCAATGGCAAGTCAATCTCCCTTGATCTCTCATAGGTTGAGATGGCTCCACATGTCCATCAGGCTTGTGCCTTATGTATAGTATTTATTATAGGATGCAATGTGATGACACTCCACTCCTACATGTGTCCCCTTGATGATTATGCTTGTGCCTTATGGATTTACATTTATGACTTGTGGATTTGTAAGCCTCTGGGAGTTTCTTACTTGTGATTCTTTGTGATTGGTTCATGCTTGAGAGTCGTTGTGTTGGGTCTCTTTGGTTGTTGAGTCCTAGCATAGATGTAGAGTGTGTGTTGGGACCTTGTGTCATCTCCTAGCATGGGGGGTGGTTCCTTTGGTTCCACATGGCTAGGTGGTTGGTGCTTTTCAACCATTGGGATATTCTTATGGATTCTTCATGCATGGATGTGGATTCTTCAATAATTATGGATGTTTCTTGTATTGGATTTATGTAATTTGGATTTATGCAATGTATTATCATGTAAAAAATGTAGATGAATTAGGAAGAGTCATGTTTAAGATGTATTATTAATATGGGTGTGAATGTAATTGTATTGTAGTTGATACATTAGGATTATAACATGATTTTGTATTATTGTGACCATGAGATGTATGATAATGTTCTTGTGTAATCAATATGACCTTCATATACTTAGACATTATAATGAAAATTATATTTGTAATATAATGGTTTCCTGTTATTATTTTATTAGTTTAGATTCCATGGTTATTATCTATAAGTACACTTATATGTGTAAAGGCCTTAAGAAAATGGAATGCATATACTATAAGAATTGTGGATAATTAATGATGTCATGTAGATATTGATTAATAATGATGAACAATAGATACCCCAACCGGTGCTAAGAGTGGGGGGGTGTGAATCACTACAGGCTAAAACTCTCTCAACAACTTATCTAGTTAAAGCAATACCAACTGGTTATCACCATTACTGAACTTAACCATGGCAACACTGGTTAAACACAGTAAGACATCAGATACCATAAACTGATAAGTCTAAACACTTCAAATACGATCAATACTTGATATCAACTTCACCCATAAACACATGCATGTGGTATACTAGAAATACCATAACCTATTAACTTTGCATGCATAATCTTTCAACCAAATACTTCATAAACATCACATGAAAAATGCATAACACATAACATGTAGTACCCCTACTCGTTTGAACTTATTAGACTCATATTTTAGTATTGGTTACTTTCAGTGGATACATTACCATGATGTGTTATTCATATTTTTATGACATTATTTCATGCTTTATCTGGATATGAGATGAGTAATTTATTGCAGTATTTCAGTACTTGTGATTTATGTCATTTTATCGATTATTGCTATGTACTGACACTTTACTTTATTTATGCAATGTGGAATTGTATGTTGTGTGTCTACAAGTGGATTGGATGCAAGGGGACGATTTTCCTTCACTCATTTCAGTGAGATAGGGAACGCCGCGATTCTCCTTCATCGATGTGTATGTCATGTTTTCTATATTGTATATATGCATGTGTGGTTTGATGATGCAGGATATTGTAGGTACAAGTATCGGGTAGGTATGGGGTATTGTCTCCACTTGGCTTCACAGGTCTGAGCGTGCCTTATATTTTTTGATGAAAATGGAGGAGATAGTAGTTGACCCTATTTTACTCATTTACACTTGTGTGAGTGTCATTAGTTAGTCATCCAGTCAGTTAGTTTGGCCTTCGTATTTTGTCGTTTGATCTTTTTTATATTTGCTTGTGATTTGTTCAGTTTGTGTGTTTTAGTGCATTTGATTAATTAATTAAGTTTATGGAGTTATCTCATGGTTGAATTATGTTTGCATTGAGATTATAAATTTAATTAATTAAAAGAAGTTATTAAATTAAGTTGCAAGCTGCATGATATTAGAAATATATTTTATTTAAATTTTAGTAAAAAATAAAATAGATTAATTTCATTTATTTTTCCTATAATTTTAAATAAATAAAAGAATAAAAGCATAAATAAATAAATAAAAGAATTCATTAAAATTATAGCATTGCTTTAATTTCTTTATTTAGAAAATTAATTAGAGTTGCATGAGAAAAGAAAAGAAAGAAAAAATGATTTTAAATTATTGCATGTTAACTTATCCTTTGTTAGGAAATTGGAAAAGAAAAGAAAATTGCTTTTATTACTAAATTTAGGTTTTTGGGAAAAAGATATTCAACCTAGAATTTTAGTTTAAAAAGGGGAATAGGTCATTATTTTAGGGGAGATAGGGAGATAGGAACCAGGTCAGGGATTTAGGTGAAGAAATTTATTTGGAAGCTTGTTGAAAAGATTAGGGCTCTTCTACAGATTTCTTCTAGGAAAGCTATACCAGGTTGGATGGCTTCTTTGATTGTTGTTTTAAAGAAAATAGTTTTATTTCTTTTATCTCTCTAATTAATGTGTGTGTTAAGATGTTTGTTTAATCTAAAATCCTGTCTGATTATTTCTTGTTCTTGGCTATAGTCCATTCCTGATGTTAATTTCTAGTTTATGGAAGGAAGTTAATTTTGAGGAAATTAGGAAAATTATTATGCCAGATTTTGCCAAGATTTTATTTTGCATGGAAATTGTAAGATTGAAAGAAAACAGGTTTTTACCAGAGAGAATATTTCCTTTTTAATTATGGGTTAGTTTTGATATTGGCTATGTATGTACTGTCAATATTAGTGTAATCTCTAGGTAATTATTAATTACTATGGTAATGGATCTAATTTTTAATTAAATTAATTTCATTTCTATATGTTATGGAGAAATTATCTTATTTAAATCTTAAAAAAAAAAAAAAAAAGAGGTTGTTTAACTAAATTCTGGAAAATGATTTTTAAGAGATTCATTGTAAATTTGGTGTTATTATAAAATATTAAAAATAAATAAAAATAAAATATATATAAAAAATTGGCAGGTAGCAACTATCAAGGGTAGTACGTCTACTGTGCGGTAGTAGTACTACCATCAGTAGTATGCTACCGGTGGTAGCAACTACTACTGTAAGGTAGCAGTGCTACTGTGCTGAGTGGTCGTGATGTATGGTTTTCTCTTTCTTTTCCCCTGTGCATACTTTGACATGGCACTTTCGGGTTTTGTGCTCGAGGGTCATGTATTTTGAGTTATTTATTAATTAATTTATAATATATAATATATATATATATATGTATATATATGAATCTATATATATGTATTTATATATAAATATTTATATATATAAGTTGTTTTTTTATTATTATGGGTATTATATTATTTTAGCTTTATTTTAATACTGTGGAAATTAAATTCTGAGTTGTTAAATATATATTCTGTAATATAGTTATAAGTGAATTATTTGTAGGTATTCATATAATTATATTATATGAATATAATTTAATTTATAGTTATATTTATATTTTATGAATGTAATTAGATTATAGTTTGGGTGTTTTCAGAAAAATTTGTAAATTTGGAGATTTTACATTTATGCTTGAAAACATTAGGAGATTAATTTTTGTGTGATTGATTTAACCTTATTGTAAAAATGAAAAAATTTATTTATTTGTATTTATATAGTTGTAAATTCTTATTATCTGTAAATTCCTTATTTGCAAGTTATTTATGCTTTTGGTTGTTATAAGAAAAGATTGTCTGTATTAGGGTCTTGTCTAAATGGTGTTATAGTCAAGCATAATTCCATTGCAATTATGGTTGAGTTGTCATTGTGTCCTATGTTATTATATCTCCTTGGTCAAGTGTTGTTGTATAACCTTATTGATGTGAGCCATTATGTGTTTTGTCCAAATGGTCAATCTTGGGTTAGTGATTTCGTATCCTTCACCTGTGGTTTGTCAGGATTAGTTATGGCTGTCTATTTTGCCATAGAGTTCTCATAGAGAGACCTTTCCTGTTAGTGTCCTATGAGAGAGAGTGGCTTTCAAGCGGGGGTCATGCCTGAAGTGGATGACAGGATAACTCATCAAAAGTTAGTTAAAAAGTGATAACCTAATAATATATTGGGGGGGAGTGAAATAAATATTAATTAAGATAGTGTACCTCGTGCATAGGTGTAGTTCTTGTACAAGGCTCATAATGTTATGAGAAGGCCTGGAATGGAAAGCTTACCACCTTGTCTTCACGAAAGGATTGGTAGGGTCCACATGAGACTTAGTTGTAGCCGGAAGCCGAGAGAGGTTACCAGGACAGAGAGTCTGGACTTAGGAGGCCTACCATGGTAACCATCAAGCTATGCGATGACACTCTCTCCTTAGAGTCACTAGTGTTTTATGAGTTGAGTCACATGGATGTTTGCGGAGTCTTGTAGTTCTTTCGTACTTGTCTTATTTTGCTTGCTTGAGGGTTTTCTACTATCTCCTAGCACGGTGGGGTGGTTCCAATTTGGGATCACATGGTCGAGTGATAGTGCCACTTCCCATCAGATGTTCTAGATTGTATCTTCAGGCGAGGAGAGGCTTCGCTAGTGTTTCTTGGTTCATGGTTCATGTACCAGCTCATGTTCATGATCATTTTTTAGTTGAGACCTTGTGGTCATTGTATCAAACTTTTATGTAACCTTGATATTGTAACTTTGGATCCGTGGTATTTTTGGAAGCCATGTATTTATGGATATTGTAATATTACTTCAGTGGAATGTATGTTAATTCATTTGCTTTGATCTTATGTATAAATGATTTATAAAAAATTGAATACATTGGTATACTTGAATCTGTCATTATGGAATTTAGATGTATGTGTAGCATTTTAACTTGAACATTTAATTTACCTAATTAAATGGACAATTGGATTAACCGTGGTGTTAATAAAATTTGTGAATTAATCTGCATTGGTAACCCTTAGGAAATTATGTGTTAGACTTCTGTTGTGTTATAATGTGCAATTTTTATAATTAATGCACTTGATTTGTAAAAAAAAAATTATTTCACGTTGTAGTTACCTAGTTGTGTTGTTTTCCTTTAGGGTTCCTAGCGGGGCATTACATTTGGTATCAGAGCCCAAGTTTCAACACTGGGTACTCTGGGTTTGTAGTGAGCCTTTCAGTTGACCATCTTGTTTAGGTCTTAATGTTTGTATCTCTCTTGTCTTATCCTTGCTATAGATCTGAACCATTTCTCTTTTATGGTGCTAGGTCATGGCTAGGAAAGCTAGGGGAGGTGGCCAGTAGAGTTGGCTACAGGTGTCTGTGTTTTTGTAGATTCTTTCATTCCCAATTGTAAGTTGGACCTAGGAACCTTAGCTACCTTAGTTGACCTTTGAGTCATTCCTTTGGGTTCTTATGGAGTAGTGTTGGGTGTTGGCTATCATCTCACAGTGCTCATGTGGATTGTCGCAAGAAGACAGTGGAGTGTTTAGATGACCTTGGCAGAGAAGTGGAGATAATTGGAGTTCAGAGGTTGATATCCCTATGTATGATCTCTGCTATGCAACTTAAGCAGTGCATGTGTAGAGGGTGTCAGCTTTTTGCAATTACTCTTGAGGAATTGGATGAGTCAGAGAGTCGAGAAATCACTCTTGATAGTCACCCTATTCTTAGGGAGTATGCTGATGTGTTTCCATTGGATATTCCAGGTATGCCTTCGAACCGAAACATAGACTTTCGTGTCGATTTGGTTCCTGGTGCAGAACCTATTTCAAGAGCTCCATATCGGATGACTACTTAGGAGTTGAGTGAGTTGAAGTTGCAGATAGAAGAATTGTTGGCCAAGGGATTTATTCATCCTAGTGTTTCCCCTTGGGGTGCACCTATTATCTTCGTTAAGAAGAAAGATGGTTCTCTTCGGTTATGCATTGATTACCGACAGCTGAATAAGGTAACCATCCAGAATAGATATCTATTGCCTCATATAGATGACCTTTTTTATCAGGTTAAGGGAGACAAGGTGTTCTCTAAGATTGACCTGAAGTCTAGATACCATCAATTGCACATTCAAGATGCAGACATTCATAAGACAATGTTTCGTACTCGTTATGGTCACTATGAGTCCATAGTGGTGCCATTTGGGTTGACGAACACACCTTCAGTTTTCATGAGCTTAAGGAATGGGTTTTTTCACACCTACCTTGATCATTTCGTCATTGTATTCTTGGATGACATTCTGATTTATTCTAGATCTATCGAAGAGCATGAGGGTCACTTACGTCAAGTATTGTAGTGCTTGAGGGAGAATCAGCTTTATGTCAATTTGGTGAAGTGTGACTTCTTCCAGACTGAGGTGAACTATCTTGGTCATGTGGTTTTGGGAGAAGGTATATCCATGGATCCTTCAAAGATCCAAGCCATTGTTGATTGGCAAATGCCAACCAACATTTCAGAAATTAGGAGTTTTATGGGTTTGGCCGGATATTACTGTTGCTTTGTTGAAGGCTTTTCCTGAATAGGACACCCAATTACTTCTCTTCAGAGAAAAGGGAAGAAGTTTGTTTGGTCAGAATAGTGTGAGATAAATTTTAGGACCTTGAAGGAACTCCTTGTTAGTGCTTCGATTTTGGCAGTTCCTGATCCATTTAGAGATTTTATAGTATGCACAGATGCCTCTTTGGAAGGTATAGGTGCAGTGCTTATGCAGGATGGACGTGTGGTTTCTTATGAGTCTCGCAAACTCAAGAACCATGAGTTGAACTATCTAGTTCATGATTTAGTTTTGGCAGCTGTAGTTCATGCTTTGGTTTGATGGTGACATTTCCTGTTAGGGCGTCGATTTGAGCTGCATAGTGATCACCGCAGTCCACAGTATATATTCATGCAGCCTAACTTGAATGCTCGACAATGAAGATGGATGGAATTATTTTGTGAGTATGATTTTGAGATTCATTATATTCAGGGGAAAGAGAACGTAGTGGCAGATGCTTTGAGTCATAGGCGACATGAAGTTTCAGCATTGTCCCTTGGAGTAGACTTGAGAGAGAGAATTCTAGGAGTTCTTCCTCAGGATATTAGAGTGGTGATAGAGTCTGGAAGGCCTTTAGAGGGTAGATTTTCTGGAGATAACCTTGAGGCAAATGGACTTCTTCATCACCATGGACAGATATATGTACCTCCTTTGGAGGGTCTTCATGTTTTGATCATGACTGAGGCCCATCGTGCACCATATTTGGCACATCCAGGTGTTAAGAAGATGCACGCAGATCTTAGACAGATCTATCATTGGGCTGGTATGAAACATGACATTGCTAATTTTGTGTCAAAGTGTTTAGAGTGTCAGTGGGTGAAGGCAGAGCATCAACACTTGGCAGGGCTTTTACAGCCTAATTTGGTACCAGATTGGACATGGGATATCATTTCCATGGATTTCATTGTTGGATTTCCTATCTCTTCACGTCGTCATGATGCTATCATGGTCATTGTTGATAGATTGACTAAGGTTTCTCATTTTGTTCCTATTCGAGCTTCCTATACAGTAGCAGTGGTGGCATGAGTCTCCTTGGAAGATGTAGTGAGATTGAATGGGATTCCGAGGTGGATCATATCTGATAGAGATCATGTCTTTACCTCAGCATTATGGACCTCACTTCAACATTCTTTAGGGACTCAGTTGAACTTTAGTTCAGCTTATCACCCAGAGACAGATGGTCAGATAGAGTGAGTGAATCAGGTGTTAGAGGACATGCTTCGCATTTATGTGATGGACCAGCAGTCGCGCTGGGAGGACTATATCTATCTAGTGGATTTTGCTTATAATAATGGATATCATAGCTCCATAGTTATGTCCCCTTTTAGGCATTGTATGGTTGTCCTTGCCGCACTGCTTTGAGTTGGGATAGGCTAGAGGACAGGGTGCTTATAGGACCAGATATTCTTCGAGAGATGGAGCAGCAGGTAGAGTGGATTTGTGAGCATTTGGCAGCTGCACAGGATAGGCAAAAGAAGTACACAGATGCTCATAGGGTAGATCATCAGTTTTCTATTGGTGACCATGTGTTCTTGAGAGCACATTCATGGAAGAGTCCAATCTGTTATGGAAAGGGTTCTAAGTTGGTGCCTCGATTTGTTGGGCCTTTTGAGATCCTTGAGAGGATAGGACCTGTTGCCTACCATCTTGCCTTGCTACTGAGTCTATCTCGCATCCACGATGTCTTTCATGTTTTAGTTCTTCGACCTTATCATCCAAATATGACACATGTTCTTGATTGGAACTCTTTGCAGGTCAAGGATGGGTAGCTTTCCATGGAGCCCGTGTGCATTCTTTAGCATCGGGATTTGATCCTCAGGGGTCACACCATCGACCAAGTAAGGATCCTGTGGGACCCAAATGATGAGAGAGTTGTACTCTTATTTATTTTAGGCTTCCAGGAGTAAGCCTAGTTTTGGGGGGGAGAATGTACCACCCCTACTCATTTGAACTTATTAGACTCATATTTTATTATTGTTTACTTTCAGTGGATACATTACCATGATGTGTTATTCATATTTTTATGACATTATTTCATGCTTTATCTAGATATGAGATGAGTAATTTATTGCAGTATTTCAGTACTTGTGATTTATGGCATTTTATGAATTATTGCTATGTATTGACACTTTACTTTATTTATTCAATGTGGAATTGTATGTTGTGTGTCTACGAGTGTATTGGATGCAAGGGGACGATTTTCCTTCACTCATTTCAGTGAGACAGGGAATGTCGTGATTCTCCTTCATCGGTGTGTATGTCATGTTTTCTATATTGTATATATGAATGTGTGGTTCGATGATGCAGGATATTGTAGGTACAAGTATCGGGTAGGTACGGGGTTGTTAGGATTCCCACAAATACTGAGAGGGGGGGGTGAATCAGTATCTAACTAGTGTACAAAATTTCTTATCTTAAAACATGCAGAACATATTATAACAGTGTACCGGTATGCAAGAAATAATGCAATAAATAGAATTAAGAACATCCACATGAAAAGCACACCATAACACAAGGATTTAATGAGGAAATCAGGTGTGGGAAAAACCTCGGTGGGATTTGTGACCTACAATATCCACTTATTGGCCAATAAGGGAATATTACTTACAATAGGGGCCTGCACATGCAGGAAGGCCAACTGCCTAGAGCTCACTGCTCAAATGGGAAGTCTCACTGACTTACAATGTGGATTATACAAATCCAATATCTTGTACTGCTTCACAATAGCATCTATAATGCCTGATCCAGTACCAGTTGCTGCTCTGCTTCTTACATAAACCCTTTAACCTATATTTTGCATAATAGGTCTGCCTTAATAACTTTCTTCACTTGCTTACAAAATGTCTACAATGATCTCTTTTATATATAAGAGTCATTTTACAACATGCCAAGTCGGCTTACAAAGTTTTTACAATAATAAACAAAATATAATATAACAAAATCTTGTCGGCCTCTATGCTGGTATACTTCCTTCCTCTATGCCGGTGTCGGTGTCCTAAATGCTAGTGTAGAGTCTGATCGTTGATGCCAGTGCACTAACTTGCCAGTGTAATGCCTTGCCATAGGATTGTAAGGTTGCCGTCAATGACAAAACCTTCAATCACATACAATGTCTCATTGGAGTGTGCATATGCCAACAATCTCCCCCTTTGGCATTGATGGCAACACTCATGAGAAATTTCAAAAGTGTATCAAAAAATGTGAAGTCCAAAAATGTTACCAAAAATGTGTGTGCTCCCCCTAAGCATATGATTCCTGTGATGTTGAATTTTCTCATTCCACTACTCCCCCTTTGGCATCAATGACAAAGGTTGTCAAGATGTCAGTAGAGTTTGTAGTTTCAACCTTCTAACTGGGTAGTTACAATTTGAAATAGATCTGCCAAAATCAAGTTTATACTCTCCATAAACTTTTTACTATCTCTTATTGATATCTCTGTTCTTTTAGTTGTACCAGTGAGATGTTGCAAATGCTCTGTTGGTGTTTTCTGTCCCTGTATTAGTGCCTTAGATACTTCCTTCCATAATGATGCTAAATAGGCCAATCTTGGACTCATTTTTAATCTCAGATGCTTTGCCTTATTCACTATTCTCTCCTTTTCTCTTTTAAATTTAAGTAATTCTTCCTCAAAATTTGTTATCTTTTGTTCAAAAACTGATAATGGATCAGGTGAGTTAACAAAATTATCTGCAAGTTTGATATTTTTCAATTTCTCTACATCATAGTCTGAAAGAGCTCCTTCAAGTTGCTGCATCAAATTTTCCATCTTTACTGGTGTCAAGATCTTCATCAAGCTGTTAGGCTTCTAAAAATAGAGGACTAGGCTCTGATACCAATGCAAGGAACCTATTATCATATATTGTGATAACACTACAGCAATTGATATATCTAAGAATCCGGTATTACATTCTAAAACAAAACATGTTTCTATCAAACTGAATTTTCTAAGGAAAAAAGTTGAAGTAAAGGATGAATGGATCATTAACTTAGGATGCTCACATCATATGATAGGAGACAAAGGTAAATTCTTGAACTTTCAAGAATACAATGGAGGTTTAGTAAGATTTGGAGATGATAAAGCCTGTTCAATCAAAGGTAAGGGTACAATATCTCTTGATGGTAAGCATAACACTGACAATGTCTACTATGTTGAAGGATTAAAGCATAATCTTTTAAGTGTTGGTCAATTAGTTGAGAAAGGATTTCAGTTACAATTTAAGAATGGAAAATGCAAAATCATGAATAGAACTGGTTTAGAAATTGCAACCGGTAATTAGACTAGAGGTAATATCTTTCATTTGAATAACAATGAAAAGGCATGCTTGATTACACATATAGATGAAAGTTGGTTATGGTATAAGAGACTCTGACATGTAAAATTTGATTGCATGATAAAGATCGGTACTTTTAAGGCAGTTAGAGATCTACCTAAAATTGTGAAACCTCATAATACAATATGTAAGGAATGTCAATTTTGAAAACAAGTTAGAGCTAGTTTCAAAAGTATTCCAAAAAAATACAATAATACTCTTGATTTGATTCACACTGATTTATGTGGTCCAGTTAGAACTAAAAGCTTACAAGGTGATAGATATTTCATGCTAATTATTGATGATTATTCTAGAATGTGTTGGGTTACTTTTCTCAAAGAAAAATTAGAAGCACTTGGAAAGTTTAAACTGTTCAAAGCAATGGTTGAAAATGAAACCGGTAAGAAAATCAAATGTTTAAGATCAGATCAAGGAGGTGAATTCACATCTAAGGAC